>NC_080542.1:73408935-73718727 GCF_028640845.1 Ahaetulla prasina
CAGCTGAATTGCCTCATCATCATAGACTTTTAAAATCATTTTTTACAATCTCTTACAACAGTCCCCACCCATGCTCACCCAATGCCCCGTCCCCACTTGCCTTATTGCTGCTCCTTTCAGGCTTGCAAAGCCATGCTTTGGTTCGGCAGCTGCAATCAGTTGCATCAGCTAGCAACTCAATCTGCCTGCCTCTAATTGTGTAAGTAAATGGGGGGTGGGAGCTTTAAAAAATAGTTAATTGGGTTTTTTTAAAAAGGTTTTGTTTTTTTTAGACAGCAATTTAAAGTTAAGGAAGTTTTAAATTTAGCTGGTTTTATCTAAAACAGTAACTTTAAGGCTTGTGAACTTCAACTCCCAGAGAGTTGAAGTCCACAAACCTTAAAGCCACTAAGGTTGGAGACCCCTGATCTAAAAAATATAAATAAAATAAAATAATAAAATAAAATATTTGTTCAGCTTTCTGAGATTTGGTGTATTTCTGTAGTGTTTCACTCTAACTACACAAACACACAAAATCTCACAAAGCTGTATGTGGCATTTTGTGTGTGTGTGAGTGTGTCAGTTGTGTTGTGTTGTGTGTGTAAAGTGTGAAAGTTGGTTTTTGAGCTTTTTGTGGCTGTGTGATGTTCCTGCTTGTTACAGGGGCCATTTTGGGTGAAGTACAGCTGATTTTACATTGTGTGTGAGTCAGTTGTGTTGTGTTGTGTGTGTGTAAAGTGTGAAAGTTGGTTTTTGGTACCTCTTATTTTTTTTGTATACTTTGTTTATTATTTTTATTATTTATTGTTATTGGCCCCACCCACCCAGTCATCTGACCACCAAGCCATGCCCACCAATTAAATCATGCCCACAGAACTGGTAGGGAAAATTTTTAGATTTCACCCCTGGGTTGAACTTTCATGCAGCACCCAGAGAACGAATGTTCAGGTAGGTATAACATTCCTTTTCCTGTGTCCTGCTTAGAGAGTCCAAAGCAATGGGATATATCCCTAGTGTGGGAAACAAATGTGTCAATGGTCCCTTCCACTGGGAGGACCTGCTGTAGGACTCTTCAGCCAAAGGCCGCTTCTGCCAAAGGAGATTTGTCCAGCTTGTAGTTGTGAATGAATGGAAAGGGAGATGCCCATGTGGCCGCCCTGCAAATTTCAAGGATGGAAGCCTGGGTGGCCCAAGCCGCCGTGGTGGCTGCGCTTCATGTCAAATGGGCCATGATGTGGCTGGGTTGCCGGCAAGCCTGGTGGTCATAGGCCATGGAAATACAAGCCTTAAGCCAACGGCCAGTAGTGGACAGTGTCACCTTTGTGCCCAGGGACCTGGGCTAGAATGAGATGAATAACAATTCCATCTTCCTGAATGGTATCATCGATGTATTTCTGCAGGACCCTGCAGACATCTAGGGAATGCCAACATCTCTCTCTGGGATGTTTGGGTATAGGACAAAAATCAGGTAGTATGACTTTATTTATTTATTTATTTATTTATCAAACTTATATACCGCACCATCTCCCGTAGGACTCAGGGCGGTTCACAGGCATATTAAAAACAATATAAAAACAATATAATAAATAAACATTAAAACCCAGTTAAAACTAAATATTATCATAGCCTGATCACTAAAAAAGTAAAAACCAGTAAAAACCCCATTAAAATTTAAACTAAAACATTTTGTTCTTAGGCTAGTCCCGCACGCTGAAATAATAGAGTCTTCAGTTCACGTCTGAAGGTCCGGAGGTCGGGGAGTTGTCGTAATCCCAGAGGAAGCTCATTCCACAGGGCTGGTGCCGCCACAGAGAAGGCCCTCCCCCTGGGGGTCGCCAACCTACATTGTTTGGTCGACGGCACCCTGAAGAGGCCCACTCTGTGGGAGCGCACAGGTCGTTGGGAGGCAATTGGCGGCAGAAGGCGGTCTCGAAGGCAGAAGGCGGCAGAAGGCGGTCTCGACTTCCTGGGTTCTATGGAACCAAGTGTTGATTTTTGGTAGGAAGGTTGGGTCGAGGTGAAGAACGACCTGGTCAGAATGAAAAAGGCATAGGTCTCTCCTAACAGAAAGAGCTGCAATCTCCAAAATTTAGGGGCCGGATAGCTCAGGCTGGTAATGCCTGTTATTAAGAACACAAAGCCTGCAATTACTGCAGGTTCAAGTCCGGCCCAAGGTTGACTCAGCCTTCCATCCTTTATAAGGTAGGTAAAATGAGGACCCAGATTGTTGGGGGGGCAATAAGTTGACTTTGTAAAAATATACAAATAGAATGAGACTATTGCCTTATACACTGTAAGCCGCCCTGAGTCTTCGGAGAAGGGCGGGGTATAAATGTAAAAAAAAAAAAAATCCAGCAAGCAGACATTATAGCGATCAAAAAGGTGACTGTGCAGTTCAGAATAAAGAAGACATCTTGAAGGAAGGGGTGAAAAAAACTTTTCTTGTAAAAAAAACTTTTATATTCGCTAACATTTAACTGAAGAACATTTAGAACTCCTTGCATATATATATATATATCTACACATCAGTTGAAGTATCTATAATTAATTATAATTAATTAATTAATATTTATATTTGTACTTATTATATACTCAGAGAATATATTTTTATTTATATATATATATATATATATATATATATATATATATATATATATAGAAATATTTACAATCTGTATCAATCCATATTAATCTCTATATATCTATATACTTATATATTTAGTTTATATATTAATAATTATTAATCAAATATCAATAGCCTAATTATTAGTTGACTGTTAAGGATTGGAATTTACTTAATGGACAATATTATTATATAATAGTATAATAAGAGATTACTGGGGAATATTATAACAGTTAAAGGGAAAGAATATAAGGGAAATATGGAAAGATAAAGATTGGAAGAGAGGAATAAAGAAATATTGTTGATAAAAGGGGGGGAAATGTATATGGTACTATGGAAAAACTTTTTTAGGAGTATCAAAATGACTAGCATAGCTACCACAGTCACTAAAGCAGGGGGAAAAAATAACTTCAATGACAGCTTTCCCCACAGGATCAAAGAGGCGGAAGCCATGTTGTGAGGTGAAAAAGCTGGCTCTAATGTTAACTTACAACAGATGCAGCCAACTCTATTAGCAATACAAGAAATAATGCTAAAAATGTAGGAGGTTGTGACAACTAACCATGATGACATCAAGAATGATATGGAAGAAGTAAAGGGGGAGATAAAGGAGGAGATAAGAAAGCTTGATGACAAAATTGGTACAATGCAGGAGACAATAAGTAAAAATGAACGAAAATAAAATTGGTAAAGGCTAAAATGGAACATATGGGGGAAAAATGGATATAGCAACAAATAAAATGATGGTGCAACATAGGGAATTGGAAGAAGCTATAATAAATCTGGAGATGGAAAAATCGATGGTGTACCTCCACTTTCAAAATATTCTGGAAAACAAAGAAGAAAGTCTTCCTGCATTGATGGCTGAGCTATTAGTGGGAATAGTGCAAAAAGATAAACAAGAACTGGAGAACCATGTATCCTGCAAATGAAAGGATTGACTGCAATCTGGGAATGCTGGCCTGCATTCCACTCTCCTGTAGATGTGAGGAAGGATCTTCTTTTTGTCCTTCCCTTCCACTAATATCGGGTCTAGGGCCTCCCCAAAGAGGAAACTGCCTTTAAATGGAACCGCCACTTAGTTCTCCTGTCAGCTTGCCAGTGCCATAACCATAATAGTCAGCAAGAGGTAATGTTGGATGCTAAAGCCCATGAAGCAAATTTCACCAATTTGAGGGTTGGATCTGCGAAAAACTCAGCTGCTGCGATCAACTTATTTATGTCTTGATGTAAGTGAGTGTCTTCCAGAGAAGCGCAGATTTGAATTTGACGCAGCCAAATCAAGGGCATCCTTGTGAAAAAGGATGCCTCTGTGGCAGATCTAATGGCCCATGCGGCAGCTTGATGGGTCCTGCAAGCTGAGAAATCCACCCTCCTGTCCTCTGCTTTTAGGCCTTCAGCCGAATCAGAGGGAAGCAAATTGAAAGTGGCTAAGCTGGCCATAGGAACATCAAGAGATGGAAGTGGTAGAAGATCTTCAAGCTGTTGTTCCGCAGTATACATCTTTCTGTCAATGCCACTAGGAGCGAACACAGACCCGGGATGGATCCACTGCCTTTGTATGATGTCAACAAAGAGCTTGAGTGATGGAATGGCCTCTTGTTCTGTGACTGGTTCAGTAAATAGATTTTTAATTGGATTGTGAGGATCCGAAGTTCCCTCAGATTGCCCCATGAAAGCCCCAATGTTGGCTGTATTTTTAGCCTTATGTAATAAAGTTTAAATAGGTCATTTCAGAAAGATTGTACTCTGCCATGTCTTCCTCTTCCACCAAGGATAACTCGCTGTGGTGTGAAGGAGAAGGAGATTGAAACTCCTGTTGATATTCACTGTCTAAGTGTTCGCTGTGATTTGAGACCCGTTGATCGGGTTCTGCTTCAGGCAATGGGGCCATAATGCCTCTTTGAGTGAGGGCTGCATCGATGTCTCTGGAACTGGTTTGTGCAATTAAGTTATACATTTCCTGTGAAATAGAAGGTAGATGCTCCTCCACCTGGTGAAGTCCTGCCATGGTAAGAGTAAAGGTGACAGATAGGTGGGAACGTTTGTGGAATTGGGGAGGACCCAGTGATCCAGAACCTGATTAATCCCTTCTAAGGAGGATTGATGGACCTATCCTGAACCTCCTGTTCCTCCATAGAGACATTGGGAGACCAGTCTGGTGGATTAGGCGGATGGACCTGTAATGTATCTTTAAGAATTTTGGAGGGAAATTAGAGCGGGAAATAGCACGTTGCTGATTGGCTGTTGCCCCCGACTGAACTGTATATAAAGAGGGGTTTGTCTGTTGTTCGCTGCTGGGTTCACTATAAACTAAAGAGCTGTTGTCACTCATCTGGTCTCCTGCCTCGTTATTGCCCGAATCTAACACTGGCGACGAAGGTGGGATCTCGAGGCAAAAGAGCGCCAGGAACGGACCCAGCAAAATAAGGGCGGATAGCAACGATGTCCAGCTATACACCGCCAGCGCCATTCGACCCAGCCAAAGAAAAATGGGGGTCATACATGGCTCGTTTCGAGTGTTTCCTCGAAGCAAACGAACTACAGGGGGTCTCCGACAACAGGAAGAGAGCATACTTCCTAAGCCACTGCGGTTCGGAAGTTTTCGACACCGCAGAGTCGCTTTCGGAGCCAACGCCGGTACAGTCTGTACCGTGGCAAACCCTGCAGACCGCCCTTCGGGCTCACTACGCACCGATGCCCTCAAAATTTGTTCAAAGGTTTGAATTGCGGCAACGGATGCAACGAGAGGGCGAATCGATTCACGAGTACATGGTAGCGCTGAGAAAAGCCGCTAACCATTGCGAATATCGAGACTTGGAAGACGCATTACTCGACCAACTCATCTGCAGGGTCAGAGACATCCGATTGCGACGGCGGCTGCTGTCCAGAAGCAACCTAACACTGGCCGTCGCCTTGGACGAGGCCAGGGCTCACGAGATGTCCACCCAAGGGGCAGAAACCCTGCAAACACCAATCGCGCAGGGGACTGGGGCGAAAACAACCCCAGTCCACAACGAGGAAGTCCAGGCCGAAGAGGACGGCGAGGAAGAGGAAGAAGTTTTCCACACCGGGAGGCCAAGGAAAGACGACCGGGACGAATGCGCGAGTTGCGGGGGACAACACAAACGACAAGACTGCAAATTTAAGGATGCAACTTGTCGGCGGTGCGAAAGGAAGGGGCACATAGCACAGGCCTGTCGAGCGCCCCAACCTTCCCGCCAAAAATTCAAACCGACCAATCAGAGCGCGGGAACGACGAAGAGGCCCGTGATTCAAAAAAGGCGCGAAACTTAATCAGACTGCCGTGAGAATAGGCCAAGCCACCACGCGCCTTGAAAAAAAGATTTTCACTAAAACGCACATTGAAGGGGTGCCGTGCCGAATGGAAGTGGACACCGGTTCGTCCATCATGATCATGTCCTGGGACACTCTCGTGAAACGTTTGCCAGCCGTCGTGAAGCGCAAGCTGCAACCACAGAAACTAAGGGTACAAGATTACCAAGGGAATCGCATCCCCGTCCGAGGGGTAACGTCCGTCCAAGTCAAGTACGGACAACACAACAAGACCCTGCCCATCACCGTGGTCGACGGAACCTTGCCGAGCTTGTTGGGACTGGACTGGTTCCGGGCATTGGGCATGGGAGTGACCGGAGTCTTCCGGAACGACGTCGACCTAAAGGACGCACTAATGAAAGAGTTCGGGGACGTCTTCAAAGACTGTTTGGGCAAGTACGAGGGGACCCCAATCTCCTTCAACCTTGACCCACAGGTTGCCCCTATCCGGTTAAAGGCTAGGAGGGTCCCGTTCGCCCTGAAGCCCAAAATTGACCGGGAGCTGGACAAACTAGTAAGCCAGGGAATACTAGTGCCAGTTAACCATGCAAAGTGGGAGACACCCATAGTCACCCCGATCAAACCGGACGGGTCGGTCCGGATTTGTGCTGACTACAAGGCAACACTTAATAAAGCGTTGCAGAAGAGTGCCTACCCCGTCCCAGTAGTACAACACTTACTGCACTCTTTGGGGCACGGCCAGGTCTTCACCAAGCTAGATTTGGCCCAAGCCTATCAGCAGTTACCCGTAGATAGCAACACGGCCGAAGCGCAAACGATCGTAACACACAGGGGTGCTTTTAAATGCACCCGGTTACAGTTTGGGGTTAGTGTGGCTCCAGGGTTATTTCAGAACCTAATGGAGCGGCTATTGCAGGGACTCCCCGGGGTGGTACCGTACTTTGATGACGTACTGGTATCCGCCGAAAATCTAGAAGAATTAGGGGTACGGTTGAGAAAAGTTCTGGGCATTTTCCGGTCCGCCGGTCTCAAAGTCAAACTAAATAAATGCCAGATAGGGGTAGGATCCGTGGAATTCCTGGGCTATCGGATAGACAAGGAAGGAATCCACCCCACAGAAAGCAAGGTTAGGGCAATCAGGAAGGCCCCAGCTCCCCAAAACAAAACAGAGTTACAGGCGTTCTTAGGTCTGGTCAACTTTTACGCGGTATTTTTGAAAAATAAGGCGACTATAGCCGAACCGCTCCACAAATTACTAACGAAGACAGCTGTGTGGTCTTGGGGAAAGGCGGAAGCTAGGGCATTCGAAGCAGTAAAAAACCTTCTGTCTAGCGATAGTTTACTGATTCAATACAATGGCACGCTGCCATTGGTGTTAGTTTGTGATGCGTCTCCCTACGGGGTGGGGGCTGTGCTCAGCCACAGGTTGCCAAATGGCACAGAAGCCCCTATAGCATTTTACTCCCGAACAATGTCATCGGCTGAAAGAAACTATAGTCAGCTGGATAGAGAAGCCTTGGCCATAGTTTCCGGGGTAAAGAAGTTCCATGAATATGTATTTGGCCGTGATTTCGAAATAGTCACAGACCATAGACCCCTACTGGGCCTGTTGGCAGGCGACCGCCCAACGCCCGCGGCACTTTCGCCTAGACTGACCCGATGGACTATCTTTCTGGCTGCGTATTCGTACAAATTGTTGCATCGGCCAGGAAAAGAGTTAGGGCATGCAGACGCTTTGAGCAGATGCCCACTACCAGAGACTATCGAAGACCCCACTCCGGGCACACCCGTCCTGCTAATTGACTCTTTGGACTCGGGTCCAGTCACTTCCAAGGAGGTGGCTCGGGCTTCTTACAAGGACATTACAATAAGAACTGTAATGGGTTGGGTACAAAGAGGATGGCCCGCTGCGCCGGGCGAGAGGTTTAAGGAATATGTAAAGAAACGCGGGGAATTGTCGGCTCAAGGAGGGTGTCTGCTCTGGGGGGATAGAGTGGTAATCCCGGAGAAATTGCGGAAAAAAGTCTTGGAACTCCTGCACGAGGGCCACCCTGGGATAGTGAGAATGAAGGGTTTAGCAAGGAGCTATGTGTGGTGGCCTTTGATGGACAAGGAGATTAGCGACAGGGTAGGAAAATGCCAAGCCTGCCAGGAGTCCAGACCACTACCACCAACGGCCCCAATTCGGGAGTGGGAGAGACCCCAGGGCCCATGGTCTAGGATCCACATCGATTTTGCCGGCCCTTTCCACGGGCAAACATTCCTAGTGGTAGTCGATGCCTATTCCAAATGGCTGGAAATCATTCTTATGAGATCCATGACAGCCGAGGCCGTAATCCCAGTCCTGCGGTGCCTATTTGTAACCCACGGGTTACCAGACACCCTAGTCTCCGACAACGGCCCTCAATTCACAGCGACCCTGTTTGAAGGGTACTTGGCGAAGAGGGCATCCGCATGTCCTCTCGGCGCGTTCCACCCTGCGATGAAGGGCCTTGCAGAACGTATCGTACGAAGTGAAAAAGAAGCATAGTCTCGAATGAGGCCAGGCGATTGGCAATTAAAATTGACACCTTCCTAGCAGTACAACACAGAACCCCTGTGTAGCCACTGGCGCAGCCCAGCAGAACTACTGATGGGCAGGAAGCTGAGGTGCCCATTAGACCGGTTAAACCCAAACTACACCCCAGACGGGTACAAAGGGACAAACGGTAAAACAAGAGAAATGACAGTGGGAAGTCCAGTATGGGCACACAATTACGGGGAAGGCCCAAATTGGGTAAAGGGGACAATCCTTGAAACAACCGGACCCAAATCGTATCGGGTAGAGACAGAGGATGGCCGGGTTTGGAAGCGCCACATAGATCAATTAAGAAAACGAACAATCACAAGTCCAGAAACAGGCCCTGACTATGCAATGTTTGAATCCACAGCTGACTCAAACCCGGGGCAAACGCGGGACTTATCTGACTGCGATGAGGTCCAGCGACACCAACCGGTCCCTCCTGAAGAGAGCAGGAACGAGTCTGCAAATAATCCAGGGCCGGATGGCCTGGAGGAGGAGCTGAGAGGAACAAACAGTCCCTCCGGCCAGCTCGACTCACTCCCAGAGAATGAATTGCGCAGGTCCGAAAGAGTTAGGAGACGCCCAGTCTACTTGCGCGACTACGTAGAGAAATAAGATGCTAATTTCATGTAAATAGGGGTAAAATGTTTTCTGGGAGGGAAGGAGTGTAATGTATCTTTAAGAATTTTGGAGGGAAATTAGAGCAGGAAATAGCACGTTGCTGATTGGCTGTTGCCCCCGACTGAACTGTATATAAAGAGGGGTTTGTCTGTTGTTCGCTGCTGGGTTCACTATAAACTAAAGAGCTGTTGTCACTCATCTGGTCTCCTGCCTCGTTATTGCCCGAATCTAACAGGACCTGAGCCACAGTTACTGTTTGAGAGGAAGAGAGCACTCTTTTGTTGGGTGGCTGCCACAGCAGTTTTTAGTGTCTTTGCAAAGTGCTTCTCTAAGGCATGTTGCCTTCTCATAGCATCCTTATCTGCAGCAGATGAGGAGGATACAGAAATAGAGGACTTGGACCTGGTTGTCAGGCCCCTTGTCCATGGTTTTCCTCTTTTAGGAACTGGGCCTCTGCAAATTAAGAAGAAGTGGAGGCATGGGAGGGAGAATGGCCGCGATCTGCCATTTGTTCTAAAGGATTTAGTAATAGAGACTGCTGAGGGGCAAAATATGCACAAAGTCTTTTTATTTATTCCAGAATTTAAAGTTGATCTCCAGAATAAGGGAGGCTTATACAGCTTAAATACAGCTGCCCCAAGCCGACACCACAGCTCATCAGCGCCAGAAACTGCAGGGGAGGGGGGGAATCCAACATGGCGTGAAGCCAGCACAACAGCTTTCTTGGCACCAATGACTCCACAATAGCCTTGGGGAAGGAATCGTGCCTCCGACAGCAGGGAGCAACTTCCAACTCCCCACCAGTGCAAAGCCAACACCATGGCTTCTTACGTGCTCCACCACTGCCCAAACTTACAGTCTGACAATTTCTCAGTACAGCAGTGTGGATCGGAGGTTCCATGTGGCATGCCAGCCAGCTGGAACTGGAGAAAAGCCACCGCCACTCAGAGTGGCTCAGCTGAGAAGCACCCAGCCAGGCATGAAGAAATAAATGGCTTGAGAAGCTTTTAAATTTATTTGGAGTCTTTTTTTTTGTTGAGGATTCATTGAAAAGGTTGATTAAAGAGCTCAAGCAATGGAGTCTCTCTGTAATTCAGTCTCTCTAGGCCAACTGAATTAACAAACTGGAGTTCAGCAGGAAGGAGGAGGAGTGGTTAAACAAATTTCAACTCCTTCTCTGACCAATCAGAGGAAGTTAATATCCATTGCTTTGGACTCTCTAAGCAGCACACAAGAGAAAAGCTAGTGAAGGCTGAGGGTAACAAGAAAGTCAATTAGTGATATTAATCACTTTAATATTTCTTTAGAGTAAATTTTCATAATTATTAAAAATGCACAAATCTGTGTGGGGGGAAGGTGTAATGTTTGTTTGTTTTTTACTTAAATTTGAAAAATTAATCTAAGATTACAGTCCCAGCAATGGCATTATACATACATACATACATACATACATACATACATACATACATACATACATATATTTTTTTTAACAAAAAAGAACAATACGTAACATTCATTGACATAAAACATACATAACATACATTGACATAGAACCTATGTTCCTTCTTTACATCAGCTTCGTTTCCTTATTCCTCTTATATTTACATCTTTATTCCCCCTCTCGTTTCATTTAATTATTTTTTCTTTTTTGTTCCCTTCTCTCTTCTTTTTTTTTATTAAAAAAGTAGAACTTCATTGATCAGTTGCATTAAGAACTTCATTTAGGAAAGGATATGGAGGTTTTGAAAGAGGTCAGGTGTTTACCTGGTGCTACTGCCAGCAGAGACAAGAGGCGTATTCTTAAGATAGTCAAGAATGCCAGTAAGGACTGTGATGTTGATGTTATTACACATCTTGGCACAAATGATTTTTCCCAAAAGGATGTACTTTCTGTACAGAATGATTTCCAGAGCTTGGGCTATGAACTTAATAGTATAAGTGTAGGCTTATCTTGTCAGAAGTTTTATCAATATATAAGGAAGAAAAAGGAAAAGGCCAGCGTGTAGTGGAGTTTAATGTGTGGCTAAAGGAGTGGTGTAAAAGGGAAGGCTTTGGTTTTATTAGTCACCATGTCTGCAACTGGTCCAATGAAAAACTGTACAAAAGAGATGGATTGCATCCATCAAAGAAAGGGACTGAGTTACTTAGCAATAAATTCACAGATTTTCTGGATAAACATTTAAACTGAACAGTGGGGACAGAGAATTAACTGATACAGAAAATTTCTGTCTCCAGCAATCAAAAACTAAAAGGGTTATCAGTGCATGTAACATAGATGTCTGTATGGGTAAGACTATCAGCCCTGCTATCAATCAAAACCAAGCATTTAACAATGAGTGCCATACCATGTGCACTAAACCAACAGGTGGCAAGAAAGTAGGGGCAGTCAACTTCCATTCTTTCCTCCAAACAGATCATACTTTTAGAAGGACATTGAGCTACTACCCTCACGCTTTCAGTCATATCTTTATTCTGAACTTCCAATGTATTTTTAAGTTCCAATATTTCTTTTTCAATTTTACTAAATTTTTGATCTATTAAACCCTTTAGATATTCTTTCATTTCTTCTTTTAATTTATATATTTGAACTGGCAAAACTTCTACATCCTTAAAAGCACTTAACTTAGTTTGTTTAAAAACCATTTTTGTTAAACTTTAAACTCTTCAAAAGGAGGAAGAAATCTTCAAATCTTCTCTTAATCACTGTAATTATATTAATCAAATCATTTAAAATCATTCCTTTGGCTTAGCCTCTTCATGTAACTCCAGCGCTGACAGCTTTAACGAGCACTTCCTTAACTTTTGTTTTCACACCTTCTTACACTGGAGACGCCATTTCCTTGCTTCTTAAATCATTCCAACAAAAAAAATAAAAGAAAAAAATATAGTAAAATAACTGGGGAGTTAAAAAATGATACTTGCAATTGCCACTACTCCTGATTTTGCTCTGTCTGCTTATTAATTCATTCCAGGTTAAAAATTAGTAGCAGATGTGGACGTGGCATTTTGCTCTGCCTTCTGCAGAGGCATCCTGGATCCGGAGCTTTCCCAAGCTTGGGAGGGAGCCCTCGCCCTCAAGCCTCCAGTATCATTCCTGGGGCTTTCCAGGGGGCTCTACCTCAGCTCAGTTGCTCACCTCTCCCTCTTAGCTGGGGGAGAGGTTTCCGAGCTGCCAGACAGCTGATTTGTGCTGTCTGAGCGGCTCTACAGATCGCGGGGCTGGTGGTCTAAAAAAGACCACCATCAATGATGGGGCACCACAGGAAGTCCCCCTTCTGTCTTCTTTTTATCTTCTATCCTATCTATCCTTCTGACTATTCATGTTCTTTCATACCTTACCATTTTATATACATGTATATTTAAACTTCACTTTTTTTCATCATCTAGTATTTCTAATACTAATTTCCTAATTTTACATTTTCTAGCAATTTTCTGTAATCCTTTTTGATATGGACCTCCTGTAAACATATCACATCTGTTTCTATTTTTTTAAGTTTGTTGAAGGTTTGAGCTCTTTTTCTTGGTATGTTTAAACCATTTTTTTTTTATTGAAAAAGTTTTAGAACAACAATTAAATTTTTCCCCCTCCCCCACCTTCCCCCCTCCCTCCAAAACCCCCTCCCCCCCACCGACTTCCCGGAGCAAACACAAGGTATAGTTCATTAAACAAACAGTCATACATTAAATTTTTAAAATCTAACACAATTATAATCCTTCTCTCCCACATAACCTGACTTCTTCCATTAAAATCAAAAACAACATCCTTCATTCAAAGGCAATCCGAAATTTCTTAATCTGATATCTATTTTGAATATAATCAATCCAGTTCTTCCATTCATTTAAATATTTTTCTTGAGTACTGTCTTTCAAGAAGGCTGAAATTTTAGCCATCTCAGCCAAATTGGAAACTTTCAATATCCATTCTTCTATTGTGGGTAATTCTTTTTTCTTCCAATATTGTCCAATCAACAGTCTTGCTGCTGTTATTAAGTTCAAAATCAACTTAGTCTCAATCACTGTACAGTCCGTTGTTATTCCCAAAAGAAAAAATTGCGGTAGGAACTTTATCTTCTTCAGAACATTCTGCATAATCCACCAGATTCTTATCCAGAAAGACTTAATTTTCTTACAAGTCCACCATACATGAAAATATGTAGCATCATCACAATTACATCTCCAACATTTCGCTTGCATATCTGGATACATACATGATAATTTCTTAGGATCTAAATGCCATCTATAAAACATCTTATAAAAATTTTCCCTTAAATTCTGCGCTTGCGTAAATTTAACATTTCTAACCCAAATTTTTTCCCATGTTTCCAACATTATTGGTTCTTGAATATTCTGTGCCCATTTTATCATACAATCCTTTATTAAATCTCTTTCAGAATCTATTTCTATCAACACAGTATACAATTTCTTTATATGCCCCTGGGTTTGATTTCTAATTTGTTTAACCAAATTTTCTTCATTTTGAATAATACCAATTTTCTGATCTGAGGTGAGGTGGACTCAAGGTGGGCCCTCGATAATCTGGAGGGCCAAACCCGCGAGAGAGGGGCATCTCGCAGGGCAAGTAGGTCAGCCGCGGTAAATGTTCGCATCACTGAGACGGTCCGGCCAAGGCCATCCTGGGCTGGTCAAGCTGGCAGCAAAGGTCAGAACAGATGGTAAAGTGACCATGACCAGTCTGTCCTGATGGGAAACAGTTCGAGGTAATCCATGTGCGGTAGATGATAAACCGCTGACTCAGTCAGTTCACCACCCCAGACAAACGACCTGGGGTGGGCTAAGGAAGAAGGGGAGAGGAACGATGGTAGAGATGTTATAAAGATGGTAAATAGTGGAGGGGTGTCCGCTGGGCCCGCGGGCCTTCCTCCGGCGCTGCCAAATATCCGCGCCACTAGGGCAAGGTCACAGCCACCCTGGGCCTATCGGGCCATCCGCCACTTCAAAACACCGGGGCAGGCCGCCACCGCCTATCGCCTCCGCCAGGCCATCGCCACCGGGAACGCCCCGTCGCCACCGCGAGCAGACCATTGGAGTTCCCCCAGTTGAGAGGGGACACCAGTCGCCCAACCCGCCAGCAGACCCAGGGCTCACCGGCGCCAACGCCAACGCCCGACAGAGAGGGAAGGGCCAGGCCGCCGCCCTCGCCACCGCAAGTTCAAAGAGGCCGATGGAGCCCGGGCGGCCCTCCAGATCTTCGTTGGGGCGCAGCCCCTCCGGGGCTCCTCCCATCGCCACCGGAGACACCCAAACTCCAAGCTCCAAACCCATCTTCGAAACTGGCCAAGTCTTCCCGGCAGGAGTCCAGGGGGCGCTGGCAAATATCCGCGCCACTAGGGCAAGGTCACAGCCACCCTGGGCCTATCGGGCCATCCGCCACTTCAAAACACCGGGCAGGCCGCCAGGCCGCCAGGCCGCCAGGCCGCCAGGATTACCTCCAAGGCGCCGTGACTCCGCCGTGACTCCTCCCAACGCCTCGAGTCGCTGGCTCCAGCCACCCTGTTTTCGGGTGGCTGGATCTTCCTCCATCAGGGCGGGGGGCCTATGATGGTATTAAGGCCCCCCCCAGACCCAAAAAGAGCCCGGAAAGGCCCGTTGCCGCGCCCCCGATCAGCAGGGTGGCGCCATCTTGGACATGCGCAGAAGCTATTTGTCCATTTTTACATTTGATGAAGTAAGAAAGACTCCTAAATATTTAACTTTTTTTACAATTTCAAATCCTATTATTTCCTCTAGTTTTTCTTTCTGGTTCTTAATCATATTTTTGGTTAACACTTTTGTTTTATTTTGATTCACTTTAAACCCTGAGACCCTTCCATATTGATTAATTACTTCCAACAAATATACACTCGAATTTATAGGCTGAGTCAACATAACAACCAAATCATCTGCAAATGCTCTAACTTTGTATTCATGTCTTCTAATTCTAATACCCTCTATCTCCCTTAACTCTCTTATCTTATCCAATAAAGGTTCCAAAGACAAAATAAACAATAAATGTGATAAAGGACACCCCTGCCTTGTTCCTTTCGCAATTTTAAAACTATCTGTCAAACTACCATTAATTATTATCTGAGCTGTTTGCTCTCCATAAATTGCCCTAAGTATTCGTATAAAACCATCTCCAAATTGCATTTTGTCTGTTAATTTAAATAAAAATTCCCAATGCAAACGATCAAAAGCTTTCTCTGCATCCAAGAATATAAACGCTGCCGGAATCTGATTTTTCTTTTCCAAATATTCCAATAAATTCACTATCTGCCTAACGTTATTATGTTTAAACCATTAATAGTTACTAAAAATACCTTAATTGCCTCTCCCTTTTTTTTGTTCTGCCTTTTTTGAGCTTCTTGTCTCTCTTACTAGCCTTCCTCCTTCTCCTTCTCTTTCTGTCCACTCTTTTTCATGTCTCTTTTGTGTTTCTCTTTCTTGTTCTATTTCCACTAGTATCTCTTCGTCTTTACTTTTGCTCTCAAGTTCCTCCTTACTTTCCAGTTCTTCTTGGGCAAAGTGTTGTTCAAAGAAGTCCTGCGCTTTTTCAGTTGTGTCTACCTTATATTTTTTTTGCCTGCTATGTTATGAGTGTGCCTTCTGGTACTAACCATCTAAACCTGACCTTGTATCTTGTTAATTGTTCTGTGAGAAATTGGTATTGTTGTCTCTGGTCTCTTATTCTGTGTGGTATTTGTGTTAATACTATAATTTCTTTATCTTTATATATTATAGGTTCCTCTCTTGTTTGTTTGTATATTTCATCTCTCTTTTAATAAACCTTATATGTAACTCTCTCACCTTTCTATGTCTTCTTGCGTATTTTGTGTATACTCAATAAACTTCATCCAATTCTCTTCTTGTTTCTAGTTTGTCTTTTCCTAAGGCTTCTGCTAATATCTCTGCCATTTTCTCTCCCAAGATTTCATCCTTTTCTTCTGGAATGTTTTGAAATCTTAAAAATAATGAAGCTTTTTCCATTTCCAAATGCGCAATTGACTCACTTAACTCATTATTTAATTTCTGCTCCATCTTTTCAATTTTATTATCAACTTGTTCTATTTTAGATTCCACTTTTTGAATTCTTTGTTCATTTTCTAGCATTACTTGTTGAATATCACCAATTTTATCTTTCATGTTTTTAATTTCCTCCTTCATTTCACCAATTTCAGTCTTTAATTCTTTGTGTAGCGTTTTTGTTTCTTTGTGGTTGTTGGCTATTGTTTCTTGAATTTTATTCATTATTTCCTGTATTGGTTGTAACATTATTTGCATATTTTGCAGGTTCATTGCCGGATCTGATTTATCTTTGCCAAGTGCAGTCATTGTCAATTTTTGACTTGTAGGTTGGGGTGTAATAGGTGAAGGGATTGTTGCTATTTTTTTACCTACTTTAGTGATAGTTGCTGTAGTTGTCATGTTTATTGTTTGGGCAAAATTCTCCCACCTTCGCATATGAGAAAGCATATTTAGGTATTATCTTTTTAAAATATTTTCACACACACACAGAGTATTCCATATTTAAATACAGAAATATATCTTATTTTTTACAATCTTTGTATCTCTATTGTTCTTTATGCAATTGTCCCCTTTCTTCTCCCACACTTGTCTAATATACTGTGTATTATTCTTAACACTTTCTTATGTATGTTATACTTATATTTTTTGCCTGCTATGTTATGAGTGTGCCTTCTGGTACTAACCATCTAAACCTGACCTTGTATCTTGTTAATTGTTCTGTGAGAAATTGGTATTGTTGTCTCTGGTCTCTTATTCTGTGTGGTATTTGTTTTAATACTATAATTTCTTTATCTTTATATATTATAGGTTCCTCTCTTGTTTGTTTGTATATTTCATCTCTCTTTTAATAAACCTTATATGTAACTCTCTCACCTTTCTATGTCTTCTTGTATATTTTGTGTATACTCGGTAAGCTTCATCCAATTCTCTTCTTGTTTCTAATTTGTCTTTTCCTAAGGCTTCTGCTAATATCTCTGCCATTTTCTCTCCCAAGTCTTCATCCTTTTCTTCTGGAATGCTTTGAAATCTTAAAATAATGAAGCTTTTTCCATTTCCAAATGCTAATTGACTCACTTAACTCATTATTTAATTTCTGCTCCATCTTGTCTATTTTATTGTCAACTTGCTCTATTTTAGATTCCACTTTTTGAATTCTTTGTTCATTTTCTAGCATTACTTGTTGAATATCACCAATTTTATCTTTCATGTTTTTAATTTCCTCCTTCATTTCACCAATTTCAGTCTTTAATTCTTTGTGTAGCGTTTTTGTTTCTTTGTGGTTGTTGGCTATTGTTTCTTGAATTTTATTCATTATTTCCTGTATTGGTTGTAACATTATTTGCATATTTTGCAGGTTCATTGCCGGATCTGATTTATCTTTGCCAAGTGCAGTCATTGTCAATTTTTGACTTGTAGGTTGGGGTGTAATAGGTGAAGGGATTGTTGCTATTTTTTTACCTACTTTAGTGATAGTTGCTGTAGTTGTCATGTTTATTGTTTGGGCAAAATTCTCCCACCTTCGCATATGAGAAAGCATATTTAGGTATTATCTTTTTAAAATATTTTCACACACACACAGAGTATTCCATATTTAAATACAGAAATATATCTTATTTTTTACAATCTTTGTATCTCTATTGTTCTTTATGCAATTGTCCCCTTTCTTCTCCCACACTTGTCTAATATACTGTGTATTATTCTTAACACTTTCTTATGTATGTTATACTTATATTTTTTATAACTCTTAATCACCCTATGTAATAATATATTTATACAGTTCTATTTTTTATACTCCTCTTAATTTCTTAAATTACCTTTAACTATATTTCTTTACCAAACATAGATATAAATATATAGAGTTATCAATATAGATCCAATATTATTCCAGTTAATTCAATAATCAACTTAATTAACTTAATTCAGTTCAATAATTTATTCAGTTCCATTTGGTTTATCATCTATACCCTTTTTAAAAAAATCCTAGGTGTTACAGTATTACATCAGTCTTATTTCCAATTTCCTCTTCAAACTCAGCTTTTAATATATCCACAATTCCACCAGACGGCTCCTCTTACTTCTTCTTCTGCTTCTTCTCCTCTTTTTGTTTTTCCCTCCTTTTCTATAAGTCCAATCAATCCACTATTCCATTTTGCACAAGTATTTGTTCATCAAAATTCAAATTGCACAAATCCTTTGTCTTGCCAAATTGTATTTCATTAGCCAGTATTTTTAGTCTCTATTTTCTAGTTCAAATTAAATCTTTAGTTCTGATCAGTCCTTATTTATGTTTTCAAATTCTCTTCATCTGCTTTTATTATCTCAACTCATTTTTCTTCAAGTCTCTCACTCACTAATCATTGCAATTTGTGGATTTCAATCTGGGGCCCCAAGCTGTGTGCTGTTCTCAGTCTATTTTATCTCTCCAATCTGCAGTTTACTCCATTTTAGCCGGCTTCCCAGACACGCTGTGTCACTCTCTCTCTGCTTTTTCTCTTCTGCACCTTCTCTTTATCACACACCTCAGATCTTTTTTTGGGGGGGGGGTTCCTTTGTCGAATGTTGCTGTTGCTTTTCACTCTTTGCTTCCCACTTATGCAGCTGTCATCGCTCCAGGCCGGCCATAAAGACTGACTTCCTCTCCGCCAATTTGAGAGTGCTGCTCCTGACTACTTGGGTGGTTGCTTTCCACCCCCAGCACCTATGAAGCTTCCTCTCCAAGATCTATAATGCCCTAAAAGCAGGCTCTTAGTGAAGATTTTTCAGGGTTTAGGGACAGAGGTCTGTTCCCTCACCCTGCTCCATGATGACATCAGTGCCAGAAGTCCCCAGCAATGGCATTTTATGCAGTCTCTTTGACAATGGAATATCAAAAGATGTAACTTGCTTTTTATAACTATACTTTTGCAAATAGAGACAAAAGCTTTCCATAAAATCATTTTTGAAAAGTAATACAGATCCACATAATGGCATAATAATCTGGTTATTCCATTAAACTATTCAATTGTTTGTCATAAACAAATAATTCCATCCTATCCTATGATTTATTGATAACATTTGCAATGGGTGGAACAATATTATTGCATAGGGTTTGATTGGTCCAATATTCAGTTTAATTCAATTCAGTTTATTACAGTCATAGATTAGAGACCAGAACAATTAAAAATTCCAATTAAAAATTGTAGAATAAAATAATAATAGATAAATTCTATGATAAAATCCAGTCTGTCAATTACACATGGTCTGGACTTCTAGTGGCTCCACTTCGTTGAATGCGGTTTATTTTAGACCGCTAGCTCTGTGATTCCATAGAGCCGCTTAGACAGTGCTAATCAGCTGTCTAGCGGCTTGAAAATCTTTCCCTCGGGCAAAGAGGGAGAGGTGAGCATTTGGGCTGAAGTAGAGCCCCCAGGAAAGCCCCAGGAAAATTTCTGGAGGCTTGATGGGAACGCTCCTTCTATAGCCCGAAAAAAGCTCTGGAATCCGGAACGATTCTGCCTAATTGCAGAACAAAACGCAGCACCCATCTCCACGACTGAAATGAATTAGTGAAGGATTGCTAACGAAGACAGAGCTGAAACAGGAGCATTGGCATTTGTTTGTAAGAAGATTTTAACTCCCTGACAGAGGATGTATTTGTAGTCAAGATTGGAGATGAAGAAAGGAAATGGCGTTTTGTGTATTGAAAGCAAATGGTGCTTTGTGTATTGGAAGTGAAAGTTAAGGAAATGCTTATTACAATTGCTGGCGTGGAACTTTTAAAAAATATAACAAGATATTTTTTAAATGGAATGAATAATTGCTTATAATTTTTCTTTTGTCTCTCTTTTTATTAAGAAGAAAAATTTATTGAATTTTTCTTTTTTCTTTCTTTTTCTTCTTTTTGGTATTACATAGTTTAAAAATAGCTTTTAAGCAAAGAGAATTAACCACTTCTAAAATACTGGAAATTTCTTCAGCTCAGATACGGAAATTAAAAGAAGATATCAAGGAAGGTTTAAGGAATTTTTTACAGGAGCTTATGGAGGCTCATCTTTCAGAAATAGATCAAAAATTTAATGAAATGGAGAAAGAAATACTTGATTTTAAAGATATGGTGGAAGAGCAGAGGAGGGAGATGAAAAAATTAAAGGAATCAATTACCCCATTATTGGTATCTAGTATTCAGATGGAGGAAAGATTGGAAGAACTTAACCAAATTAATTTAGATTTGCAAAGGTAAATAGAGGAAGTTCAAATTAATTTGAATTTAGAAAATAAAATAGATGATATTCAGGTTAACATAGATAGGGCAGATGAGGAAAGGGTTATATTACAATATAAATTAATGGAATATGCTATAAGGGTGAGGGGATTAAAAGAATGTAGGGAGGAAAACTTGAAAGAGATTTTTACTCAGGCCTTTGCTCAGATAGATGGAATGGAACCAGAAGATTTTGAAGTTAATATTGAAAAAATTCTATCGTGTTAATTCTTGGTTGGCAAGGCAGAAGCGTTTACCAAGAGATGTGGTTATTTATTTTACAACTAAGAAGATTAGGTATGGAATTTTGCAAGCATTCTATAAAAATAAATTTTAAATATTAGGACAAAATATAATAATGATGAAGGAAATTTCTCCTAAAATGTTAAGAAAGAGAAAAGAATTTGCCTTTTTAGTGGATGAACTTAAGAAACATCAGATATATTTTAGATGGGAGGTTCCAGCTGGCTTAACAGTGAATTATAAAGGAAGAAAGTATTTTCTCAATACAGTTTTCAAAGCAAGAGATTTCTATATCAATGTATTAAAGATTGGGAATCCTTTATTGCTAGATGCTAAATTGATTGGTGAGCAGATGGTGGAAAATGTGTAAGATAGAAGATAAGGGGAGGGAGAATGTTTAATTCTACTACATATGATTATGGTTAATCTTTGTAAATGATTTATTTTGGATATAAATGTGTAATTTTAGGAGTACTATTTGATATATCTGAGGTATAAAGGAATAGGAAGATGGAATATTGTTTAATTTTGGAGAATAGACAGTAAAATCTATGAATTTGGATTAAATATTATATTTGAGAGATTGTTTAAGGATGTAATGTTGCTTTTTGGTTAAATAGAATTTAATTGTTATAATTGATATATTTTGTATATAAGTTATAGGTGTAATTTCAATAATGTTATTTGATATAAGCAAGGTAAAGTGAACATTTTAATTATTACAATTGACATATTGTGGATACAATGTAGGATTAATATTAATATTAGTAATACTATTTGATGTATGTAAATGATACCAAAGATATGAAAAGATGGAATATTGTTTATTTTTGGAGACTGGACAGTAACATTTAAGAAATTAAGTTGGAAATATGAACTATTCTTGAGAGACTGCTTAAGGAAGAAAGATATTACAGAAGAATTCCTGATGAATATTGGAAGATGGAACGTTGTTTTGGCGTTGATTGATGAAGATTGGATATTAAAAACTATGTACTTTATTGAAGAACAAATACCAATTCAATTGGAAGATTTTGAAAACTTTAGGTGTGGAATGGACTGGAAGAAGAACGTATTTTCTTTGTTTCTGGAGTGGGAGTTAAGGTTTTAAGGAGTGACTATGGATTATGATTTGTGTTATATTTTAATTTTTGATTGTTAGTTTTATACCCTGTATTCAATTCTGGGAAGTCCCGGGGAAGGGGAGGAGGGGAGGGAGGGGTGGATATGGGGGGGGATTTTTGTAAAACTTTTTAATAAAAAAAAATTACACATGGTCTAACATTACTAAAATTACAATTCATAAACTGTGAGGCCCATAGTCAGTTTAATTCTAAGGGGGAAAGGAATAAGCAGTGCAAAGGGTTTGCCACATTCGTTGTATAAAATAGCTATGGTGGATTAGACACATGTTCCTGACGAATTTACAGTGCTGCTTTGCAGAATCTAGCCACCTGCACTGTAGTTTTGGACTGTTCATCTTTAAGCAGCCATTGGAGATAAGTAGTGTCGGAAAGGCCAAGATACCTAGCGATTACTGGGAGAATATGTTTTTTTTTAAAAACCTCTTTGTAAAAGGAACATTGAAGGTGTATGTGACCAATGGTCTTCATCTCTCCTGAGCCACACGAACAGAGTCTTTCAGTTAATGGTATCTTTTTATATTTCCCATACAGGACAGCCAATGGAAGTGCATGCTTTCCAATGGTTTGCTGATGCAAACTGGCTAAGATAGCTGGCAGGAGTAACAACATATCAAATGGCATCTGGAGTGAGAAACAATGGAGCTTTCCCCAAGTCCCTTTGCCTTTCGATGTCTTCTACCCTTTTTCACAAGGTTTTGTTTTTCTTGGTCATAGTCCAACTTGAATATTGAGGCTGAGAAAAAGCCTAGTTTGGCAAAGTTGGACTCGACAGCCTTGATCCATGATGAACAGAATTTGTCTTGGAGGATTAATGGAGCAAGGCCTTGTAGAAAGAAGTTAAGCTTTAGTCAGAGATTAAAAGATGCTATACAGATTCTTGCTTTGACTTTTGTCAATGCCATCTCCAGGTGCAGAAGTGCATTTGAGACACAACACAACAACTGGAGAATTGCTCTAGTAAATTTGGATTGAACTTTTTCCATTGGTGTGAAACATGAAGCTGAGTGTCTGAGCAAGATTCTATAAAGAAGCTGTGCTTGCGACTTGGCTAGAAAAAGCTTAATTGCAGCAGAAACATAGTATCCTCTCTTTGTACAGAAAAAATTAAGGATGGTGCTTGTTGATCTTTGGCCCAAGGGAACTACATATTTGGCATGTGCTTTTCTTGAGCCAGTGGCCTGGATGACCACCCCTAGGTATTTGAAGGTAGTTACCTGCTCTACATTATGGCCATTTAGATATCATGAATAGAGTTTTGGCCTTTTTGCAAAGGTCATAATCTTTGTTTTCTCGTAATTTATGTCCAATTTATTGTAATGACAATACTGGACAAGGGCTTGCAAGGCTCTCTTAAGGTCCATTGTTGTCCTGAAAAGAATCACAACATCATCTACATAGAGCAACAGGGTGATGCTTCAATCACCTATTTTTTGGGGGTGGTAATTTGGTTTATTTAACCATTGTATCATGTCATTTATATAGAAATTGAAAAACAAAGGGTCCAATATATTGCAATCTGATCCTGGGTATGTTTCCTGAGATGTAGCTCTATTAGTGAAGGGAATTTACTGCCAAGTAAGTACTACATAACAATGTGTCCCGAAACACATACAATATAGATCAGGGGTGTAAAACTCCGTTTCATTGACCTCAGGGGGCGTGGGGGCGTGGGGCATCGCTAAGTGGGTGAGTGTGGCTGACTGGGTGGGCATGGCCAGCTTGACATCACTCACTGGGCATGGCCGACTAGGTGGGCATGGCCAGCTTGATGCCACTCCCCAAACTGCTGGCATATTTTCTCTTCGCAGTGGGTAGGTAGACTAGGCTGAAGCCATGCTGGCCTAATGTTTCTTCTTCATATTGGGTAGACCAGACTGAAGCGATGCAGGTAGACCAAGCCAAAGTGATGCGGGCTGGCCCTTTACATTTTCCAGGACAGCCCCATGTTCCAGATCTGACCACATCGCAAGCAAAATCTGGCCTACGGGCCTTATGTTTGGCACCCCTGATATAGATCATCTTGAATTTACCAAAGAAGAGTTAGAACTACAAACTATAGTGTATAAACACTTCAACTAATGCCAGTTTCAAAGGCCAATGTAGTTTGATATGTCTTAATTTTATCAACAGAGCAATCTACAGATATATAGGGCCTCTGGTGGCTCAACAGTCGGTTATTAATACAGCTGCTTGCAATTACTGCAAGTTCAAGTCTCACCAGGCCCAGATTGTTGGGGGCAATAAAAGTTGATTTTGTATATAATATACAAATGGATGAGACTATTGCTTAACACAATGTAAGCCGCCCTGAGTCTTTGGAGAAGGGCGGGATATAAATTCAAATAAAAAAAAAATGTAGCAGATAACTTATTTCTTTGGTATGAAAGTTTTTTGTCTGTGGTCCATTCTTAGTGGCTGTTGTTATTCCTTCCGGTTGGGACCTTGAAAATTTCTTGGTTGGCCAAGGAAAACGTTCACTCTTGTCACATTTCCATAGTTAATGGTGTCCTTCTGGTTTCAATGATAGATTTTAACATATGGTTCCTTTGGAATTTATAAGTTTATTCAAGTCTAAAGAGATAACAGCACACAAGGAATGCAAACCAAACCAGAAACTATGAAAAAAGCTTGCCTGAATAGTTTTGCTTTTAACTGAAACATGCAAAACAAAAATAGTCAAAATCTAATAAAAAATCCAAGATTTAGATAAGATTATTAGCCAACCTAAAGGTCAGAATTTCAGGAGCAGACTCTAGATGAACATCACACAAAAGCCAAAATCAGATGGTTGATTCCAATGAGGGGTCATGGGTCAGTGATGAAGCTCCCACAACTTCTGAAGGCAAGCTGTTCTATTGGTTGATTGTTCTTATTGTCAGAAAATTTCTCCTTATTTCCAGGTTAAATCCCTCCTTGTTCAGTTTCATTATTCCTTGCCTGACATACAGGTGCTTTGGAAAGTGCCTTGACCCCTTCTTCACTATTCTTTATATGTTTAGTCTCCAGTCCCCTAATCATCCTGGTTGCTCTTCTCTGCACTTTTTCTAGAATCTCAACTTCTTTTTTTATAGTATGGTGACCAAAACTGGTGCAGTAATCTAGGTGTGGTCTTACTAAGGCTTTATAGAGTGATATTAGTACCTCACTTGATCTTGATTGTATTCCTCTGTTAATGCAATTTAGGATTGCATTGGCTTTTTTGGCTACTGCTGCACACTGCTGGCTCATATTTAGCTGGTTGTCCACTGAGACTCAAATATCCCTCTCACAGTTATTGCTATTAACCATGGTTTCACGCTGTCTATATGTGTACTTTTGGTTTTTCTTGCCTAATTGTAAGACTTTACTTTTCTCTACATTGAATTTCATTTTGTTAGATAGGGCCCAGTGTTCAAGTCTGTCAAGATCCATCTGGATCTTTAGCCTATTTTCTAGGGTGTTAGCTATTCCTGCCAGTTTAGTATTATCTGCAAATTTGGTAAATTCCCTTCTATTCCCTCATCTAAGTCATTTATGAAGATATTGAAGAGTACTGGGCCTAAGGCGGAACCTTGTGATACCCCACTGTTTACTTCTCTCCATATAGACTTAGACCCATTAAGGACTACACGTTGCATATGGTTTGTCAGCCAGTTGTGAATCCATCTGGTGGTGATGCTATCTATCCCCGCTTATCAAGAAGTAGATTGTGGTCTATTTTGTTGAATACCTTGCTGAAGTCTAAGTATATTATGTCTGCAGTATTTTGCTGGTCTACTAATTTAGTCACTGTGTGGAAGAATGGATTAAGATTGGTTTGGCATGATCTGTTTTTAAGGAACCTGTGCTAACTGCTAGTTATTACTTGACTTGTTTCTAAGTGTTGGCAGATCTTCTTTTTAAATTATCTTTTCCAAAATCTTTCCAGGTATTGATGTTAGTGTTAAGTTCTGGAAGTAACGAGGCTGGAGACCAGGGTAGTGACAACAGCTCTTTAATATATGGTGAACCCAGCAACAGGCTGGGGGAAAAACCTCTCCTTTTATACAGTTCTACTGGTGGCTTCGTCCAATCAGCAACGTGCTGATTTCCCGCCCAAATATTTAAAGGTACATACAAGAATACATAACACTCCTCCCCTCCCAGAAAACACTTTGCCTCTATTTGCATTTTATTTACATGTTATTTTTCGACGTAGTCACG
This sequence comes from Ahaetulla prasina, assembly GCF_028640845.1. Lineage (NCBI taxonomy): Eukaryota > Metazoa > Chordata > Lepidosauria > Squamata > Colubridae > Ahaetulla > Ahaetulla prasina. The sequence continues at coordinate 73,434,852 of NC_080542.1, forward strand.
CAAATAACCTGGGCGTCTCCTAGTTCTTTCAGACCTGCGCGGTTCAGTCCTGGGTGGTGTTTTGAGCTGTTCGGAGGGTCTGTTTTCTCCTCTCAGCTCTTTCTCTAGGCCATCGGGCCCTGGATTATTTGCAGATTCTTTTTCTTGGCCATCCGGCCCTGGATTACTTTTGTAATTTTCCCTGTCGTTTCCCTCAGGAACCTGATGGCGTCGCTGGACCTCCGGGACCTCAGCTAAGTCTTGCGCCTCCCCCGGGTCATGGTCAGCTGTGGGTTCAAATAAGGAGGGGTCATAATTTGTTTCCTGTGGCTTAGTTTGTTCAGTTATTCGTCTCCTTATCTGATCTATGTGGCACCTCCATACTCGGTTGTCTTGTAATTCGACCAAGTATGACTTTGGGCCGGTTGCTTTTATTATTTGCCCTGCGAGCCAACTTGGGCCATCCCCGTAGTTGCGGGCCCACACTCGGTCGCCTATGCCCAATTCCCTTGTTTTGTCTATTTCCCCCTTGTAACCCTCTGGTGTGTAATGGGGACTCAAACGGTCAAGTGGGCACCGGAGTTTCCGTCCCATCAATAATTCGGCTGGGCTTCTGCCTGTAGCAGTGCTTGGGGTTCTGTGCTGAACGGCCAGAAAGAAGTCTATCTTTGTTTGCCAGTCACCTGGCTTGAGCCTGGACAATGCCTCCTTAGCGCTCCGGACGGAACGCTCTGCAAGGCCATTCGACGCAGGGTGGAAAGGTGCAGAGAGGGCATGTCGGATGCCCTCCTCTGCCAAGTATTCTTCGAACTGGGCTGCCGTGAATTGCGGCCCGTTGTCGGACACCAGAGTGTCAGGCAACCTGTGGGTTGCGAATAAGTGGCGCAGGGCTGCGATTACTGCCTCGGCCGTAGTGGATTTCATGAGTATGATCTCCAACCATTTAGAGAATGCGTCGACAACCACTATGAAAGTTTGGCCATGGAAAGGGCCAGCAAAATCAATGTGGATTCTTGACCAGGGCCCTTGGGGTTTTTCCCATTCCCTGACTGGGGCCGTTGGGGGTAGGGGTCTGGACTCTTGGCAAGCCTGGCATTTCCCCACCCTCTCAGCAATCTCTGAGTCCATGAGTGGCCACCACACATAGCTTCTCGCTAGCCCCTTCATCCGGACGATCCCTGGGTGGCCCTCGTGGAGGAGGTCCAGTACCTTTCCCCTTAGTTTATCGGGGATTACCACACGATCACCCCATAACAGGCACCCCCCTTGAGCCGAGAGCTCATCCCGTTTTTTAACAAATTCCTTAAAGCGTTCGCCCGGCGCAGCGGGCCACCCTCTTTGTACCCAACCGAGTACCGTCCTTAACATAATGTCCCGGTATGATGCCCGAGCCACTTCCTTAGATGTGACTGGGCCAGAGTCCAAAGAGTCAATAAGCAGGATGGGCGTCCCCGGCATAGGGTCTTCGATGGCCCCTGGTAGTGGGCATCTGCTTAACGCGTCTGCATGCCCCACTTCTTTTCCTGGTCGATGCTGCAGCTTGTACGAATACGCGGCTAAGAAAATAGTCCATCAGGTCAAGCGTGGCGAAAGTGCCACAGGCGTTGGGCGGTCGCCAGCCAGTATCCCTAGTAGCGGTCTGTGGTCAGTCACGATTTCAAAATCCCGCCCAAAACATATTCGTGGAATTTTTTCACCCCTGACACAATGGCTAGTGCTTCTTTATCTAATTGGCTGTAGTTCCTCTCTGGGGAGGACATCGTTCTAGAGTAAAAAGCTATAGGGGCTTCTGTGCCGTTTGGAAGTCTATGGCTGAGTACAGCCCCCACCCCGTAAGGGGAGGCATCGCAAACCAGCACTAGGGGCAAAGTGTTATGATATTGGATGAGCAGGCTGTCACTCGAGAGCAGGTTTTTTACTGCTTCGAAAGCCCTATTTTCCGACTTTCCCCAAGACCAAACAGTATTTTTTCCTAAAAGCCTATGCAGCGGTTCAGCAACGGTCGCTTTGTTTTTTAAAAAGACCGCGTAAAAATTCACTAGCCCCAGGAATGCCTGTAGCTCTGCTTTGTTTTTGGGCGCTGGAGCCTTTCTAATTGCCTTGACCTTGCTCTCAGTGGGGTGAATTCCTTTCTTATCTATCCGGTAGCCCAAGAATTCGACGGATTCGACCCCGATCTGGCATTTGTTTACCTTGACTTTTAATCCGGCTGTCCGGAAAATGCCCAGAACCTTTCTCAAACGCTCCCCCAATTCCTCTACGTTTTCCCCTGAAATCAGGACATCATCGAAGTAGGGAACTACCCCTGGGAGCCCTTGCAGAAGTCGTTCCATTAGGTTTTGGAACAGCCCTGGTGCCACACTCACCCCAAATTGCAATCGGGTGCACTTGAAGGCCCCCCTGTGCGTCACAATCGTTTGGGCTTCGGCTGTGCGGGCGTCTACGGGCAGTTGTTGGTAGGCTTGGGCCAAGTCTAACTTTGCAAAGACTTGCCCTTGCCCCAAAGAGTGCAGCAAGTGTTGCACCACGGGAACCGGGTAAGCGCTTTTCTGTAAGGCTTTGTTAAGCGTCGCCTTGTAGTCAGCGCAAATTCTAATTGACCCGTCTGGTTTTATTGGGGTGACGATTGGCGTCTCCCACTTTGCGTGATCGACTGGCACCAAAATCCCCTGATTTATGAGTTTATCTAGCTCCTTGTCAATTTTTGGTTTTAGGGCAAAAGGGACTCTCCTCGCCTTAAGCCTAATGGGAGCTACCTGGGGGTCTAAGTTAAAGGAAATAGGGGACCTTTGTACTTGCCCAGGCAGCCCTTGAAGACATCTTCGAACTCGTTAAAGAGAATGTCTTTCAGGTTACAGTCGCTTCTGTAGATGCCAGTCACTCCCATGCCCAGAGCACGAAACCAGTCTAGTCCCAACAGACTGGGCAGGGTCCTTCGACGATCGTGATGGGCAGGGTCTTCTTGTGTGGTCCGTACTCGACTCGGACGGAGGTGGTCCCTCGAACAGGGATGCGATTCCCTGGTAGTCGTGGACTCATAGCCGTTGTGCTTGCAGGTGGCGCCGCGACTGACGGCAGTGACTTCGCCAAAGTGTCCCAGGACATGATGGTGATCGCTGATCCCGTGTCTACTTGAGCCGGCACCGCATTCTCTATTTTTGGTTTGGTGAAGATCTTCTTCTCCACTCGAGGCGCGCCTATGACCACAGTCGTTTGGTTTGAATCCGCGCTTTTTGTTTGAGCCAATCGCGGGTCGCCTTGCCGATTCCGCGCTCTGTTTGGCCGATTTGATTTTGGGGCGGGAGGGTTGGGCCGCGCGACAAACTTGAGCTAGGTGCCCTTTCTCCCCGCACCGCCGACATGTCGCGTCCTTAAACTTACAGCGTTGGCGCTGGTGTTGACCACCGCAGCTTCCGCATTCGCCTCGGGTCCCCTTTGTCGCGTTTCTCGGTTCGGCAGACCCTTCCTCATCTTCACCGCCGGATTCGGTCTGAACCTCCTCCTGGTGCACTGGAGTTGGCTTCGCCGCCTTTGGTGGGACAGGCTTTTGCAGTGTCTCCGCCGCTTGGGTGGACATTTCATGTGCTCTGGCTTCGCCCAGAGCGTGGCCAGCGTTAGGTTGCTCTTTGCTAGCAGCCGCCGCCGCAAACGGATGTCTCTGACTCGGATGAGTTGCTCGAGGAGCACCTCATCTAGGTCGCGTATCCGCAGTCCTGGATGCTTTCCTTAGGGCGGCCATGTAGTCACCGATGGATTCGCCTCCATCTGCCTTCGCCTCCGAATTCAAACCGCCGCACGATTTGGACGGCGTTGGTGCAGTGGTTTTTAGTAAAGTCTGTAGAGTTGGCCACGACACCGATTGTAACGGCGTTGGCTCTGCCAGGGCTTCCGCGATATCAATGACCTCCGGACCACAGTGGCTTAAGAAATAAGCCCTTTTTCGGTTATCTGGAACTCCTTGCAGTTCGTTGGCTTCTAGAAAGCTTTCGAAACGGGTCATATACGTTCCCCATTTCTCTTTAGCCGGGTCAAACGGTGCGGGCGGAGTGTAACTGGCCATCTCCGCTTTTCTGCCCTGTGTTTGCTGGGTTCGGGTCTATCGTGCTTCAGCTCGGTTCTGGTTCTCCTTAGCCTCGAAATCCCACCTACGTCGCCAGTGTTAAGTTCTGGAAGTAACGAGGCTGGAGACCAGGGTAGTGACAACAGCTCTTTAATATATGGTGAACCCAGCAACAGGCTGGGGGAAAAACCTCTCCTTTTATACAGTTCTACTGGCAGCTTCGTCCAATCAGCAACGTGCTGATTTCCCGCCCAAATATTTAAAGGTACATACAAGAATACATAACAGTTAGGCTGATTGGTCTGTAGTTTCCTGGGTCTGTTTTTTCCCCCTTTTTTAAAGATGGGGACCACTTCAGATTTTTTTCAGTCCTCTGGTAGTTCCCCAGTGCTGCAGGATTTTTGAAAGATGTTGTGCAGTGGTTCTGAGATGACCTCTGCCAGCGTCTTTAGAACTCTGGGATATAATCCGTCATGTCCCAGTGATTTGTATTCATCAAGATCAGACAGGTGTTCTCTTACTATTTTTTTTTTTTTTTGCTTATTTTAATTTTTATTTCTAGTCTGCCTTTTACAGTTATGTTTTTGGTAGGTTGGGCTATAGTTTCTTTTTGCATGAAGAATGATGCAAAGAATGAGTTAAGCAGCTCTGCTTTCTCTGTGTTGCCTGTTACCTCCTTGCCATCTTCTCTCTTTAGTGGACCAACTTTTTCCTTGATTCTTTTCTTGTTATTTATACGTTAGAAGAAAAAAAAACTTTTTTTTTGTTATCTTTGACTTGTTGCAAGTCTTTGTTCATTCTGAGCCTTTGCTTTCCTGACTTCATTTTTGCAGATTCTGGCTACCTGCTGATATTCTGCCTTAGTTGTGTGTCCCTCTTTCCATTTTTTGTACTTGTCCTTTTTGTCTGTCAATTTGTCAAAGAGATCTTTATGCAGCCATGCTGGTTTCTTCTTGAATTTCTTGTTTTTCTTTCTCAGCGGTATTGTGCTGGTCTGGGCTTTTATGATCATACTTTTCAGAGTTTCCCAAGATTCTTGAGTTGTTTTCCCCTTTAGGATTTTCATCCAAGGAATATTTCCCAAGTTCTCTCCGAGTTTATTAAAATTAGCTCTTTTAAAATCTAAGACTCTGGTGTCATTATGTTCTATTGCTTGTGTTTGTATTATGTTGAATTCTAGTATGATATGATAACTCTCACCCAAGGTTCTGTAGTTTCAACTCTTACGTATCTGGGATCAAGTGAAACCTGTAAAGGGTTTCACTTGATCCCAGATACATCTATATCTGGCCCAATCTATTATTGTAAATATATTAATGTTTTTTTCTTAGTTGAATAAGATTTCCAAACTCATTTTTCTGGATACTAGATGCATTTATTTTTATCTTGCATGTCAACTTTGAGAAGATATCAAACAGAGGCTGCATTATGATGATGATATCTCAGCCATTAGTTTCCAGGTACAAAGTTAGTATTTTTAAATAATTAATTGTTAAAACAAAAAGGATACGACTAACAAAAACTAATAATCAAGAAAATGAATAGTAGGAAAGAGAGTAAAGAAAGAAAAAGGGGACAGAGGTGCAATAGGATAATAAATAGCAAAAAAGGAAAGGAAAAAAGAGTGATTTCCAACTTCTTTTAGAACTGATATAAATGAAAATAACATTATTTATTTATTTTTATTTATTTATTTACATTTATATCCCGCCCTTCTCCGAAGACTCAGGGCGGCTTACAGTGTATAAGGCAATAGTCTCATTCTATTTGTATATTTTACAAAGTCAACTTATTGCCCACTCAACAATCTGGGTCCTCATTTTACCTACCTTATAAAGGATGGAAGGCTGAGTCAACCTTGGGCCGGGCTTGAACCTGCAGTAATTGCAGGCTGCTGTGTTCTAATAACAGGCTTCTTACCAGCCTGAGCTATCACGGCCCTTTTGACCTATTACTCTGTGGTTACAAAACAGCTTCCATTTTAAAAATAATCTATAATTACTAAAGATACCAAATATTATTGTTAACATTATTTCTTTTCCCCCAGTTCACCCCATTTACATACCCAAGCATAACTTGCATCTGTTTGATTTGAAATTAGTGCAGAGGACTAGATAAAAAGCATCTTTTAAGGACCATCTTTAAGTCTTCTCTGGTTTAAACAGGGTTCAAATTTGAGTGAAAAAATAAATGCAGGTACTCTGTTTCCCCCAAAATAAGACATCCCCTGATAATAAGGCCAATGAGGCTTTTGAGTGCATGTGTCAGCTTGCCTCAGATCAATGTTTAAGAAAATAAAGACCCATCATTATGAAGAAATTGGTAATTTGTACTAAACATGTCAGATTGCAAACAAAGCTTAGCTAGAACTGAAACTAATTACTACTGTACAAAAGTACAACCTCTCTTGAACCCTCCTCCCTCCAGAGTTCAAACAGTCATCAGCCCAATGTCCTTCTCCTCCTTGGCCATGTGCTGCTTTACTTCTGATGTTATCCCTCTATCTATCTTCTGGTTGGAATGCAAAGTATGCAGCACTCGTTAACTTGCCCACCAAGTCTGTTTGAATCCTTATCTTTCCTTCTTCCTGAAAATGACAGCCGACGCTTACAGAACTACACACTCTCCTTCCCCCATAAATCATGCATGACAATCAATAGCAATAAAACCTTTAACGAAGTAATAAAACAGTTAAACACTCTACTGAGTAAATATACTTTTAAAACAATAAGCAGAGGCTGACAGTATGGCAATAAGGTCAAGCACTTATTTCAGGGTTCAAAAAAAATATAAGACAGGGTCTTATTTGGGGGGGAAACATGGTAGTCCTCAACTTACCACAACTCAGCACAATTTTTTTGTTGTTATGTGAGACAATTGTAGAGTGAGTTTTGCCCCATTTTACCATTTCCTTGCCACCATTGTTAAATGGATCACCATAGTTTTTAAGTTAATAACACAACAGATAAGTGAGTCTGGCTTCCTGTTGATTTCGCTTATCAGAAGGTAGCAAAAACTAATCACATGATTCTGGGATACTGCAACTATCATAAATATGAATCAGTTGTCAAGTATCTGAATTTTGATCACATGACCATGGGGATGCTGCAACAGTCAAAAGTGTGAAAAATGGTCATAAGTAACTTTTTTCAATGTCAATGTAACTTCAAATGATCACTAAACAAATGGTTGTAAGTCGAGGACTACCTGCACAGAAAATCGCAGAATGGCTAGTGGGGGTGGGTGGATTGGTCAGTTAGCCCACTCCAGTTTGTAAACCCTGCACTAAGGTCAAGTTGATGACGTTATGACATTTTGTTTCTAGATTCTAATAAGACAATGAGACAAAAAAATCAAAGTTTCATCACTGCTATTATTAAAATACAAATTTGAGACTTAAATTTAATATATGTCAATTAGAAATATTTTTGTGTTCATAATATAGTCTATTTTTCACACACTTATAAACTATCCAATGACCTATAAATGGGTCTTATTCTATTTTTGCAATAAACTGCCCAAGCAAAAAAGTGTTATTTGTTGCTGGATCATAAATATCACCTTGTTCTGTCACATCAAAGTCCACCTTGCACAGACATAAAGAAGACTCACTGGATAATGTGACTCACCATTCCTGTCATCATTGCCCATTGACCATAATGCCTGGATTTGAAGAATCTTTGAATCCAAAACCTCAGGCTACTTCCCTCTTTAGTAGCATTTTATATCTAATAAAATCTAAATAGATGCCTATGGTAGTTATCAGCAGTACACAAAGATGAGTATCAGAAATAGGAGTATGATGAGGCGGAGCTGATGTTGCAATGATATGGTGTACTTTCCATGGGGCTCTATGGAAGTTTGCCAAATTTCTCCTGCTGGAGGGTCTCTTGGGACCTAAGCCACCCTGGAGGGATGGTGAAGAAGAGAGGACACTTGATAGATCACAAAAAGACTGCAAACTCCTTGTTCGAACCAGAGGAAAGCTCTCAGGCAGAAAGAAAAAGATGGCCATTGCGTGCCTGATTGAGGCTGTGACAACCTGACCAGGGAAGAATAAATGAAGATTGAGGAGGAAAAGTATGGCTGAACTGGGTGAGAATCTTCCAACTTCTGTTAAGGAATTTGCCCATTTAAAAATTGACTTGAGTGACAGTGGGACTGTAAAAGAGGGGGGATGGATTTGTTTACTTTCTTCCTCCTAAGAATAGCAGTGAATTCGGACAAGAAAGTGAACTATTTGAGAGAAATAAGTTTTAAAAGAAGAAAATTGGATTGGCTATCTTTTTTTTAACAAGTTTTATTAATTTTTTCTTTTACATACATATTTTATGAACAGAGTATTGACCGGGTCACATCTTATACAACTTATAACATAATTATATATTGATTTTTAGAATCTATTTCAATCTTCTTTTTTCGTTTTTTCCAAATACAATTTGCATATTTCAATTTCTGCCATAATATTCTTTTTCTCTAGTTTTTTATCTTATTTTAATCTCTTCTTAATACATAATAAATAAACAATATCACCATCTGCCATTCAAATCCTAATTTCTTAGCATTATTTCAATTAATTATCTTATTTTCCATTTATAAAATATATTTCTAAAAATCCCCATCGCATTTTTTGGCTATAAACAATATACTTCATTTTGTTTAATTTTTACCTTGAAACCCTTTAACTTAATTGACCTTCCACATTTTATCTTAATCTCTTTTAAGTACATAATAAGCAATATCACTATCCACCCTTGATTCCTGATTTCTTATAACATCAATTAATTATTTTATTTCATCATTTACAACACATTATTTCAAAATCCCCATCACATTTTTACATTTTAATTTTATCTCTTAATTTCAGTTATTTTCATAATTGAACCAAATTATCATTTCATCTGCTGCTCATTTTACAATACACAATAAGGGTCATCATATTTATTTTTTACATTCACAATTACTAAGGTTAATACAGTTCCCTTAGATCTACTAATATATACCTTATTTCCCTTCTTCCTTTCCAATATTCTTCCCCTTTTAACCATTTTCTCTTGGTCTCTCCGGAATTCCACTTTTTAATGATTTTCTCCCTTCAATTCCGTTCTCTTCTCTTCCTCTTCCTCTTCTTCTTCTTTTTCTTTTTCTTCTTTTTTTTTTTGTATCTTTTCTCCTGAATCCTTTCTCTAACTTTTGAGTCTATTACTTATATAATTCACCCCAAGTTTTTATCTAATCTTTTCCCATTTCCTTCTTTTCCCTTTGATTGATTTTTTTGGAAAATATTCCCCCTCCATTCTTTTTTGCCACTGTTAATCCCAGTGTAATCATCTAACTTTTTACCTTCAATTACTTTACCTTCAATATTATTTTCTTGCTTCTTATTTATATTCTCTTTTTCCTGTTTAGTGTTTTCTAACAAAGTTTCTAACTTTTTATTGCCCTTTATTGATTCACGCACATTTTTAAGCATCTTAATTAATTTCCCACACATCCCAAACTCCATATTGTCAATTTTAAAAAGTATTGATATTTTTACTCATACTTAATTAAGATTTAAGTCCATATACTCTCTTTTTTATTTCCAGATAAAGCTCTAAGAGTTGTAAACCTAATCTTGTGTAGCTTCTTTTCCAAAAACACAACACTATTAACCATAACATATAAAACATTTGCTAGACCAATTCTAGAACACAGCTCGCCTGTCTGGAACCTTCACCACATTTCTGACATCAATACAATTGAACATGTCCAGAAATATTTTACAAGAGGAGTTCTTCATTCCTCTGAAAACAACAAAATACAAAATACCTTATCCCACCAGACTTGAAATCCTAGGTTGGCGAACTCCGTCGCCTTCGACAAGACATAAGTTTAACTCATAGAATCATCTATTGTAATGTCCTTCCTGTTAAAGACTACTTCAGCTTTAATTGCAATAATACAAGAGCACCAATAGATTTAAACTTAATGTTAACCGCTTTAATCTAGATTGCAGAAAATATGACTTCTGAAACAGAATCATCGGTGCTTGGAATACTTTACCTGACTCTGTGGTCTCTTCCCATAATCCCAAAAGCTTTAACCAAAAACTTTCTAATATTGACCTCACCCCATTCCTAAGAGGACCATAAGGGGCGTGCATAAGAGCACAAACATGCCTACCGTTTCTGTCCTATTGTTTTTCTTTTTCTTGTTCTTCTATATATATATATATATATATGCTTATACCTCCTAATATTTATTCATATATATGCTTATATACTATATAATCTTTTTTGTATGATACTTACATATATTGTTGTGACAAAATAAATAAATAAATAAAGATGGTATCCAGTACAAATATTTGTGCAATCCACTCCAATTTAAAGTTTTATTGTATTCCACTTCCTTTAGAAGTCGAAACCAAGCACTTTAAGTAGAAACAAATACTCCTTAAAATTTCTCCCAGCTCTTGCAGTGATCAAGGTCATTGTTGTTATTTCTTTCTATTTTCAAGCCGATTGTTATAGTGCTTTCTTTCCACTTTCCACTTTCTTTCTCCAATCCACAATTCTTAGATCAACAAAGTATCCAGCTTGCTAAAGTATTTTAAATCCACATAGCAAATATTTTTTCACAAATTTCTTTTCCTTTTATTGTTTTTAATTTCTCCAAATTCAGTTTTAAATCCAGTTGTAAAATTTCTTTTCTTGGGCTTTGATTTTAACCTCCTCTTTGTTCTTCCTTCAAATTTTAAATTATTATTTTGAATCCTCATTAAAAAGTACTTTCCCTCAGGTTTCTTTTTCTTGTATCAGTTTTAATTTCTCCAAAGCCAATTTTAAAATTATAAAGTTTTCTTTTTTGGGCTTTAGTACTTTAACTTCCTCTTTGTTCTTCTCCCTCCATTAAAACTCCCAAATACCAATTAGCCACTCGTTTCCTCACCGGGATACCTTTTAAAGTTTTTTTTTCTTTTTTACCCGTGAGTTGGCCAATCACTCACCCTGTACCAGTACTCCATTCAAACATCGCTCCTGCACAAAATCTTATTATGGTTGCCCCAACTTCAAAGCAGTCATTTTTAATGGCCGTTTGAAGAGCTGCCTCCAACCTTTTGAGGAACTTGCCTGTTCCTCTTGGTCATCCAAGGTGTCTCTCCTTCTTCACCATCCCTACAGGATAGTTCTGATCCAAAGATCTGCCCACCCCCACCCCCCCGACAGCAGTTTGTCTCGCTGGATTTTCACAAGGCTCATCAGAGCCTGCTATTTTCCAGCCAGTCTCAGCATGATGCTTTCTGTTTCTGGACTGGCCATCTTAATGACAATATTAATTGGATTTTATTGAACTAAAAACTTTCCTGAAATGCTAAATTGGACCCTGAAACTTCTAAAAGAAAAATATTTGACTTATGTTAAATGAAATTAAAGGAGAGGAGTAGAAGAGAAATAGAGCAACAGTGACACCTACTGGGTGGAAAAACTCTTAGAGTGAAAGTAAAAGAAAAGAAAGCAAGATAAACAATTTACTTTGGGTGGTTTATTGAAAAAACATTGCTACAAAATTCAGATAAATCCCAGGTGTCTGCACCTGGGAACTGTTTGTAGAGAGAACGGCAGAGAAAGAGAGTGGAAACAGTGTGAGTTTTAAACATGGTAGCTCTCTGAATGGATATGGATTTTATAAACTGAGCAACTGAAACTGGAAAATAGCAGAAGCTGTTTATAAAGCAAGTGAAGACTTCCTTCTTTTAGCTCTCCTATTTGGTGATTTATAATTGGGCACAATTTTGGAGTTTGGCAGGCTTTTGTGGATTACAATTTATCAAAAAGAAAACAAGCTTTTTGAAGAGAACTTTGGATTATGGATATTTTGGCTTGGTGAAATATAACAGCTAAAAGGGTGAAGTGAGCTGGGGTCTGAAAATAAGAACTGGGAATAAGAAAGAAAATTGTTGGACTGTTTCAGGTGCATTTTTAAAATTGGATATTGTAGAGTATTGTTTGATTTGTTATTGCTTGTTTGATTATTGATTGTTTGTCTCTGTTAAATAATTTTACTTAAAATATTTTATTATTTAAAATAACTAAAATGACAAGCAATACAAATTTAAGTAAAACAGGGAGAAAAAAATGCATCTACACCAGCAGCAGCAGCAGCATCAAATCCAGTGAGCTAATGCTCTATAGATAGGCTGCAGCATTCTGTATGCTGCAGAATGAACAATTGAACACCTTTCAGATGGAAATGAAAATGATATTTCAACTATTACAAGAAGCCATGACTAAGAACCATGATAGGGTGCAAAAGATGGAACAAAAGATGAAAGATAAAATAGATAACATCCAGCAAATAATCACTAAAAATGAACAATTAATTCAGAAAATAGAAGAGAAGACAGAACAAACAGATAAGAAAGTAGAAGAGATGGATTATAGATTGACTAAGATGGATAATGAGCTGGAGCGATCCATAATTATGATGAAGATGGACAGAGCAGAATATTTCCTGAGATTTCAGAATATTGAGGAGGAAAAGCCGGAAGATCTTGCTGAAAAAATGGTAGAATTGTTGAAGGAGAGCAAGCCCGATATCCTCTCTGGGATAGATGAAATATTTTGAATACACACAAGCTACACAAGACGGAACAAACTCCCCAGAGAGGTTTCAAAGAAGACAATAAAAGCAGAAATACTTCAAAGAGCAAGAGATGCCCCATTGGAATATAAAGGGAGAGAAATAGTCTTGAAACAAATACCAGAAGAATAAGAGATATAAGGAAACAGTATCAATTCTTGACAAGACTTGATGTCAATTCTTGACAGTAAAGCATGATGTAAACTTTAGTTGGCTGATACCCAGGGGTGTAATGCTCCCAGTTCAGATTGGATCGGCTGATCTGGTAGCGATGGCAGCGGGTAGTTCAGAGAACTGGTAGCAAAAATCCCTGCCCTCCCCCCCGCCCACCCAATTTATTATTTATTTATTATTCATACTTTTATACTGCCCTATCTCCCTAGGGACCCAATGCCCGGTTGCCCACTTCTCCGCTTGCCGCTTCTTTTAAAAAATGCTTTTAAAAGGTAAAAAAAATGCTCTAATGTTCACAGCTGAGCCGCGGGATCATCAGAGCCTCTTTTTTTTACTTTTAAAAGCATTTTTTACAACTTATTTGTCTGAATAGGTTGTAAAAAATGCTTTTAAAAGTGAAAAAAAATTGCACGCCACAGCTGATCATACCCCATTCTACTTACACCGCTGTGCTACTTACCACATGCCTCCTTTTGGCATGCACTGCACACATGCGTGCACCTTGCATTTGGTGTGTGGTGTACACTGCGCATGTGTGCATGCAGTAAACTGATTCAGATTTCACCACTGCTGATACCTGAGGGAATATTGGTGACTTGGATGGAAAAAAGACATAGATTAGATACAATAGATAAAGCAGAACAATTCTACTACCAACATTTTGCAGCATATGAGGAAGAAGAGAGAAGGGAGGAAATAGATGGCAAAAAACAAGAGGAATTGTTAATAGAGGAAAGCACACCACAAAGCCGAGGTGGCACAGTGGTTAGAGTGCAGTACTGCAGGCTACTTTAGCTGACTGCTAGCTGCAGTTCGGCAGTTCAAATCTCACCAAGCTCAAGGTTGACTCAGCCTTCCATCCTTCCAAGGTGGGAAAATTAGGACCCAGATTGTTCGGGGCAATATGCTGATGTTGTAAACTGCTTAGAGAGGGCTGTAAAAGCACTATGAAGTGGTATATAAGTTTATTTATTTATTATTGCTATTGCTAAGAAGAAACTGAAACAGAAGAAAAAGAGAAGAGAATGATAAGGAACAAGATTGAAAGAACAGAGAGAAATAATTTTATTATTTATTTATTTATTTATTCGAATTTTTATACCGCCCTATCTCCCGAAGGACTCAGGGCGGTGTACAGCCAAACAAAAACATAAGAATAATAAAAATAAAAACAACAATTAAAAAATTTATTAATTAGGCCGAAATTAAAATATCACTAAAATAGTATAAAACCCCATTAAAACTAAATTTAAAACTAAAAACCCTAGGCTAGCCCTGCGCAAATAAATAGATGTGTCTTAAGCTCGCGGCAGAAGGTTCGGAGGTCAGGAAGTTGGCGCAGCCATGGGGGAAGCTCGTTCCAGAGGGTGGGAGCCCCCACAGAGAAAGCCCTTCCTCTGGGTGTCGCCAGTCGGCACTGCCTGGCGGATGGCACCCTAAGGAGTCCCTCTCTGTGAGAGCGTACGGGTCGGTGGGAGGCAATGGCTGGCAGTAGGCGGTCCCGTAAGTAACCTGGCCCTATGCCATGGAGCGCTTTAAAGATGGTAACCAAAACCTTGAAGTGCACCTGAAAGACCACAGGTAGCCAGTGCAGTCTGCGCAGGATTGGTGTAACATGGGAGCCACGAGGGGCTCCCTCTATCACCCGCGCAGCTGCATTCTGAACCAACTGCAGCATCCGGATGCCCTTCAAGGGGAGCCCCATGTAGAGAGCGTTGCAGTAATCCAAGCGAGATGTCACGAGCGCATGAGTGACCGTGCATAAGGCATCCCAGTCTAGGAAGGAGCGCAACTGGCGGACCAGGCGAACCTGGTAAAAAGCTCTCCTGGAGACGGCCGTCAAATGATCTTCAAAAGACAGCCCTCCATCCAGGAGAACGCCCAAGTTGCGCACCCTTTCCATCGGGGCCAATAACTCGCCCCCAACAGTCAGCTGTGGGTGCAGCTGACTGTACCAGGGTGCCGGCATCCACAGCCACTCCGTCTTGGAGGGATTGAGCTTGAGCCTGTTTCTCCCCATCCAGACCCGTACAGCTTCCAGACACCGGGACAGCACTTCGCTAGCTTCGTTGGGGTGGCCCGGGGTGGAAAAGTACAACTGAGTGTCATCTGCGTACAGATGGTACCTCACCCCAAAGCCACTGATGATCTCACCCAGCAGCTTCATATAGATGTTGAACAGGAGGGGCGAGAGAATCGACTCCTGTGGCACCCCACAAGTGAGGTGCCTCAAGGCCGACCTCTGGCCCCCTGCCAACACCGTCTGCGACCGATCGGAGAGATAGGAGGAGAACCACCGATAAACGGTGCCTCCCACTCCCAATCCCTCCAATCGGTGCAGCAGGATACCATGGTCAATGGTATCAAAAGCCGCTGAGAGGTCTAATAGGATCAGGGCAGAGGAATAACCCCTATCCCTGGCCCTCCAGAGATCATCAACCAACGCGACCAAAGCCGTCTCCATGCTATATCCGGGTCAAAAGCCGGACTGGAACAGGTCTAGATAGACAGTTCCATCCAGGTACCGGGGAAGTTGACATGCCACCACACTCTCTACAACCTTTGCCACAAAGCGAAGGTTGGAGACCGGACAATAATTACCTAAAACAGCCGGGTCCAGGGAAAGCTTCTTGAGGAGGGGTCTCACTACCGCCTCTTTCAAGGCGGCAGGGACGACCCCCTCCAACAATAAACTATTTATAATCCCCCGGAGCCAGCCTCATGTCACTTCCTGTGTGGCCAGCACCAACCAGGAGGTCCAGTAAACATGTGGTGGCATTCAACCTCCCCAGTAACCTGTCCATGTCCTCGGGAGCCACAGGATCAAATCCATCCCAAACAGTCTCAACAAGACGTGTCTCCAACATCTCACCTGGATCCACCCAACTTTGATCCAAACCATCCCGAAGCTGAGCGATTTTATCATATAGATAACCATTAAACTCCTCGGCACATCCCTGCAACGCGTCATCCCGCATCCCCTGTTGACGAAGGGAGCGGGTCACCTGAAACAGGGCGGCCAGGCGGTTATCTGCCGACGCAATGAGGGAGGAGACGTAAAAATGCCTCGCTTCCCTCAGTGCCACTAGGTAGGTCCTACTAAAGGACCTAACTAGTGTCCAATCAGCTTCTGAACGGCTAGATCTCCAGGCACTCTCTAGGCGTCTTCTCCGGCGTTTCATCTCCCTCAGCTCCTCAGAGAACCAAGGAGCTGGTTGAGACCTATGCCAGGTCAGAGGCCGCAAAGGCACAACACGGTCAAGAGCCCCAGCCACGGCCAGTTCCCAAGCCGCGACTAGTTCTTCAGCCGTGTCGTGGGCAAGATCCTCAGGGAATGGCGCAAGCTCCGTCAGGAACCTCTCTGGGTCCATCAGGCGCCTGGGACGGAACCACCGTATTGGTCCCGTCTCCCTGCAGTGGTGAGTGGCGGTCTGAAAGTCCAGGCGGAGGAGAGAGTGATCTGACCATGACAACGGCTCAATGATTACATCTCCCAAAACCAGATCACTCATCCACTGTCCAGAGATGAAAATCAAATCCAGTGTGCCTCCCCCGATGTGCATAGAGCCATCCACTACTTGCGTCAGGTCCAAGGCCATCATGGAGGCCATGAACTCCCAAGCCGACGTTGATGACATGCCGGTAGATGGCAGGTTAAAGTCCCCCATGACCATAAGTCTAGGGGTCTCAACCACCACCCCAGCAAGCACCTCCAACAGCTCGGGCAGGGCTGTGGTCACGCAGCAAGGAGCCAGGTACGTGACTAACAAGCCCAACTGACACCTATGGCCCCACTTCACAAAGAGGGATTCACAACCGGCAATCTGAGGAACAGTGGTCTCCCTCAGCTCTAGACTCTCCTTTATCACAACCGCCACCCCCCCACCCCTACCTTGGGCCCTCGGTTGATGGAATGCCCAGAAACCCAGTGGGCACATTTCTCCAAGGGGCACCCCCCCTTCTGTGCCCAACCAGGTCTCCGTAATCCCCATAAGGTCCGCGGAGCCCCCCTGTATAAGATCACAAATAAGGGGGGCTTTGTTCACCACGGACCGTGCATTGCACAACATCAACCGAAGGTCCAAGCTCTGAGGATCCTGACCATCCGGGGAACAATAGAGGTCGGAGGTGTCCGAGCGCGTGATCGCTTTCAAACATCGAGCACGTGCTCCCGAAAATCGATATGACCCCCCACCTCCGCCATACCTGCCCCTCCCACTTACCGTCTCAATACAACCACCCTCATCAGTAGGAACATAGTCCTCCCCCCTGACCTCCGAACCTAATAAAGAGCCACCGCGAGCACACGTAGGGACTAGCCCCCCACCTCTCGAGTTACCTCCATTACCCGACCTTACCCTCCCACCCCTTAAAAATTCCCTATCTAAAAAACCCCACAGGTTCTTTTTTTTCACATGCCACCTCTGTGGGTCCCAAAACCCGTCATAGAGGCCGGCCCTCGGTAATGTGGAGGGCCATTCCTGCGAGGCAGGGGCACCTCGCAGGTGCAAGAGTTCACAAGAGGAGTAGCGCATAGCAACTGAAGATAAAATCGGCGATAAGGGGGTCCATCTCCGAATGGCAAGAATGATGACAAAATGATGGTAGTCCAGAATGATGGTAGTCCTGAATAAGGGCAGGCATAGAATGGAAAACAAAGGACAGTCCAGATGGTAATCTGTTGAGTGCCTAATCCAAACATCCTGGAGTAAGGAGTGGGGGTGCTCCGGTCATAAGCAATGTCGACCTCCGTCCCCCAGGCGAATCTACTACCTATTCCAAAAAGTCCCAATAGGACCAACAGTGGCCAAAGAATCCCAAAAAGGCCGAGGAGAGGTGTAGCTGATGCTAAACTGTCAGGGGGGACTACAAGGGGACAAATCCGGAATACCTCCATCGCCTCCCCACAGTCCTCCAACAAACCACCTCCAAACATGGTCAGAAAGTACTATCCAGGGGTCCCTCCAACTCCATCACCCCCTAGTACATCCTAACCATTCCGGAGGCCAGGTCTCTCCAAACCTCTCCTTCCAAGAGGCCAAGCCTGTCCAGCGGGCTGAACCTCTCCGAGAGGCTGGAGGATATGAAGGGCTCCAAGATCGCGATCTGGCAACAGGGAAAGGCCATGGACAACGTGGCAAAGGAGACAGATGGAACATCTCCGCTATCGCTATCGTCCAGATCACAGCAAGAGGACCCGGACCCGGACGGCACAGCACAGCCAGGAAGCCAAGATGTAAAAGCCGGGAAGCAGACCAGCAGGAAGCAGACCAGATCCTGAAGAGCAAACTGAAGGTACCGACTGAAAAATCGGCCGAAAAAACACCGATTCATCGCCTCCAACACCGGGCCCAAAAAAACATGGCCGCCGGAATCCACTGCTTGCTTACCCGGCCCCGTTCTCAGCAGCTGTGGGCACAAAAATGTCCGGAGACCTCTCCCACGGCTGCCAGACAGATGGTAATCCAGGCCGGGGGCAGCAGGCAGCTAGGTGGGCGGCTCAGGCGTTGCCATCCTCGGAGGGCCTCACAAACGCCGAAGCCGGATCTTCAGTGCCGCGCCATCTTGCGTATGCACAGAACCAATAAGATCAACTAGAACAACAAAACCTATTTATAAGTAAACAATGGAAGAAGAAACAAAACTACTATCAATTAACATAAATGGATTGAACTCACCTGTGAAAAGAAAAAGGATTTTTAATAAATTAGAAAAATTAAAATTAGATTTGATTTGTCTTCAAGAGGTTCACATTAAAAAACAATATAGTAAATTATTAGAGTAGCCCAAAATTGGGAAACCATATTCTTCATTAGTGCAGCAAAAGAAAAGAGGGGTGGTTATATATATATATATAAACAATAAAGGCTAGACAAATTTTTTCAGATGAAGATGGGAGAATATTGATGGTGGCAGTAACAATGAATCTTAAACAGATGTGCACCTAATAATAAACAAGAAGAGTTCTATGGAAAACTATACAAGAAAATTATAGAATTGGAATATGAAAATATCTGTGTGGTAGGACACTTCAATGCAATTTTAGATACAGAACTTGATTATAAGAGTAGTAAAACAGGTAAAAAAAAGCTAGAAAAACACTCCCTAAAACCTTTTTTAAAATGTTGGAAGAAACAGGAACCCTAGATGTATGGAGAGAATCATGCCCCAAGAAAAATCAGTACACATTCTATTCCAATAGACATAAATCTTGGTCTAGAATAGACATGGTATGGATGTCATCAGAATTGAAAACATGTACAAGAGATAGAAATAGAACCCAATGTCTGGGCAGATCATAATCCTATAAAAGTTTTATGGAAAGGACAAAAAGAAAAATTGAGATGGACATTGAACCAAGTAATACTGCAAGATAAGGAATTTATACAACGTATGGAAAAAGAACTGGACTTTAAAAAAAAAAAAAGAGAGAGAACAGGAAAGAAGAGACTTCTTTGCAAACTGTATGGGATACTGCTAAAGCGTATACCCGGTGATTACTTATAATTTACATGGGGAAGAAAAACAAGAGGAAACAAAGTAAGAAAATGTTAGAAGAAGAATATAAAAGATTAAAATCATAACTATAGAAAGAAACACCCCAAAAATGGAAAAATCAAATAGACCAGTGGTAGTCAATCTGATCCCTACCGCCCACTAGTAGGCATTCCAGCTTTCATGGTGGGCAAGTAGGGGTTTTGTCTGATACTGAAGCACTTCCCTTTTTTTAAAATTTAATTGACTTTTTAAAAAAAATTCATAGCATTATTTAAAAACATTTTCATTAGGTTTTTATAAAATTCCCTGTGACAACTTAAATTTCTGAAAATATACTATTTGTATCGCCCGCGCATAAGTTTAGTTCACGTTACATAAGTGAAACTAAATGGCACTATAGTGCGAACGCAAACAAAAGAGCCTCTTCCCAGAATAGCTCGCGCATCTCCCCCACACCACCCAGCTGTAACAGACAAGCAGAACTGGTAGCCGGCGCCCGCCCCCAAACCCAATTCACAATGCGCGAGAGGCATGCACAGACGACAATACACGGCGCATTACTGTGGAACTGGTGGGCGGTTAGAAAATTTTACTACTAATGGAGATACAAAAGTGGGCGGTAGGTATAAAAAGGTTGACTACCCCTGAAATAGACCTAACAAAGAACAATGAATCTATTGGAAAAAGATAAACTTTTGAAAAAATCAAAAGTGTAAAACAAAACTTTTTTGAAAATGTGAATAAACCAGGAAGATGGTTGGCATATAAACTGAAAAAAGAGAGGGGGGAATTGATACATCGACTAATAGATGAAAAATGGACTCATAATAACAATAACAACAACAACAACAACAACAATAATAATATAGAACAAGCCATCAGAACGAATATAATCAAAGCCAGAATAGAAAAATCTGCTGATAACCCCAAATGCAGACTCTGCAAAGAAGCAGATAAAACCATTGATCACATACTGAGATGCTGCAAGACAATAAGTCAGAGTGACTACAAACAACATCACAACACAGTTGCTCAGATGGTCCACTGGAACTAGTGTCACAATTACCATCTGCCTGTGGCAAAGAACTGGTGGGACCATAAGCCTGAAAAAGTGATTGAAAATGATCATGCAAAACTACTGTGGGACTTCCGAATACAGACTGACAAAATTTTGGAACACAATACAGATATTGCGATTGTGGAGAAGAAAAAAGATTGGATCATCGACATTGCTATACCTGGTGACAGCAGAATCGATGAGAAACAACTTGAAAAACTCACCAGGTATCAAGACTTGAGAATCGAATTGCAGAGACTCTGGCATAAACCAGTGCAGGTGGTTCCAGTGCATTTGGCACACTAAAGACCTAAAGACCTAGGCAAGCACCTAAAAACTCAAAATGACTGGCGTAGTTCAGTGTAATACTTGTTTTGCAGCTGTCTTTCGCAGTACTCTTTTCAAATTTGGGTACTGTCCTCTTTGTAAACAAATTAGTAGTTTATGTGGACAGATTATCTATCTAGAATCTCAAATCTGCGCTCTCCAAGCAGAAATTAGGTGCCCAATTCAGCCATTCCAATCTATTGAGTTGCCGTGCCATCAGTCCCCTCTACCATAAAGATCCTGCAGGAGAAGGGCAGTATAGACAACCGTGGAATCTGGCAGGCTGAGAGCTGTGAACCATAATCACAAAGCTTTTGCAGTGTCCCAGTATAACAGATATAGTGCCCTTGCTGACCTTAATAGAGACACTAAAGTGACAGGTCAAGGTAGTTGTGATACTGATAACTCAAACAAGCAGGGGATCATGGTCTGAGATGGAAAACTTACTTTGGAAAGGGAAAGTGTGAATCAGGTATTACACATTGGTCACACAAGAAGAGCACGGTATCCAAAAAAAGAAGCCACCTTCTGATTGATGATTCAATTGTAAGGGATGTAAATTTAGGAAAGGATATGGAGGTTTTGAAAGAGGTCAGGTGTCTCCAGGTGCTACTGCCAGCAGAGACAAGAGGAGTATTCTTAAAATAGTCAAGAATGCCAGTAGGGATTGTGATTGTGATGTTGATGCTATTATACATCTTGATCTGTCCCAAAAGGATGTACTTTCTGTGCAGAATGATTTCCAGAGCTTGGGGTATGAACTTAGTAGTATAGGTTGTAGGCTTATCTTTTCAGAGGTTTTACCAGTATATAAGGAACAAAAAGGTAAAGGCCATCGTATAGTGGAGTTTAATGTGTGGCTAAAGGAGTGATGTAAAAGGAAGGCTTTGGTTTTATTAGTCATGATATTTGCAACTGGTCCAATGAAAAACTACAAAAGAGATGGATTGCATCCATCAAAGAAAGGGACTGAGTTACTTAGCAATAAATTCACAGATTTTCTGGATAAACATTTAAACTGAACAGTGGGGACAGAGAATTAATTGATATAGAACATTCCTGTCCCCAGCAATCTAAAATTAATAGGGTTATCAGTGCATGTAATATAGATGTATGTGTGGGTAAGATTATCAGCCCTGCTATCAAGCAAAATCAAGCATTTAATAGTTAGTGCCATACCATGTGCACTAATCAAACAGGTGGCAAGAAAGTAGGGGCAGTCAGGCATAACACAGGTTATGTAGACTGTAAACACAAGGTCAATCAAAATGGACTAAAATGTTTATACACCAATGCACAGAGTATGAGGAATAAACAGGGTGAATTAGAAATTCAAGTAAATGAGGGCAGATATGATATTGTTGTCATTACGGAAACTTGGTGGGATGAAACCGACAAATGGAACATACAGCTAGAATTATGCTGGAACATACAGCATAATTTTAAATAAATTATTTAAAAGAAATAGACCAAATAAAAGGGAGGTGGAGTTGCACTATATATAAGAAATAACTACATTTCTACAGAAATAGAGCACAACGATGAAAATTATCTTGAAGGCATTTGGGTCAATATTAAAGGGGGGTGGGAAATGATATTGCCATAGGTATATACTATAGGCCACCCAACCAAACAGAGGAAGTAGATGAACTTTTTACTGGTCAGCTAACTAAGGTATGTAGGAAGCACATCACAGTAGTAATGGGGGATTTTAACTACCCTGACATCAACTGGGAGACAAACTCTGCACCAAGTGGAAGATCCAACAGATTTCTAACAAACCTAGCAGACAACTTTGTTTCCCAAAAAGTAGAGAAGGGAACAAGGGGATTAGCCATATTGGCCTTAATTCTCACTAACAGAGATGAAATGATAGAAGGTGTTGAAGCTACAGGAACCTTGGGGACAAGTGATCACGCAATGTTGGAATTCAACATTATGCAAACACAAGTAGTAGAACAAAGTCAAACTAGAGTCTTGGACTTAGAGAGCTAATTTTAGTAAGCTTAGAGAGAGCTTGAGAAGGATTCCATGGATGAGAATCCTCAAGGGAAAACAACTCAAGAAGCTTGGGAAATTTTGAAAAGGGAGATTATAAAAGCCCAGTCTCGCACAATACCAATGAAGAAAAAAAAAATATTTATTTATTTATTTATTTATTTATTTATTTATTTATTTATTTATTTTGTCACAACAATATATATACGTATCATACAAAAAGATTATATAGTGTATAAACATATATATGAGTAAATATTAGGAGGAATAAGCATATATATATATATAAGAAGAAGAAAAAGAAAAACAATAGGACAGGAACGGTAGGCACGTTTGTGCACTTATGCACGCCCCTTATGGTCCTCTTAGGAATGGGGTGAGGTCAACATTAGAAAGTTTTTGGTTAAAGCTTTTGGGATTATGGGAAGAGACCACAGAGTCAGGTAAAGAATTCAAAGCACTCATGATTCTGTTACAGAAGTCATATTTTCTGCAATCTAAATTAAAGCGGTTAACATTAAGTTTAAATCTATTGGTTGCTCTTGTATTATTGCAATTAAAGCTGAAGTAGTCTTTAACAGGAAGGACATTACAATAGATGATTCTATGAGTTAAACTTAGGTTTTGTTGAAGGCGACAGTGTTCCAAGTTTTCTAAGCCTAGGATTTCAAGTCTGGTGGGATAAGGTATTTTTTTTAAATTTGCATTTATATCCCGCCCTTCTCCAAAGACTCAGGGCGGCTTACACTATGTTAGCAATAGTCTTCATCCTATTTGTATATTTATATACAAAGTCAGCTTATTGCCCCCAACAATCTGGGTTCTCATTTTACCTACCTTATAAAGGATGGAAGGCTGAGTCAACCTTGGGCCTGGTGGGACTAGAACCTGCAGTAATTGCAGGCAGCTGTGTTAATAACAGACTGCCTTACCAGTCCCTCAGAAATGTGGTGAGGGTTCCAGACAGGCGAGCTGTATTCTAGAATTGGTCTAGCAAATGTTTTATATGCTCTGGTTAGTAGCATAGTGTTTTTGGAGAAGAAGCTATGCAAGATTAGGTTTACAACTCTTAGAGCCTTTTTTGCTATGTAGTTGCAATGGGCTTTGGCACTTAGATCATTTGATATGAAAGCTCCAAGGTCTTTAACAGGGTGGGGGTCATCTGTAAGGTCTCAAAATAGATCTCAAAATAATAAGAAGAAGGAGAAGGAGGAGGAGGAGGAGGAGGAGGAGGAGGAGGAGGAGGAGGAGGAGGAGGAGGAGGAGGAGGAGGAGGAGAAGAAGAAGAAGAAGAAGAAGAAGAAGAAGAGATCTCAAAAGAAACCAACATGGATGCATAAAGAACTAACTTACAAATTGAAAGACAAAAAGGACAAGTATAAAAAGTGGAAAGAGGGGCAAATAACTAAGGCAGAATATCAGCAAATAGCCCGAGCCTGTAAAGATGAAGTGAGGAAAGCTAAGGCTCACAATGAACAAAGGCTAGCTACAAAAGTAAAAAAATAACCAAAAAAGCTTCTTCCAACATGTTAAAAACAAGAAAAAAGTCAAGGAAACAATTGGCCCATTGCTGGGAGAAAGTGGCAAGAAGGTGACAAGCAACAGGGAGAAAGCAGATCTACTTAACTCATATTTTACATCTGTCTTTACACAAAAGGAAAAAACAATCCAACCTCAAAAACAGCACTACAAAAACAGCACCACAAAAAACAGATTAGGAACATAAGTTAAAATAGGGGGGGAAATGGTAAGTGAACACCTGTCTACCCTAGACGAGTTCAAGTCACCAGGACCGGATGGATTACACCCCAAGGTTCTGAAGGAACTGGCAGATGAGATCTCAGAAACACTGAACTATATCTTTCAAAGATCCTGGAGCACAGGAGAATTGCCAGAGGACTGGAAAAGAGCTGATGTAGTTCCAACCTTCAAAAAAGGAAAGAAAAAACAGATCCCAAAAACTACAGACCTATCAGCCTGACCTCAATACCAGGGAAGATTCTAGAAAAGATAAGCAATGAATCACCAAACACCTAGAAGCAAACAAAGTAATAACGTGGGTTTGTCGAAAACAGATCATGCCAGACTAATCTCATTGCATTCTTTGACAAAATGACAAAATTAGTGGACCAGAAGAATGCTGTCAATATAATTTACTTGGACTTCAGTAAAGCATTTGATAAAGTAGACCATAACCTACTACTAGATGAAGTAGAAAAATGTGGGTTAGATAGCACTTCCAACAGATGGCTGACCAACCGCACTCAATGTGTAGTCCTCAATGGAACTACATCCACATGGAGGGAAATATGCAGGGAGTACCCCAAAGCTCTGTTTTAGGCCCAGTACTCTTCAACATCTTCATCAATGACTTGGACAAGGGGATAGACTCATCAAATTGGCTATCTTCTGGAATAGCCAACACTCCAGAAGATAGGCTCAGGATACAGAAGGATCTTGACAGACTTGAACATTGGGCGCTATCTAACCTGGGTGGATCCAGGTGACATGTCGGAGACCCGTCTTGTTGAGACTGTTTGGGATGGATTTGATCCTGTGGCTCCCGAGGACATGGACAGGTTGCTGGGGAGGTTGAATGCCACCACATGTTTACTGGACCCGTGCCCCTCCTGGTTAGTGCTGGCCACACAGGAAGTGACACGAGGCTGGCTCTGGGGGATTATAAATGCTTCTTTGTTGGAGGGGGTCATCCCTGCCGCCTTGAAAGAGGCGGTAGTGAGACCCCTCCTCAAGAAGCCTTCCCTGGACCCGGCTGTTTTAGGTAATTATTGTCCGGTCTCCAACCTTCGCTTTGTGGCGAAGGTTGTAGAGAGTGTGGTGGCATGTCAACTTCCCCGGTACCTGGATGAAACTGTCTATCTAGACCTGTTCCAGTCCGGCTTTCGGCCCAGATATAGCATGGAGACGGCTTTGGTCGTGTTGGTTGATGATCTCTGGAGGGCCAGGGATAAGGGTTATTCCTCTGCCCTGGTCCTATTAGACCTCTCAGCAGCTTTTGATACCATCGACCATGTATCCTGCTGCACCGATTGGAGGGATTGGGAGTGGGAGGCACCGTTTATCGGTGGTTCTCCTCCTATCACTCCGATCGGTCGCAGACGGTATTGGCAGGGGGGCAGAGGTCGGCCCCGAGGCAACTCACTTGTGGGGTGCCACAGGGGTCGATTCTCTCACCCCTCCTGTTCAACATCTATATGAAGCCGCTGGGTGAGATCATCAGTGGCTTTGGGGTGAGGTACCATCTGTACGCGGATTACACTCAGCTGTACCTTTCACTCCGGGCCACCCCAACGAAGCCGTCGAAGTGCTGTCCCGGTGTCTGGAAGCCGTACGGGTCTGGATGGGGAGAAACAGGCTCAAGATCAATCCCTCCAAGACTGAGTGGCTGTGAATGCCGGCACCCCGGTACAGTCAGCTGCAGCTGCAGCTGACTGTTGGGAGCGAGTTATTGGCCCCAATGGAAAGGGTACGCAACTTGGGCGTTCTCCTGGATGGAGGGCTGTCTTTTGAAGATCATTTGACGGCTGTCTCCAGGAGAGCTTTTTACCAGGTTCTCCTGGTCCGTGTCAAGGTTCCAGAAAACCCTCTTCTGCATAAAAAAACCCTCAGAAGCCATTGTTTTCCAGAGTTCTTTACTAGCATGAGGAAACTGGCACACGATGAGTGAAATTCCAAAACTGAATTTCTGGATTCTTTTCCCAGTTATACAAACCCCAAGAGTCCCACCCCCCTGACCCCTTTGATGGTCACATGGTTCCACGTTCTCCCAGTTCATTCGAATATCTCCTTGCCACTCTTCCTGCAGATGTGAACACCATCCGACCTTGACCACTTGAAGAATGTTACCATGCCCCTCAGCCCCCCTTCCTCCCCTCAGGGGAAAAATGTGGCAGCGTCTGGAACCCTAAAGTCTAATATGGTTTCCAGGCCTGACAGTCCGCCAGTTGCGCCCCTTCCTAGACTGGGATGCCTTATGCTTGGTCACTCATGCGCTCGTGACATCTCGCTTGGATTACTGCAACGCTCTCTACATGGGGCTCCCCTTGAAGGGCATCCGGAGTCTGCAGTTGGTTCAGAATGCATCTGCACAGGTTATAGAGGGAGCCCCTCGTGGCTCCCATGTTACACTACTCCTGCGCAGCCTGCACTGGCTACCTGTGGCCTTTCGGGTGCGCTTCAAGGTCTTGGTTACCATCTTTAAAGCGCTCCATGGCATAGGGCCGGGTTATTTACGGGACCGCCTACTGCTACCGATCGCCTCCCACCGACCCATACGCTCTCACAGAGAGGGACTCCTTAGGGTGCCGTCCATCAGGCAGTGCCGACTGGCAACACCCAGAGAAAGGGCTTTCTCTGTGGGGGCTCCCACCCTCTGGAACGAGCTTCCCCCAGGGCTTCGCCAACTTCCTGACCTCCGAACCTTCCGCCGCGAGCTTAAGACACATCTATTTATTTGCACAGAGCTAGCCTAGGGTTTTAGTTTTAAATTTAGTTTTTAATGGGGTTTTATATTATTTTAGTGATATTTTTAATTCGGCCTAATTAATAAGTTTTTTAATTGTTGTTTTTACTTGTATAATTCTCATGTTTTATCTGGCTGTAAACCGCCCTGAGTCCTTCGGGAGATAGGGCGGTATAAAAATTCAAATAAATAAATAAATAAATAAAATAATTAAATAATTAAATAAATAAATAAATAAATAAATAAATAAATAAATAAATAAATAAATAAATAAACAAAATGAAATTCAACAGTGAAAAAAGTAAGGTTCTACATTTAGGCAAAAAACAAAAAACAAAATGCACAGGTACCGTATATGTGGTACCTTGCTCAATAGTAGTAACTGTGAGAGGGATCTTGGAGTCCTAGTAGACAACCTTTTAGATATGAGCCAGCAGTGAGCAGCAGCTGCCAAAAATGCCAACACAGTTCTGGGCTGCATAAACAGAGGGATAGAATCAGGATCACGTGAAGTGTTAATACCACTTTATAATGCCTTGGTAAGGTCACACTTGGAATATTGTATTCAGTTTTGGTCGTCACGATATAAAAAAGATGTGTGGGGTTTTTTTGAATTTTTTTTTATTTTTTTATAAACGTAATAATAAAATCATTGTGAACAGATTATTGGTCATGTATATCCTTTAGCATGTTAATTTTCACTCCACATTATGGTCTAACACAATATATTTTCTTCTGCTTCTGAAATTTATTATTTGCACATATGTAATAAAAAAGAATAATCAATTCCATCCCATTCTGAAATATATTTAAATGAAGTCTAGTCCCCATATTTAATTCCCCAAACATCATTAATGAATCTTCTATTAACTTCTTAGATTTCACAAATCGAAACCTTTTATCTATATTACTTAATCAGAGATCAGACCATCTAACAACTCTTTCTTAAAACTGCCCAGCGATCACATAGACAATTTCTTTCTTATTTAGGGATAGTCCTGAACTCACAAAGACCATTCCCTCTTATCTTCCTCTGCCTCTAAATATCATATAATTAAAATTTTTTTCCATCTAATCAATTTTGACACAAAACAAAAAAATTAACATTTTAAAAGGGTAATTTTACTACTTGTTTCCCCAACTGTGTTTAACTGTTTCCTTAGAAGTTTTTATCACCAATCATTTTTATTACCTTACTTATTCTTAAAAGCAAAAAAAAGTAACTTTTTCCTCTGCATAGTAACACTCATTTCCCTCTTATCCTAGTTTATTCTACAGTCTTTCCCTCCATTCTCCAAAACATCATTATTAATTTTTGCATAATTGTCACTTGTATTTTTACATAAATGTTAACATTTTCTACTTAAATTCTTGACATAATTCTGAGAGCAGCTATTAAATCCTTTCTAGAAATATGTCATGTAGTCATATCAACAAAACCATCTTCATGAGAATAGTCCACTATTCCATTCTTACATTCTTCCTCTGCCTCTGGAAATCATTCTTTAATACAATTACAAATCACAAATAATAAATTGGACATTTTAAAACACAGTTAGGTTTCTTCTTGTTTAAGATGTTTTCTTTTGTTCCATATTCATCCCTCATATTTTGCTTAAATAACAAATATTTCACTTAGTTCTGTAGTCCAAAGGCAGGCATCAAAGGACCTTTTTTTAAAAACTGTTGCATAATCACACTGACACCAATCCTCATGGGAATAGTCATTACAAAACTATTTGACTCTTACAATCTTCCTCTGCCTCTAGATGTCACTCTTTTATACAAATTGTAAGACACAAGTAACAAGTAGCAATTTTGGTGACAGCTTACATTTCTTTCTTCTTAGATGTTTTCGTTCATGGAGGTCAATTTTCCAACATTTTTTCCTTGACTGTATCATAAAATCACATTATAGATATTTTAAACCCGGAGAAATTTTTCTTTCTTTCATTTTTCTTCTGTCATTAGTCATCTTCTTTTAAATTACGATCTCAATTGGCACAGTGACCATTTTATTTCTATAAAAGTAAGCCATGCCTTCCCTTTGTCTAGGCTTATTTGTCTTTATCCAAAATTTTGTCTTCTTTTGATAGTTTCTATAAGTTTCCAAAAATTAGAGGATAGAAGGATTTGAGATGTTCCATTAAAGTCAGTATAATATTTTTTTAACTCTTTTCTCTTATTTCTTTTATTTCCTAAATAGAATAGAATAGAATAGAATAGAATTTTTTTTATTGGCCAAGTGTGATTGGACACACAAGGAATTTGTCTTGGTGCATATGCTCTCAGTGTACATAAAAGAAAAGATACGTTCATCAAGGTACAACATTTACAACACAATTGATGATCAATATATCAATATAAATCATAAGGATTGCCAGCAACAAGTTATAGTCATACAGTCATAAGTGGAAAGAGATTGGCGATGGGAACTATGAAACGATTAATAGTAGTGCAGATTCAGTAAATAGTCTGACAGTGTTGAGGGAATTATTTGTTTAGCAGAGTGATGGCCTTCGGGGAAAAACTGTTCTTGTGTCTAGTTGTTCTGGTGTGCAGTGCTCTATAGCGCTTTGAGGGTAGGAGTTGAAACACTTTATGTCCAGGATGCGAGGGACCTGCGAATATTTTCGCGGCCCTCTTCTTGATTCGTGCAGTATACAGGTCCTCAATGGAAGGCAGGTTGGTAGCAATTATTTTTTCTGCAGTTCTAATTATCCTCTGAAGTCTGTGTTTTTCTTGTTGGGTTGCAGAACCGAACCAGACAGTTATAGAGGTGCAAATGACAGACTCAATAATTCCTCTGTAGAATTGGATCAGCAGCTCCTTGGGCAGTTTGAGCTTACTGAGTTGGCGCAGAAAGAACATTCTTTGTTGTCCTTTTTTAATGATGTTTTGATGTTAGCTGTCCATTTGAGATCTTGCGATATGATAGAACCCAGAAATTTGAAGGTTTCTACTGTTGATACTGTGTTGTCAAGTATTGTGAGAGGTGGAAGTATGGAAGGGTTTCTCCTAAAGTCTACCACCATTTCTACGGTTTTGAGTGTGTTCAGTTCCAGATTGTTTTGGTTGCACCACAAGGCTAGTCGTTCGACCTCTCGCCTATATGCGGATTCGTCATTGTCTCGAATGAGACCAATCACTGTTGTGTCATCTGCGAACTTCAGTAGCTTAACTGATGGATCATTGGAGATGCAGTCATTGGTATACAGAGAGAAGAGAAGTGGGGAGAGCACACAGCCTTGGGGGGCCCCTGTGCTAATTGTACAGGTATTTGATGTGATCTTGCTTAGCTTCACCTGCTGCTTCCTGTTTGTTAGGAAGCTTGTGATCCACTTACAAGTCTGTTCCGGTACCTGTAGCTGGTTTAGCTTAGTTAGAAGAATGTCTGGAATGATGGTATTGAATGCTGAACTAAAGTCTACAAAAAGGACCCTTGCATAGGTCTTTGGAGACTCAAGATGTTGTAGGATGTAGTGCAGAGCCATATTAACAGCATCATCTGTTGATCTATTTGCTCGGTATGCAAATTGCAAGGGGTCTAACAGCGGATCCGTGATGGTTTTCAGGTAGGAAAGCACTAGCCTTTCAAAGGTTTTCATGACTACAGATGTTAGAGCAACTGGTCTGTAGTCATTCAGTTCCTTGATGGTGGGCTTCTTCGGCACTGGGATGATGGTAGAGCGTTTGAAGCAAGAAGGAACATAACACATCTCTAGTGATTTATTGAAAATATGGGTGAAGATGGGGGCCAATTGGTCATCACAGACTTTTAAGCAAGAAGGAGTTATCTTGTCTGGGCCTGGAGCTTTTCCTGGCTTTTGTCTGTGAAATAGGTCCTGCACTTCCTTTTCTGTGATCACTAGGGGTTGTGAACCCAATGAAATGGGGTCAGTTGTAGGAGGCTTGGCTGTTGTTGGTGTGTCTGAGATGGGGGTTGTGGAGATAGGTGGCTGTAGTTTCCTTTCAAACCTGCAGTAAAACTCATTCAGGTCATCTGCCAGTTGTTGATTACCTTCAGCCTGGGAAGGAGGTTTGCCATAGCCGGTGATAGTCCGTTAAAACTTCCAGGGATCTCAAAATCAATACTTAATTAAAAGATTTCTTGTCTTTTCTTATTTAATTAGGGCTCTTGACTTCCATTCCAAGCCCCATCCAAATTCATCCACTTTCCAGAATGTGTATTCTTTAAATTGATTCCTTCCACTTTTACTTCCCATACAATTTAGCCGCCAGTCTTAGGGTTTTTTTTCCCTGAAGCTTATGCCAAATTTAAAATGAAGTTTCTACATGAGATAGTGACTCACCCAACCTCAACAATCTGTTGCCTTGGTGTTTAATCTTCCTGCCCAAATTTTTGGCCGCCACGGCTTTATTGCAGCTGGTGAAGGTGGCTGCATTCCTCCCCATTGGGTCAGGGGAAAGATATCGGAGCTGCGGGGAGTTTGCAATCTCCCCATTCACTCCAGTGGCTCCACCATTCTTCACTGCCCCTTTGAGGCAACTATGATCCGATCCTAAGAATGGATGGACTCCCATATCGGGGGGGATTTTGGTGCATACCCTGGAGACACTGGGGTTTGTGACTGTCTCGCCCTCGACGCTGGTCACGCCTCTCATAAAAAAGATGTTGAGACTCTAGAAAGAGTGCAGAGAAGAGCAACAAAGATGATTAGGGGACTGGAAGCTAAAACATATGAAGAACAGCTGCAGGAACTTGGTATGTCTAGTTTAATGAAAAGAAGGACTAGGGGAGACATGATAGCAGTGTTCTAATATCTCAGGGGTTGCCACAAAGAAGAGGGAGTCAAATTATTCTCCAAAGCACCTGAGGGTAGAACAAGAAGCAATGGATGGAAACTAATCAAGGAGAGAAGCAACTTAGGAAACTAAGCAATGGATGGAAACTAATCAAGGAGAGAAGCAACTAAGGAGAAATTTCCTGACACTTAGAACAATTAATAAGTGGAACAACATGCCTGCAGAAGTTGTGAATGCTTTAACATTGGAAATTTTAAAGAAAATGTTGGATAACCATTTGTTTGAAATGGTGTAGGGTTTCCTGCCTGGGCAGGAGGTTAGACTAGAAGACCTCCAAGGTCCCTTCCAACTCTGTTATTATGAAAAAAAATTGGCGCTGACAAGATCACCATTGGTCAGCTGCAGAAGGCCACCTTACTGGGATCTGCTCGCATAATCCGCCGATAGATCACGCAGTCTTAAACGCTTGGAAGTGTTCAACTAGTGATTAGTGATACGAAATTCAGTATAGTTACCTTGTTTGCTGTGTATACTGTCATCATACTACTACTACTAATAATAATAATAATAATAAGAAGAAGAAGAAGAAGAATAGTAATAAGAATAATAGTAATAAGAATAGTAATATAAGAGTATTATGGGAAACTGTATGATCAGGAGAAAATTCCTGAAAATAGAATACAACAATATTTGGAACAATCTGAACTTCCTAAAATACCTGAAACTGTTAAAGTCATGTTGAATGAATGAATAACTATGATGGAATTTACATAAGTGATTATGAGACAAAAGAATAATAAAAAACCAGGGCCTGATGGACTACCAGCAGAATTTTTCTATTACAATTACAAATTACAAATAGAATTACAATTCTATTACTATTACCAGATATATTAGGTCCAGTTATGTTGGAAGTTTATAATGAAGTTCTGCTAGAAGCAAAAGTACCAAATTCATGGATGGAAGCAAATATTACTTTTATATTGAAAGATGATGCAGATTTAATGCAGATAAAGAATTATAGGCCAATATCTTTATTGAATGCAGATTATAAAATATATGTTTTGATAATAGCAGAGAAATTAAAAAGGCTTTTGAATAAATTTATAAATGTAGATCAGAGTGGATTTTTGTCAGAGACAGATTAAAAATAATATGAGAATGATTTAAAATTAAAAATAATATGAGAATGATTTTAAACACATTGGAGTATTATAAAACACATCCTGGAAAACAAATGGCACAGAAAGCTTTTGACGGACTTCTGGTGATGCTATCAGGGCAGCGCAGAGGGAGAAGAATGAGCTCCATTCTTTGACTCTGTTTATTTCATGCTTCGAAGGCGTGTTGAAGGCTTGGTGTGTTGAAGGCGTGTTGAAGAGCTACATGAAGCAGAGGGGAAGCCTGTGGGTCAGCGAGGTGGTGTGCAACTGCCCACTGGAATGAGGGAAACCCTCTTTAATCCGGCATGAATGTGGCTGTCATCTCATTTTGACATTGCCAACCCAAGGCCGTGACAGCACACAGTAGAATTGGAAGAGGAAACTTAATCAGCTGACTGTGCCCATTTTTACTGGTGAGAGACTCCCATACCTAATCTTGCGTAGCTTCTTCTCCAGAAACACTACACTACTAACCAGAGCATATAAAACATTTGCTAGTCCAATTCTTGAATACGGCTCACCTGTCTGGAACCCATACCTCATTTAAGACATTAATACAATTGAACGTGTCCAGAAATATTGTACAAGAAGAGTTCTCCACTCCTCTGATTATAACAAAATACCTTATGTCACCAGACTTGAAATCCTGGGTTTAGAAAACTTAGAACTCCGCCACCTTCGACATGACCTGAGTTCAACTCATAGAATCATCTGTTACAATGTCCTTCCTGTTGAAGAGTACTTCAGCTTCAATTGCAACAATACACAAGCACACAATAGATTTAAGTTTAATGTGAACCGCTCCAATCTTGATTGCAGAAAATATGACTTCAGTAACAGAATTGTTAATACTTGGAATACACTACCAGACTCTGTGGTCTCTTCCCAAAATCCCCAAAGCTTTAACCAAAATCTATTGACCTCACCCCATTCCTAAGAGATCTGTAAGGGGCGTGCATAAGAGCACAAGATTGCCTACCATTCCTGTCCTAATATTTCCTTTCATTATATCCAATTCATATAGTTATTACATACTTATGCTTATATATATATGCTTACATATCATATAGTTATTTCATGCTTATGCTTATATATACTGTTGTGACAAATAAAAAAATAAAAAAACAAAAATATGCATAGCAGTTGGAACTGTCAAATTAGTAAAAATAAAGTATTTGGCAAAATACAAGAGACTCCAGTAGGAAACTAGTGGTGACTTAAAGAGATGAGCCATGACTAAGTGAAAGTAACTGCTAAGAGAGGAATTGGGAGAATAGAAAGGAAGACTGAAAGCTGACTGTAAAATGGGGAGTGAGAGCAAGTGAGTGTAAGATAACAAAGGAAGAGAAAAAGAAAGGAAAAAAAGAAGAACCTATACTTTGAAAATTGATAAGAAAAAAAGGGGTTGGTGAAAGATGATTAAAGGCAGAAGGAGACCGGATGAACAGGGAAAGTATGAGAGACAAGGAAAGAAATCTGGAGGAGTAGATTTGACGGAGTTGTGAATAAACAAACTGAGAACGGTGTCTGGTGGAGGAAAACTGGGAGCGGCAGAAATGACCCACACTCAAATAACTGATAAGAAGTTAAAGACATTTGAAAGGGACAGTGAGAAGATGGTGAAAGGGTGAAGAGAAGGAAGGGAAAAAACTGTAAAAACTGAGAAATCCAGATATAACAGAGCATTGGGAAACTTTAAAAGTTAAAATAGAGGGCATCTTTTGAGTGAAATAGCAAATAGACTGTTATATTGTTACACTATAGTCTGTTATCAACATTCTGGTAATAGGATATTTTCTGGTAGTGATGTTCTGATATTGTACCTGTAATCTTTGTATAAATATACATATTTATAAGTATATGTATATCTATATCAATGAAATATTGATATAGATAGTAATTTAAGGTTAGTTAGATTGTGTTGAAGGTATTATATTTAACATAGAATTATTTATAATTAATATTTATTAGAAAATATGATATTTAAGTTAATTTAACCAACTAAATCAACTTAACTGGTAACCATAGAAGATCTGTTTAGAGTGATTTATAATTATACTATATTGTATTGTACGCTCTTATAATTGACTTATAGTTATAAATGTTTATAAGCTTTTGGGGAGGTAGCTAATGATAATAACTGAAACTTAGAGCCTAGAATCAGCAAAATGTAAAAGAAGCAAACACTACAATATTGATAGATAAAGAGAAAAGATATTGAGAAAATTAAAAGTAATATGTAAGTGGTCAAACTAACATTAGAAAATATTATTAGTGATAAAAACAGTGGATGGTAATCTGGGAAAAGATCTATAGAATTTTAGAACAAAGTAAAATTCTAAAAGAAATGACAAGTATCACTACCACAACTCTGAGAACAGGGGGAAAGGCAGCATCAAACCCAAGAGTGGCAATGGCTTCTCCATCAACCCAAATAATAATAGAAGAAATGCTGTCCACAGAAAAATCAAGCCCCAGTTTGCCTTCCCAATTGATGCAGTCTACTCTCATAATAAAATAGGAAACTGATGAAACTTCAGGAGATGATGACAAAAAACCATGGAGAACTGAAATCTGACATACATAACTTAGACAACAAAGTGGATTCAATCCAAGAGGCGAGACAAATTAGGTCCGTGGGAAAAAACCCTGAACAAACTGAAAAAATATTAGAGCAGATAAACCCAAAAATAATAGCAGCAAACAAAGATTTGGAAAGTTCACTAATACATCTCTAAATGGATTGAGCTTCTTTTTATCTGAGGTTTCAAAATGTGGCAGAAACGAAAGATGATGATCTAGGAGAGGTAATGGTGGGATTGATTGCAGAAGCCCTCCAGAGAGATAAAAAAGAGATTATAAATGATATGGATGAAGTGTATCGAGTCCAAACAAATTATGCAAAGCACCACCACCTACCCAGGGAAATACACATCATGTTTGCACGCAAGAATGATTGAGATATTATCCATAGAATTATGAGAGATAAACTGATGATGAAAGAGAGATTATAACATTGAAGTAAGTTCCCAGGCAGATTAGAGAACAAAGGAGGGATTACCGATTCTTAGCATCAATACTGAACAGAAGGAAAATATTATTCCGGTGGATAATTCCAGAGGGAATGTCAGTAATGTGGCAGGGCAAACAAATTAAAATCAATGATCTGGATAAAGCCCAAGAATTATATGACCAACTGATGGGGATGGAGGAAGATTCGAGCAGCAGAGAGAGATTGGAAATTCCTAGTTTAGAAGACCAGAGACAAGAATCTGGGGATGAAGATGTGGAAGAAGGAGCCAAGATAAAGAAGGGGAATCAAAATGAAGAAAGGGATACAGATCACAAAAAATTACAAGAACTAACAAAAACTAGAGACCAGCTGATTAATTAAGAAAATAGAGAAAGAAACTAAATTACTATCAATAAATGTAAACGGATTGAATGACCAGGTAAAAAGGAAAAAAAATACTTACGAGATTAACGAAACAGAATGTAGATATCATATGCCTCTAAGAGGCGCATATTAAAAAACAGGACCACAAATATTTGGAATATAATAAATTGGGGAATTTATATGCAGCACTGGCAGAGAAAAAAAAGAGAGGGGTTGTGGTATATGTTAGAAAAGAAATAAAAACACATGCAATATATGAAAATCTGAAGAAAAGAGTATTAATATTTGGATTAATAATAGGGGAAGTTAAAATGTTATTAGATAATATATATGCTCCCAAAAAAACCCAGAGGGAATTCTACAAAAAAACACATGGAAAAATTATTGAAACAGGTTATAAAAATATATGCATAGTGGAGGATTATAACTGGATAATAGATATAAAAAAAGATTATATTAGTGAGAAGGAAAAGGGGAATATGTAAATACCAAAAATCTTTTTTGATATGGTGGAAGAACTAAACTTGATTGATGTTTGGTGAACATTAAATCCCAAAGAGAAAAAAATTACTTTTTATTCCAACCCGCATAAGTCCTTCTCAAGAATAGACATGGTATGGGCAAACAGAGAATTAAGTAAAGAAGTAGAAAATGTAGAGATTCTCCCAAACATTTGGGCAGATCATGACCCCTTAAGAATAATATGGAAAGGTCAAAAAAAGAAATTAGAAGATGGACTTTAAACACACAGATATTACAAGAGAAGGAATATATACAAAAGATTAACCAGGAATTGACCCTATTTCTTGAGGTAAATAATAAACAACATACTTCTTTGCAGAACCTATGGGACACAATAAAAGCATATACAAGAGAGGTAACTGTAGCATATATGGCAAAAAGAAATAAGGAAAAATGGAAACAGCAAGACATATTAATGAAAGAATTAGAACAGCTAGAAAAAAAATTCAAAGAAGGCCAGATGATGTACAACTAATTGAAGAATTAACATTAGTAAAACATTGATTAATAGACAACAGAACATGTTAAAAATATTAAATACATGAAACAATACCAATTTGAGAATGCAAACCAACCAGGGAGGTGGTTATTGTACAAATTAAAAAAGGAAAGTAGAATAATACATCAACTGCAGGATGAGGTTGGGAAGAAGGAATTAAAAAAGGATTCCATTAAAATATTTTGAGAATTTATATGATCAGGAGGAAACTGAGATAGAAAAAAATTCAAAGAAGGCCAGATGATGTACAACTAATTGAAGAATTAACATTAGTAAAACATTGATTAATAGACAACAGAACATGTTAAAAATATTAAATACATGAAACAATACCAATTTGAGAATGCAAACCAACCAGGGAGGTGGTTATTGTACAAATTAAAAAAGGAAAGTAGAATAATACATCAACTGCAGGATGAGGTTGGGAAGAAGGAATTAAAAAAGGATTCCATTAAAATATTTTGAGAATTTATATGATCAGGAGGAAACTGAGATAGAAAAAATTAACAACTATTTAAAAGAGAAAAAAATGCCCATTTTAGAGGAAGATAAAAGAACGCTGCTGGGGGCATGGCCAGCGTCGCGGCGGAACTGTCACTCACCCCAATAGCTCCAGGGTGAGCACCAAGATTCCCCCTGGAATGGGGGTCCATTTTGAACCATAGCTGCCTTGAAGCGGCAGTGAAGAATGGGGGAGCTGCTGGAGCTTCCCACCGGGGAAGAATGGCAGCCAACATCAGCTGCCCCAAAGCCGGAGACAGCCACAAGAATCGGGCAGGAGAGGAAGCACAATTATTTGGAAAAGGTATCAAAACCAGGTGAATGATCATCAGCTCACCGAGAGGCATGGAAGGCAAGTTAGTCAATAAACAGGTTAAGAAAAAAATATGAATAGCGGCTAATTGAATCAGGAAAAGAAAGTGGAAGGAAATAATTAAAGACAATTAAAGACATCTAAAATCTGGAATGAGAATCTGGAACCTATCTTAAGGATTCTAATTAATTTTGGAGAACTTTAAAAATTCTGTTTTAATGAAATATTTCAATTGCAACTGACTTTGGACAACTTTAAAAGTTTCTACTGGCTATTTTAATAACTACAACTGAGATGGGGGGAGAAAAAGAAAGGGGATCTGATTAAGATTCTAAAATACTCTTTTAATTGATTTTACTTCAACCCCTCCATCTCTGATAAATTTTGGCTACAAAGGATTATAGTAACTATTTGTGAGATGGAAAGGAGACAAGAAATTGAAACAAATTGAGACAAAGGATTTTGGCTTTAAAATGAAAAGGAAAAGAAAGGGGAAAAAACAGATTTGTTCAGGACTTTAAAAATGGATTTCAACTGACTTTGTCTTCACTCCTCTATTTTTTCATAAATTTTGACCACAAAAGATTATGTAACTACTTGTGAAGGATAAGAAATTGGAACAAATTGAAACAAAGGACTTTGGCTTCAAAATGGAGATTTTGCTAATTGTGGATTACAACTATAGTATGAAGGTTGACATCTAAAGGCAGAAGAAAGAAAGCAGGAAAAAAGGATTTGACCTTAAAAGGGATTGTTTGTTAACCATGGACTCTAACTGCAGTGTAAAGACTGACAACTAAAGGTAGAAGAAGAAATGCAGAAGAATTGAAATAAATTGAAACAAAGGATTTGATGACAATTGTGGATTGTAATTGTAATATAAAGACTGATCGTTAAAGACTTAGAGCATCCCCAAGGAAAGACTTTTATACCTAGATGCTTGACCTCTAAGATTGATAATAATAAGAACAAGATAGAAAATGATATTAAACAATTATTAAAGTATGATACTTAAAGGTAGAAGATGATGTTTTCTAACTCAATTTTGTCTTTGGGGTTTCTTAGGATGGTGGATATTTTGAGTTAGAAAATTGAGTTAGAAAATCAAGGAGTATATGAAATCCCATGCACCGCCTGCCCCACCACATACATCGGACAAACCAACAGAAGAATAAGTGCACGCATTGAAGAACACAAGAACTCAGTCAAAAAAGAGGAACCAACTTCTTCCCTGGTCCAACACCTTAAAGCCACAGGACCCGATATTGACTTTAAAAAGACCAGAACTATCGCCAAAACTGAACACTTTAACAACAGAATAATCAGAGAAGCCATCGAGGTAGAAAAACGCCCACACAGCATGAACAAACGAGATGATACCTCCCGCCTACCAGCCATTTGGAAACCCACCCTTATTGACAAACAACTCCCTAACATGAGGAATGACACCAGACCCACACTCACGAGGTCCACACAGGATGTCACCAACACACATCCACCCAGAAAACAGACCCAAACCCACACTGATCAGGAAGCACGACCAAGGACCAGAAGCCAGACCGCAGCTGCAACATTAGCCATTTCAAACCCCCCCAATCCATACATACAGCAGACAGACACCCACTATGAAGATGTAGCACGACCACAAACACGAAGCCAAACAACAGCAATGCAGCTCACCAGCTCAAATCCCCCTGCAACTCAGACTAATCTGAGCACAACCAAGCCCCCACCAACACAGGACACACTCCCAGCCAATCAGAGCACAAAAAACCCCCCATCCAATCAGAGCACAGCCAAGCTCCCACCCAATCAGTTCAAACCCCCACTAGCAGTTAAAAAGGAAGAAACAGCTGCAATCATACATTGCTCCCAGAAGCACGAAGCTGAAGCCTGAAGATGACAAATGAGACTTCATCGAAACGTCGCCAAGACACTTCCAATTTTACGCGGGAGAAAACCCGAATAACCAAAGACCTACATATATATATATATATATATATATGCTTATACCTCCTAATATTTATTTATATATATGTTTATATTTATTTATTTATTAGATTTCTAGACCGCCCTTCTCCTGAAGGACTCAGGGCGGTGTACAGCCTTATTAAAACACATAGGTACACAATAAATTTAAAATACATTTAAAATGAAATATTTAACCGGCCAATTTAAAACTAAAAACGGTCAAACGACCGATATAAAACCCTATACTATAAAATTATAAATAAATTAATACAGTTTAAAATTCAATAAAACTAAGTTAAACTAAAATATCAAATTAAAATAATATTTAGGCTAGTCCCGCCCGATTGAATAGCAGAGTCTTCAGTTCCAGCTTGAAGGTACAGAGGTCGGGAAGTTGGCGTAACCCAGGAGGTAACTCATTCCATAGGGTCGGTGCTGCCACAGAGAAGGCTCTCCCCCGGGGGTCACCAGCTGGCACTGTTTGGCTGATGGCACCCAGAGCAGGCCCACTCTGTGGGAGCGCACAGGTCGTTGGGAGGCTATCTGTGGCAGAAGGCGGTCTTGTAAATAACCCGGTCCTAAGCCATAGAGTGCTTTAAAGGTGGTCACTAACACCTTGAAGTGCACCCGGAAGGCTACTGGCAGCCAGTGCAGGCTGCGCAGGATGGGTGTTATATGGGAGCAACGTGGTGCTCCCACAATTACCCGCGCAGCCACATTCTGGACTAGCTGGAGCCTCCCGGTGCTCTTCAAGGGGAGCCCCATGTAGAGAGCATTGCAATAGTCCAGGCAAGAGGTAACGAGGGTGTGAGTGACTGTGCGTAAGGAGTCCCGGTCAAGAAAGGGGCACAACTGGAGACGACTTCCGGTGTCCAGCGGCAACGGACGTCTGGAAGGCTTCTCCTGCCTCCAGCGCCCGAATCCGGCCGCCGCCGAGGCCCTCAGGGGCCAGGTGTTCCGAAAAGGACACCTGCCGCACGGACGGCTCGCCAGGGGTCTCCCAGCCGACATACAGGACTGTGGGGACCGATGCTGGCGCGTCCTAGGCTTGGCGGGGTTTGGAGGCCACAGGCCGCGGCCATTATTTTGGTCGTCGCCTGGGCCGCTGTGCCCGGTGACACCGGGGCATTGGATTTATAACTGCAGCAGCCTGGTGGTGAACAGGGAACGGAGAAGAATTGAGGAGGAGAAGGGAAGGGAATATCGGTAAACGTGAGTGGAGTGCTCCGGAGTGCGGGGGGGTTTTTTCTCCCCTGCGGTTGGAAGGAGCACGAGTTATTCTGGAGAGAGGAGAACTTAAAATAAGAAGATTACCGGTTTTGTGGAGCTCTGGAGAGAAGAGGTGATGGAGAAATTTAGGAGGGAAGGTTTGAGGCCCCCCCTCCTTCTGGGGAACAGTGGTGGCGTCCAGCTTCCGCCTTCACTATGAGAATTTTGATGACATCACTTCCCTTCGGCTTCCTGGTTGACTAACTGTACTCTGGACTCGTTGCTCCTGTGAGTGCCCCCTGGTGGATCCGGAGGAAATTACAAGGATACTGTGCCTGCCTGAGGATTTTGTATTTTTTTTTTCCCCTTAATGGCAAAAGGTCAGAGACCAACTGCTGGAGAGATGGAGAGAATTTTGGAAAAGTTATCTAATATGGACAAGAAATTGGATGAAATAAGAGCAGAAATTGTGACTATCCAAAAGGATTTAAAGGATACTCAACAAGTTTCAGCAGAAAACAAGCAGAAAGTGGAAGGTTTGAGGGTGAGATGCGGGCAGTGCAGAAAAGAGAGGAGACGACAGGCAATGCTGTGCTTGACCACAGATGGATAAAATGTCTTATTTCCTTAGGTTTCAAAATTTGGAAGAAGTGGACCAAGAAGACTTGAGAGATGTTGTGACTAAATTGTTGGGAGAATTTCTTGGGAGAGGTGTTGATTTCATGAATTGGGATGTGGATCGAGTTTATAGAGTTAATTCGCAATATGCACGCACGCATGCAGTTCCCAGAGAGGTTCATGTCAAATTTGTGAGAAGAGAGACGAGAGATGAAATTCTTAGAAAACATAGGAGTGGGGCACTGATTTACAGGGGCAGGGAGATAGCCATTCTGAGGCAGATTCCCAGACAGGTACGTGAAAAAAGAAAGAAATATTATTTTTTGTCAAGCAAATTGTACCAGAAGGAGGTGGGGTTCAGATGGCTAATGCCAAAGGGAATGATGATTTTCCGGGAGGGCTTTACGAAAAAAATCAGTACAATTGTGGAGGCTACGGCCTATGTGGAGGAACACAAAGCCCTCCTGGAATCAGATGACCCAGGAATTGAAGAAGGGGAGGTTATAGATCATGGGGCGGAAGCGGCTGCCGCTGTTGCGGCCCTGGAGTTGGGTCAGGCTGAACCCAGAGTTCTGAGATCCAAAACTAGGAAGTGATAAAGATATTTGGGATTGTGTTGGTTTTCCTTATTCTCTTTAGTACGATATTCTGTTTATTCTTGACCCTTCTTTATTACGTATTTAAAATTTGTAAACTTAGCTACTTCGTGTTACCTGCTTGCCATATGGCTGTTGTATGTGTTAAAAAAATTGAGTAAAATTCTTATTTTAGATAAGAAAAATGAAAATTTACCATACCTGATATGTATTTGTATAAATCTTTTTTTTGACTAATAAAAACTTTTTG
This sequence comes from Ahaetulla prasina, assembly GCF_028640845.1. Lineage (NCBI taxonomy): Eukaryota > Metazoa > Chordata > Lepidosauria > Squamata > Colubridae > Ahaetulla > Ahaetulla prasina. Next base: position 73,477,859 of record NC_080542.1, read on the forward strand.
AATAAAAAAAAAAAAAAAAAAAAAGAAAGGGGCACAACTGGTGCATCAGGCAAACCTGATAAAATGCTCCCCTGGCAACGGCCTTCAAATGTTCTTCTAAAGAGCCAATTGTCCAGGAGAACGCCCAAGTTGCGCACCCTTCCCCTGGGGGTCAGAACTTCACCTCCCACAGTCAGCGAAGGAATAAGCTGACTGTACCGGGACGCCGGAACCCACAGCCACTCTGTCTTTGTAGAGTTGAGTTGGAGCCTATTCCTCCCCATCCAGACCCGCACGGCCTCAAGACACTGGTCCATCACCTCGACAGCTTCGTTGGGGTGGTTCGGGGTGGAAATGTACAGCTGAGTATCATCAGCGTACAGATGATAATCCACCCCGAAACCACGGATAACCTCACCCAGCGGCTTCATATAGATGTTGAACAGGAGAGGCGAGAGAACCAACCCCTGAGGCACCCCACAAGTGAGGGACCTAGAGGTCGATCTCTGCCCCCCTGCCAACACCGTCTGCGAACGGTCAGAGAGATAGGACGAGAACCACTGATAAACGGTGCCTTCCACTCCCAATCCCTCCAACCGCCGCAGCAGGATACCATGGTCGATGGTATCAAGCCGCTGAGAGATCTAACGGGACCAGGACAGAGGAACATCCCCTGTCCCGAGCCCTCCAGAGGTCATCCACCAATGCGACCAAAGCCGTCTCGGTGCTGTAACCAGGCCTGAAGCCGGACTGGAACGGGTCTAGAAAGACAGTTTCCTCCAGGTATTGGGGAAGCTGATATGCCACCACACTCTCAACAACCTTCGCCAAAAAGCGAAGGTTGGAGACTGGATGATAGTTCGCCAATACAGCTGGGTCCAAGGAAGGCTTCTTGAGGAGGGGCCTCACCACTGCCTCTTTCAGGCCCTCCAACAAGGAGGCGTTGATAATTCCCAGGAGCCAGCCTCGTGTCACCTCCTGTGTGGCCAGTACCAACCAGGAGGGACACAGGTCCAATAAACTTGTGGTGGGATTCAGCCTAGCCAACAACCTGTCCATGTCGTCAGGAGTCACAGGATCGAACTCAGCCCAGGTAATATCCACAAGACTTGTCCCCTGTGCAAAATCCTCAGCACGTCCCTGCAAGGGGTCCTCCCAAGCCTCCTGCGAGAGCAGGGAGCGGGTCACCCTAAACAGGGTGGCTGGGCAGTTATCTGCCGATGCGATAAGAACAGAGAAATAGGTATATTTCGCCGCTTTTATCGCCACTAGATAGGTCTGAATACAAGACCTAACTAGTGTTCGGTCGGATTCGGTGTGGCTGGACCTCCAGGCACTCTCTAGACGTCTTTTCTGGCGCTTCATCTCCCTCAACTCCACGTTATACCAAGGAGCTGGGCGAGTTCGGCACCGGGTCAGAGGCCACAAAGGCACGACGCGGTCCAAAGCCCTGGCAGCCGCCCCTTCCCAGGCAGTCACCAGTTCTTCGACCGAGTCGTGGTCTAATTCCCCAGGAAATGGCCTAAGCTCCGTCAGGAACCTCTCCGGGTCCATCAGGTGCCTGGGATGGAACCATCGAACCAGCTTCGTCTCCCTGCGGCGGGGTGCAGCGGTTTGAAAGTCTAGCTGAAGGAGTAAATGATCTGACCATGACAAGGGCTTAACAATTAATTCCCCTAAATCCAGATCATTTAGCCACTGTCCCGAGACAAAAATCAGGTCCAGAGTGTTACCCCCAGTGTGGGTGGGATCATTAACTACCTGGGTCAGGTCCAAGGCCGCCATGGAAGCCATGAACTCCCGAGCTGCCGTCGACGATTTGCCCACCGACAGCAAGTTGAAATCCCCCATAACCATAAGTCTGGGGGTCTCAACCGCCATCCCAGCTATCATTTCCGACAACTCGGGCAGGGCTGCTGCCACGCAGCAAGGAGCCAGGTACGTAACCAGCATGCCCACCTGTACCCCACGGCCCCACTTTACCAAAAGGGTTTCACAATCAGCTATCTGCAGGATAGTGACCTCCCTCGGTTCTAGACCCTCGTGAATAACAACCGCTACCCCCCCCACCCCTACCCTTGGCCCTCGGTTGATGGAATGCCTGGAAACCTGGTGGGCACATCTCGATAAGGGGAACCCCACCTTCAGCGCCCAACCAGGTCTCCGAAATGCCCATCAGGTCTGCCCCCCCTTGAATAAGATCGGCTATGAGGGGGGCTTTATTCATGACAGACCTGGCATTGCATAGCATCAACCGAAGGTCCAGGTTCCTGGAGGCATAGCCACTCGAGGAACGAGGCAAGCTTGGGGCCCGGAGCACGCAATCGCTCGCAAACAGCAAGAGCGTACTCCCCGAACATGATATGAGCCCCTGCTTCCGCCATATCTGCCCCTCCCTCTTACCGTGCCGATGGACATACCCATAAATGGTTGATTTTTAACCTCCATAACTATCTCCGTATCAAGAACCTCCAAATTAGGAACCCTAGCAAGGACCAGCCTAACCCTCCGTGGGTGCCCCCCAACCCACCCAACCCACCCTTTAAAAATCCTTCCCTCCCCGTAGATGATTTATTTAAAAGTTTAGTAAAACACGAATTTAAAAAACCCATAAGCCTCTTTTTAGCTGCATGCCACCTCTCGGGATTATATATACTATATAATCTTTTTGTATGATACTTACATATATTGTTGTGACAAAATAAATAAATAAATAAATTTTATACTTAAATTATTACAGAAAATATGCCTGCCTATGCAAGATTATTAAAAACAATCCATCTCTCTTGTGTAAAAGGAGACTTCTAGTTCTTTTGGCTAGGTCTTAGCAGAAACCTGAGTATATAAATATAGTGTAAGGTTGTGCCTCTACTCCCCATTCAAGAAAGGCCGGACTCTTGAGATAACAGCATTTCAAAAGGAACCTTTTATTGAAAGGGAGTGATTGCATGACAAAAGCAAAGCAGGCTCAAAGGTCTCCTTAGGCCCATGATAATGAACTTATGGCATGCTACCAGAGATGGCACACAGAGCCCTCTCTGCTGATATGTGTGCTGTTGTCCCAGGTCAGATCTCCATGGTGTTTTTTTCCGTGAGTTTCTGTTTCCCTGCAAATGACGAAATGAAAGAAAAGATCTTACCTCTTGCCCAGCTGCCAGTTTTGGGGTGTCTCGCCTCCTGCCAGACAGCTAGTCTTGGGGTCTCTGCTGTGCATGCACGCATGTTGTGACATGTCTGTGCTCATGTCCACACATGTGCATGTTTGCTCATGTCCGCACGTGCATGTTTTCGCATGAGCACTCACCTTTCAGTTTGGGCATGCGCGCATGTAGTTTGGGTACTCAGTGTCTAAAAGAGTCACCATCACTGCCTTAGGCAATTCTGTTAGGATAAAGGAGTTAGAAACCTCTCCCCTAAGGCTAATATTGAATAAACCAGTCCATGAAGATGTTGTGAAAACGGTCATCCTGGGAAGGAGATAAGGGACTGTCCCCAGGCATTTCTCTCCGGAGGCTTCAGAACTGAGACAAAACAGATGGTCCTTCCCCCTTACACACACCCCTAAGGTAAATCAAAGCACAGGGCACATAGGTGTCAGAGTTAGGGTTATAAACTAGGGATTACAGGATATGCAGGAAACAGGAAGAGGGTAATAAGTGAAAAAATGATCCAGGGCTCCTCCACACAGAAATGGCAGTATCATGATAGGGATCTGACATGCTACCACCCCCCCTAGAAAAATGAGGGGTCCACCTCTAAAGAAAACACAAGAGAAACAATATAGTGAGTTATTTGGGTTTGTTAGGGTACTGCGAGTGGAACTTTTTCAGTAATGCAGGGGCCCTAACATGTTTTTTAGCTACCCACTCATTCTGGGAGCGGGAGGTAAATGCTTCTAGGCTACCAGATATTGTGTGGAGCTATGGTGAGTGTGTGAGACTAGGATTTCTTTAATCTCAAAGTGTTGTTCCCCCTCAATCATGATAGCGATTTGAGAAATGTCTGCAAGGGCGAGGTAATTTCTGGCTTCAGCAGGCTGTAGTGAAACATTGGGTGGGCTTGCCTAAGTGTTTTGGGGAGGAATAAGTCCACTTGCTCAGAGCCAATCTTACTACAGGCCAGGTGTTTTGCAGTTCTTGTATCCGCTCTTTAAGGGAGGGTACGGTTGCCTTCTCTACTGGGAGCTCTGGCATTGGTATGAAATCCTGGCCTGTTGCAACTTGGAACAGGATGAATTCAGTGCTAGAATGCAGAGTTATTGTATGCAAACTCTGCAAAAGGGCAGGAGGTCAGTCCAATTATCTTGTTGATAGTTAATAAAACATCTCAAATATTTCTCTAGAATGCTGTTGGTCATTTCGATCTGCCATTAGTTGCCAGATTATGACTTAAACTTAGGCCTTGTCCAGTACCTAGGAAGCCCAAAAAAGCTTTCTAGAACTTTGAAGTGAAGTGAACCCCCCGATCAGATATTATCCTTTGTGGGGCCCCATGCAGGCAATAAATGTGTTGCAGGAACATTTTTGTAAGTGTCCTGGCAATAGGGATTTTTTTGGCAGGGGATAAAATGGACCTACTTGGAAAACAAGTCCATTATGACAGTATTCCCTCCACTTTTGGCAGCTCTACAATAAAATCCATAGAGATCTCTCTCCAAGGTGCTGAAGGCTCAGCTATGGTTTGTAAGATTCCCGAGGGTTTTGCTGCTGTGCAGACAGGGCAACTGGCAACATAACTTTCTATGTCCTTCTTGAGGGATGGCCACTAGAACTGTCTTTTAATAAGATACAAGGTTGAATAATGATTATAAGATTTTTGCTAAAATAATAGCAAATAGATTAATGTTAGTTCTGCAATAAAGAATTCATACTGATCAATCGAGATTTATAAAGGGGAGGCAGATGAGGAATAATGTTAGACAGATTGTAAATTTATTGGAATATTTAGAAAAGAAAAATCAGACTTCAGCAGCATTTATTTTTTTGGATGCAGAGAAAGCCTTTGATCAACTGCACTGGGAATTTTTATTTAAATTAATAGACAAAATGCAATTTGGAGATTGTTTTATGAGAATAATTAGAACGATTTATGGAGAGCAAACAGCCCAGATAATAATTAATGGTAGTTTGACAGAAGTTTTTAAGATTGCGAAAGGAACAAGACAGGGGTGTCTCTTATCACCATTATTGTTTATTCTAACTCTGGCACCATTACTGGGTAAAATAAAAGAGGTAAAGGAGATAGAGGGAATTAAAATTAGACAACATGAGTATAAAGTGAGAGCGTTTGCAGATGATTTGGTGATTATTTTGTCAAATCCTATAAACTCAAGTGTATGTTTGTTGGAAATAATTGATCAATATGGAAAAGTTTCAGGGTTTAAAGTAAATCAGAATAAAACAAAAGTGATAACAAAAAATATGACTAGACAACAGAAAGAAAAATTAGAGGAAACAACAGGATTTGAAATTGTAAAAAAGGTTAAATACCTAGGGGTTTATATTACTTCATCAAATGTGAAATTGTATAGGAATAACTTTGAGGTATTATGGCAAAACGTTCAGAAGGAAATGCTCAGTTGGAAAAAATTACAATTATCATTATTGGGGAGAATAGCAGCCATTAAAATGAATGTTTTACCTAGATCTTTATTTTTGTTTCAGATGATACCAATAATTAAGAAAGATAAAAATTTGGAAGAATGGCAGATTGGAATTAATAAATTTATATGGGAAGGTAAAAAAGCGAGAGTTAAAATGAAAATATTTCAAAACATACGGGAAAGAGGAGGTTTAAAAATGCCCAAGTTTAAATTATATTATGAAGCAACTGCTCTTTTGGTAATAAGTGATTGGTTTAATTTAATGGAGGAAAGGATTTTGAATACAGAAGGTTATGATTTATTATATGGATGGCATCCATATTTATTGTATGATAAAAAAGTGGATAGAGCCTTTAAGAACCACATGTTAAGAATTGGTCTTCTGCGTGTCTGGAAGAAATACTATTACAGGTTGAATTACAAAATTCCTATTTGGGCAAACCCCATGCATGCAATAGAGAATATAAATATAGAACAGAAACAGGAAATGATTACTTATAAAGATCTTTTATATTTTGAGAAAGGTAATTTACAATTAAAATCCTTGCATGCATTAAAAGAAGAAGGGAGAAATTATACTTGGTTTCAATATGGGCAATTACGAGCTAGGTGGAAAGAAGATCAGAAAATTGGTATCATGCAGAATGAAGAAAACTTGGTAAAACAAATTATAAATCAAACCCAGGCGCATATAAAGAGATTGTATAATGTGTTGATAGAAATTGATTCTGAAAGGGATTTAGTAAAGGATTGTATGATAAAATGGGCACAAAATATTCAGGAACCAATATTTTTGGAAACTTGAGAAAAATTTGGGTTAGAAATGTTAAATTTATGCAAGCACAGAACTTAAGGGAAAATTTTTATAAAATGTTTTATAAGTGGCACTTAGACCCTAAGAAATTATAGAATAGAATTTTATTGGCCAAGTGTGATTGGACACACAAGGAATTTGTCTTGGTGCATATGCTCTCAGTGTACATAAAAGAAAAGATACGTTCATCAAGGTACAACATTTACAACACAATTGATGATCAATATATCAATATAAATCATAAGGATTGCCAGCAACAAGTTATAGTCATACAGTTATAAGTGGAAAGAGATTGGTGATGGGAACTATGAAACAATTAATAGTAGTGCAGATTCAGTAAATAGTCTGACAGTGTTGAGGGAATTATTTGTTTAGCAGAGTGATGGCCTTCGGGAAAAAACTGTTCTTGTGTCTAGTTGTTCTGGTGTGCAGTGCTCTATAGCATCGTTTTGAGGGTAGGAGTTGAAACAGTTTATGTCCAGGATGCGAGGGATCTGCAAATATTTTCACGGCCCTCTTCTTGATTCGTGCAGTATACAGGTCCTCAATGGAAGGCAAGTTGGTAGCAATTATTTTTTCTGCAGTTCTAATTATCCTCTGAAGTCTGTGTTTTTCTTGTTGGGTTGCAGAACCGAACCAGACAGTTATAGAGGTGCAAATGACAGACTCAATAATTCCTCTGTAGAATTGGATCAGCAGCTCCTTGGGCAGTTTGAGCTTACTGAGTTGGCGCAGAAAGAACATTCTTTGTTGTCCTTTTTTAATGATGTTTTTGATGTTAGCTGTCCATTTGAGATCTTGCGATATGATAGAACCCAGAAATTTGAAGGTTTCTACTGTTGATACTGTGTTGTCAAGTATTGTGAGAGGTGGAAGTATGGAAGGGTTTTTCCTAAAGTCTACCACCATTTCTACGGTTTTGAGTGTGTTCAGTTCCAGATTGTTTTGGTTGCACCACAAGGCTAGTCGTTATCATGTATGTATCCAGATATGCAAGCGAAATGTTGGAGATATAATTGTGATGATGCTACATTTTTTATTTTATTTTATTTGCATTTATATCCCGCCCTTCTCCGAAGACTCACGGCGGCTTACACTATGTTAGCAATAGTCTTCATCCTATTTGTATATTTATATACAAAGTCAATTTATTACTCCAACAATCTGGGTCCTCATTTTACCTATCTTATAAAGGATGGAAGGCTGAGTCAACCTTGGGCCTGGTGGGACTAGAACCTGCAGTAATTGCAAGCAGTTGTGTTAATAACAGACTGTCTTACCAGTCTGAGCCACATATTTTCATATTTGGTGGACTTGTACGAAGATTAAGGCTTTTTGGATAAGGATCTGGTGGTGTGGGAGTAAAACGGCTTTTGCTAGTACGTGCAGGAATGCATGTAAAGTCGGTTAGACCTTCTGTCTACATGGCAGAAAAGATAGCTTTGTGCAAAACAACTTCTTGATAAAGCCTGCGGTTTAGGTTAAGACACGTAGCATATAATGAATGTTTCAAAATAGAATGTACTGTTCCGTGACTTCCTTGTTCTGTATCATGAGCTGCCACCTGGCAGGAAATGTTGCGATGCCATTGTTCCTTGTATTTCCTTGTGCTATACTGTCTCAATAAAAGAGTGACTGGAGCTTCGGCTCGGGGCACTCATCCCGAGGAAACCATGAGTGTCGGGTCTTAATGAACACCTACATCCCACATCTGGTGACCCCGGACGTGATTCTACCAAGATTTTGCTAAAAGAATACTTCTCTCAATGCGATCCTGCAAAAGACTTTTCTTTCAGTGTGATCCCATCAAGGATACGCTCCCAAAAGATCTTTTCTTTCAGTGTGATCCCATCAAGGATACGCTCCCAAAAGATTTTTTCTTTCAACAAGATTCTACCAAAGGATATGTTCCCGGCACATCCTTTGACCTCCCATCCTTACCGCCTGGGATAGGCTTGGTGCACCTCATCCGTTCATCGCTGGCGAACAACGGACCTTTCGTAAGTATGGGAGGGAAATTCTCTAAGGCTCAGGAGAAACATTTACGTGAGCTGAGGGAACTAACCAAATCAAAATTATTCTCTTTTAACCATGCGGACAAGCTACAAGCTGCTGTAACAAAAGGAAAACTGAAGGATTTGTTGAAATATATTTGGCATCATTGTCTTCTTATCCTGAGGCAGGCTCTTTAAAACCAGCAACGTGGAGACAGATTGGCAAATATCTCCATGCATCCCCACGAGCCCCAGCCTCTATCTTAAGTACCTGGAAAATAATTATGGAAATCCTAGCAGCTCAGAATCAGTCTCTCCTTGAGCCTTTTAAACAACCTCCACCACATGAAAAAGCTGCTACTAAATTGACCACTCCTGCCCCGGAGGATATCCTTTCCTGTCCTTCGGAGCCCCTTTTTGATACTAACTCTTCAAGTTCCTCATCTTTGCCCTCCCCCCTGATAGCAGAAAATCCTCCTGCATCCAAAACCCCTTGTGTTTCCTCCCCACTCCCCCCTCCTCCTATTTACCCTTCTATCAGTGCAGTGTCAGAAGAAACCTTCATGGAGAGTAATGAAAGAAAAAAAACTGATCTATTCCCCCTCTCTGTGTCCTCTTCTTTCCCCCACCTTTCTGAACTCTCAAAATTTACTAAGCTAGAAATTAACCCTGTGCCTGCTGTCCCTTCAGCCCCTTGCCTCCCACCTCCAAAGCATATACCTGCTTCTTCCATCCCTGCTTTGAAAACTGGCTTCCCTCCCCTGCCTGCCTCCCTCCCCCAGAGCGCCTCTCCTTTCCCCCATGGGTATGGTCACTCAGACTATAGCCCAACCAATTTGGTTCAATTACTTCCCTATATTTGAAAACAATCCGGAAAAGGTGCTCAAAGTGACTACATGGAAGAAATTGGCAACCTATTTCCATGAAAGTCCAAGAGCCCCTGCAAAAATTCTGCCCGCTTGGCGCATGGTCCTTGAATGCCTCATTTTACATGAAAAAGGACTTGCAGATGTCACTTAGAAAGTTGTCAGGACCTCCTCCTTATCAAAAAATGACTCAAAGGATCCACAATCACATTCATGACTTAAACTGCTGAGTTTTCTCACTTGAGGGAAGAAGATTTAAAGAGGCAACTTCCCCAGGTCTGCAAATGTTGTTTGATGATATGTGTGCGTGTATATATGTAGGTAATCATTTCCAGACCTGCATAAGAATTGTAGAGATAATTGTGATGCTTGATTTGCATGGAATGTGTGTATGTGCAAAACTCATTGAGAAGGTGTGAGATTTCTGTGTTGTCTTTTGGATTTGCAAGAAGTGTGTGTGTGTGTGCGCGCGCGCGCGTGCGCGTGTATCTAGAGTGTTGTTGCAAGAAATATGTGCCTGATTGCAATGTGTGTGTGTGTATCTGAGCCAGGTTGGGAGGGGTGAGAGAAAGGGGGGCTGGAAAACATCCCCTCAGGGTGGACTTTAAAAACAATTTTTCTCTCTGTCCTCGCTGGCTTATCTTAACTACTTCCCCCACCCCCCTTGTTGAGCCAGGGGAGGGGGTGGGCGAAGAGGGAAAACCATTCACCTCCCCAACTTTTTTTTCTCTGCTGTGCCTGTCTGAGAAGGGAGGGACAAATATGCAGATATATTTTCTTTTCAACCCTGAAAACAATTTTGATTTTAATTTTTAACCCTGCATACTATTTTGATTTTGATTTTAATTTTTAATTTTTCTTGTTTCTGGAACTTTTTGAGGTTTAAACTGCCTGATTAAACCTATACATTTATAAATGTTTTCAAAACACAGAGTTGACTCAAAATGTGTCATTTAGCTTTGTATTTTTGAAGCTGTTAACATACAAAATAAGAGTTGAAAGGGACCCTTGGAGGTCTTCTAGTCCAACCCCCTGCCCAGGCAGGAAACCCTACAGCAATTGCTGGAAAAGCGAGCACACAGTTATTATGTGGCTCATATCCGCAGTCATCAGCCTTTCCCTGGTTTGCTGACCGAGGGAAACAATAGGGCTGACTCTGCTACACAGGTAATGACTGTCCTTACCCCTTGGGAGAGTCATGATTATTTTCATCAGAATGCCAAGGCGCTCAGCAAACAATTTAACACCACTCTTCCAGAGGCCACGGCTATTGTACAACAGTGCACCTCGTGTGCGCAGCTTGGCCCTAGTCCTCAATTGGGAGAGGGGGTCAACCCGCGTGGTCTTCATCGCAATGAGCTATGGCAAATGGATGTTACCTTTTATCCTCCTTTTGCCCCATGGAAATATCTTCATGTGTCTATTGATACCTTTTCTGGTTTTCTTTTTGCTTCCCCGCAGCGGGGAGAAGCAACGAAACATGTCATCAATCATTGCATGCGATCTTTTTCTGTGGCGGGTGCTCCGTCGCAATTAAAAACTGATAATGGCCCGGCTTACACCAGTCAGGCTTTTGCTCAATTTTGCTCTAAATGGGGTATTCGGCATGTTTTTGGCATTCCTTACAATTCGACTGGCCAAGCCATTGTTGAACGGGCCAATGGCACCTTAAAACGTATGCTCGATAAAATTGGGAAAACAGAAAGGGGAAGTGGGGGTTTACCCGCACTGCAAAATCAGCTTAATTTGGCCCTCTACACTTTAAATTTTTTAAATCTTGGAATTTCCCCTTCTGCTTCAGTGCCGTCACTCACGGCGGCAGAGAGATTTTTTTCTTCTTCCCCTACAGCTCTAAAAGAAGAAGTCTTGGTTCGAGTGAGACGATTGCCCGATCGACAGTGGTCCGGTCCCTATCGTTTGATTACTTGGGGTCGCGGATACGCTGCTGTCCAAACTCCAGATGGCGTGGCGTGGGTCCCTGCTCGTTGTGTTCGTCCTTATCATCCCAGCTTACAGCAAAAGGGTCGATCGAGCGGGGGACCTGGGGTGGAGCCAGAACAACTTCTTAAAGGATCTCCACCTCACAGTAAAGAGTCTTAAGTTGGATAATTGCTGGATTTGTATGATGATTCCGCCACAATCTAAAGCGGCGCCTTACGAATGGTACATACTTGGGAGACATGGCTGCCTGCGACAAAGCCGTGCATGCAGACGTCCCAGCAATGACTTGCAATGCCGGTCGCAATGTTTCTGCTACCATAACTTCTGGAGTGAACGCAGGACAATCCTGCAAGAACTTGAACATCATAGGGGACAACGCGGAATGCTGTAATGGCTGTACAAAATGGGCTAATCCTGTGTTAAAACACCATGAATCTGTAGGTAAAATTTGGTTTGAGATGATGTTCAAATGGGAAAAAGAAGGACACAAAATTTTGCCGTTGCCTAAAGGGTTGTGGTTAATATGTGGTGACAATGGCTACCAGATGTGGCCATCTCAGTGGTCTGGTACTTGCACAATTGGATACATCATACCGGCAATATCTACGGTAAAAACTTTGCCAAAAACCAGACTCAGAAATCGCCGTAACATCGAAGATTCGCCTTTAACTCTTGGAGGAAGTTTGGCGACACAAATAGCGCGAGGGGCACTTCCACCATTAGGAGTGGCTATGAACTATCGAGACCTACATGCGCTCAACAATTGGACTGTAGCAATGTTTAATCAAACTGTATTAGCTTTAAAGTTGGTAAATCAAGAGCTTGCTGAAGTGCGAAAAGTTGCTTTGCAGAATAGATATGCATTAGATATTATGTTAGCAGCAAAAGGAGGTGTTTGTGCTTTGATTCATTCGCATTGCTGTGTATATGTACATGATAATGAATTGAATATCACTAAGACAATAACTGTTATGGAACAAATGATTAAGGATAATCCCTTGGTAGGGACTGGTTCGGTGTCAGAGACATATGGGGAGCCATGTGGTCCTGGCTGCCTGATGTGTCCTGGATCCGAGGGTTCATTATGACAGTGATCATGGGTATTATTGCTTTGACCGCATTATGTTGTTGTGTACAATGTTTGCCTTCATTGCTTGCTACTTTTAGACAATGCTTTAAGCCAAACAGACAAGTTGACATTCATATAATAGGAACTGAGGTTTTTTTGATTCTTCATATCAAACAAAAAAGGAGGAGATGTGGGAGTAAAACGGCTTTTGCTAGTACGTGCAGGAATGCATGTAAAGTCAGTTAGACCTTCTGCCTACATGGCAGAAAAGATAGCTTTGTGCAAAACAACTTCTTGATAAAGCCTGCGGTTTAGGTTAAGACACGTAGCATATAATGAATGTTTCAAAATAGAATGTACTGTTCCGTGACTTCCTTGTTCTGTATCATGAGCTGCCACCTGGCAGGAAATGTTGCGATGCCATTGTTCCTTGTATTTCCTTGTGCTATACTGTCTCAATAAAAGAGTGACTGGAGCTTCGGCTCGGGGCACTCATCCCGAGGAAACCATGAGTGTCGGGTCTTAATGAACACCTACATCCCACAGGTGGATTATGCAAAATGTTTTGAAAAAAAAGATAAAGTTCCTACCGCAATTTTTCTTATTGGGAATTATTACGGACTGTACAGTAATTGAGACTAAGCTGATTTTAAACTTAATAACAGCGGCAAGACTATTGATAGGACAATATTGGAAGAAAAAAGAATTACCTACAATAGGAGAATTGATATTGAAAGTTGCTAATTTGGCTGAGATGGCTAAAATCTCAGCCTTTTTGAAAGACACTACACAAAAAAAAATATCTAACTGAATGGAAAAATGGATTGAATATAAGCAAAATAAATATCAGATTAAGAGATACCAGATTGCCTTTGAATGATTAGGATGTATTTATCTCTGATTTGTATGGGGGAAGTTAGGATTTGAGAAGAAGGAGAGGATTATAATTTGTGTTAGGGAAAATTTAGTGTATGATTGTTTTTTCTTTTGAACTATACCTTGTGTTTGTTCTGGAAAGTCGGGGGGGAGGGGATGGAGTGGGGGGGAGGGAGAGAAAAGGGGGGTGAAAATTTTTGTAAAAACTTTTTCAATAAAAAAAAATAAGGTGCAAGGTTTTCATGAAGCCAAAGTGACCAGCCACTTTGGAATCGTGGCATACTTTCATGAGAGGCAGTCTCTGGCTAGTGGAACATATAATTCACTTCTCAACCAAGCCAAGTCATCTTGCCATCTGGCATTCCATAATCCAGTTTCAGGATTGCCTCAGCTTTGGCTTGTCTCCCCCTTTTGTTTTCTTTTTTTTTTTTTTTTTTTTTATTCAAAAAGTTTTTATTAGTCAAAAAAGGTTTATACAAATACATATCAGGTATGGTAAATTTTCATTTTTCTTATCTAAAATAAGAATTTTACTCAAATTTTTTAACACATACAACAGCCATAAGGCAAGCAGGTGACACGAAGTAGCTAAGTTTGCAAATTTTAAATACGTAATAAAGAAGAGTCAAGAATAAACAGAATATCGTACAAAAGAGAATAAGGAAAACCAACACAATCCCAAATATCTTTATCACTTCCTAGTTTTGGATCTCAGAACTCTGGGTTCAGCCTGACCCAACTCCAGGACCGCAACAGCGCAGCCGCTCAGCCCCATGATCTATAACCTCCCTTCTTCAATTCCTGGGTCATCTGATTCCAGGAAGGCTTTGTGTTCCTCCACATAGGCCGTAGCCTCCGCAATTGTACTGATTTTTTCGTAATGCCCTCCCGAAAATCATCAATCCTCTGGCATCAGCCATCTGAAGCCCACTCCTTCTGGTACAATTTGCTTGACAAAAATAATATTTCTTTCTTTTTCACGTACCTGTCTGGGAATCTGCCTCAGAATGGCTATCTCCTGCCCCTGTAAATCAGTGCCCCACTCCTATGTTTTCTAAGAATTTCATCTCTCGCCTCTTCTCACAAATTTGACATGAACCTCTCTGGGAACTGCATGCGTGCGTGCATATTGCGAATTAACTCTATAAACTCGATCCACATCCCAATTCATGAAATCAACACCTCTCCCAAGAAATTCTCCCAACAATTTAGTCACAACATCTCTCAAGTCTTCTTGGTCCACTTCTTCCAAATTTTGAAACCTAAGGAAATAAGACATTTTATCCATCTGTAGTCCAAGCACAGCATTGCCTGTCGCCTCCTCTCTTTTCTGCACTGCCCGATCTCACCCTCCAAACCTTCCACTTTCTGCTTGTTTTCTGCTGAAACTTGTTGAGTATCCTTTAAATCCTTTTGGATAGTCACAATTTCTGCTCTTATTTCATCCAATTTCTTGTCCATATTAGATAACTTTTCCAAAATTCTTCCATCTCTCCAGCAGTTGGTCTCTGACCTTTGCCATTAAGGAAAAAATACAAAATCCTCAGGCAGGCACAGTATCCTTGTAATTTCCTCCGGATCCACCAGGGGCACTCACAGGAGCAACGAGTCCAGAGTACAGTTAGTCAACCAGGAAGTCAAGGAAGTGATGTCATCAAAATTCTCATAGTGAAGGCGGAAGCTGGACGCCACCACTGTTCCCCAGAAGGAGGGGCCTCAAACCTTCCCTCCTAAATTTCTCCATCACCTCTTCTCCAGAGCTCCACAAAACCGTAATCTTCTTATTTTAAGTTCTCCTCTCCAGAATAACTCGTGCTCCTTCCAACCGCAGGGGAGAAAACCCCCGCACCGGAGCACTCCACCACGCCACCGATATTCCCTTCCCTTCTCCTCCTCAATTCTTCTCCGTGCCCTGTTCACCACCAGGCTGCTGCAGTTATAAATCCAATGCCCCGGTGTCACCGGGCACAGCGGCCCAGGCGACGACCAAAATAATGGCCGCGGCCTGAGGCCTCCGAACCCCGCCGAGCCTAGGACGCGCCAGCATCGGTCCCCACAGTCCTGTATGTCGGCTGGGAGACCCCTGGCGAGCCGTCCGTGCGGCAGGTGTCCTTTTCGGAACACCTGGCCCCTGAGGGCCTCGGCGGCGGCCGGATTCGGGCGCTGGAGGCAGGAGAAGCCTTCCAGACGTCCGTTGCCGCTGGATACCGGAAGTCGTCTCCCCCCTTTTGTTTTCAAAAGATTAGTGATGGGGAGTGCAATTTGCATGGATACTGGGATAAATTGTCGATAGATGTTTGCAAACCCCAGGAAACTGCAGTTGCTTGTGCATGCGGGGAAGGCCCAGTCAGTCACCATTTGTACTTTTCCTGGGTCCATCTCCATGCCCTCGTTGGATATCTAGTATCCAAGGTAGTCTATTTTATCCTTGTAGAACTCACATTTAGATGGTTTTTCATAAACAAGGAGCACCTTGTTTATGAGTTGCATGAACATAGCGGGAACCCCTTGCAATCCAAACAGAAGCACTTTGAATTGGTAACACCCCAAGGGGGTATTAAAAGCTGTTTTTTAAAAGCCAGTCCAGTCTGCAGGGGAGGTCTCAGAACTCTTCAGTGTATTCAGCTATTGGCAGCATCCCTCTTTCACAGTTCTGATGCAACTGCGAGCTTTATGATCTGCCAAGGGGTCTTCAAATCGGCAGCAGAGAGCCATCATGAATCAGTCAAAGTTCCACAGTTCAGGGGCATATGTGTTGTGGAGGATCATCATCCAACTGGCAGCTGCCCCTTCCAAGGCCAGGGTGACAACTTGGACTCATGCACTCTGGGTCTGGAAATCTCTCCCGTACTTCTGCATGTACGTGAGAACATGTGCCAGGAAAAACCCCAGTTGGTGTGGATCGCCATCGTTCTTCACTCCCAGGAGGGATGTCTTCCTCTCCAGTTGTGGTGCTCTGGGCTGGCCAGGAACGATTGCAAGGGCTGGTGCTGCACAGGTTGCGTTCACCTGAATGGCTGCTCTCCCCCCTCCCCGCATCTGCTTGGCCTGCTGCTGCTCGATCTGGAGTGGCAGCCCCAACCTCATTTGCTGCTGCTGCTGCTGCCTCACCCCCTCTCTGGTGTCGATCCAAGTCCCCCTGGTTCTGAGGTTTTCAAAAGCCTCCATCACGGACCACATAACGTTTCTCACTTTTTTTTGTATATATATATATTTATTTTGTAAACAAACATATAGTACATAATCATTCAGTGTATCATCTAGGTGTTTCTTCTGTGTCTTCTTCTTTTTCTTCGTACTCCTCTCTTCATCATTTCTTGATTTTTTCCTGTTCCTTTATTATAACATTCTCTCCATAATTCATTTATTATATCATTTTCTTATTTACTATTGATACATTTATCTATATCTCTTCTCTAACCAATTATAAAGTTGTCTCTTATAATATTCTGATTCCTCTCTTTCTTTAATTATCAAAGTTAATTTATTCATTTCTGCACAATCTAATATTTTCTTAATTACTTCCTCTTCTAAAGGGACTTTTTCTACTTTCCATCTTTGCATAAATACTATCCTTGTTGCAGTTATTACATGTATAATCAAATATATCTTTTCTTTACTAATTTTCTCTGGTAGGATACCCAGTAGGAACATCTCAGGTTTTAACTCTGTATGTTGTTCAAGCATTTATTTTATTTTATTTTATTTTATTTTATTTATTTGTCAAACACAACAGTATATATAAGTATAAACATGAAATAACCATATGAATTGGATACAATCAAAGGGAACATTAGGACAGGAATGGTAGGCACACTGGTGCTCTTATGCACGCCCCTTACAGACCTCTTAGGAATAGGGTGAGGTCAATAGTAGATAGTCTTTGGTTAAAGCTTTGGGGATTTTGGGAAGAGACCACAGAGTCAGGTAGTGCATTCTAGGCATTAACAACTCTGTTACTGAAGTCATATTTTCTACAATCAAGATTGGAACAGTTCACATTAAGTTTAAATCTATTGTGTGCTCTTGTATTGTTGCGACTGAATCTGAAGTAGTCTTCGACAGGAAGGACATTGTAACAGATGATTTTATGAGTTATACTCAGGTCATGCTGAAGGTGGCAGAGTTCTAAATTTTCTAAATCCAGGATTTCAAGTCTGGTGGCATAAGATATTTTGTTGTGATCAGAGGAGTGGAGAACTCTTCTTGTAAAATATTTCTGGACACGTTCAATTGTATTAATGTCCGAAATGAGGTGTGGGTTCCAGACAGGCGAGCTGTATTCGAGAATTGGTCTACCAAATGTTTTGTATCCTCTGGTTAGTAGTGTAATCTTTCTGGAGAAGAAGCTACACAAGATTAAGTTTACAACTCTTAAAGCCTGTTTGGTGATGTAGTTGCAGTGGGCTTTGGCACTTAGATCATTTGATATGAAAACTCCAAGGTCTTTGATGGGGTGAAAAAAGAATCAGAACACTAAATACAATATCTACAAGGTAATGTCCATCAAGGTAATGTCCATCAAACTTGTATTTAGTGTTCTGATTCTTTTTTCCAATGTGTAAGACAGAGAGCATTTGCTGGTTGAGATTTGGAGTTGCCAAATTTTTGACCATTCCGACACAAAGTCAAGGTCTTTTTGAAGGGTAGCCGCATTATTGGTAGTGTTAAATAGTTCAACATCATCGGTGAAGAGAACACAATTACTTATAATATGGTCATAGAGGTCGTTAATGTATAATATGAAGAGTGTTGGTCCTAGAACGCTGCCTTGGGGGACACTGCTATTGACAGGAACAGGATTTGATAGGGTACTGCCTATTTTGACCACTTGTTGTTTGTTTGACAAGAACGCTACTATCCAATTATGGAGGGGTCTTGGGATGCCATAGTATTTTAGTTTTAGAAGAAGTTTGTCGTGTATCCACTGAGTCAAAAGCTTTACAGAAGTCTATGTAAATTGCATCTATTGCCCTGATTGCATCTATTTGCCCTGATCAAGATTTGTAGTCCATATGTTTTTGCAGTGAAGAAGTTGTAAATTACAGGATAATTTTTTTCTGAAACCAAATTGTTTATTAGACAGTAGGTTGTTTGTTTCAAGGTGGAGGGTGATGGATTGGTTGATGATTGATTCCATTACTTTGCAGCTGACGCAGCATAAAGAAATTTGTCTGTAATTTTCAACTAGGCTGGGGTCTTGTTTCATTTGTTCCTGTGAGTATCCTATCCAGATCTGTCATTTCTGAATAAAAACCATATAGTTTCACATCTTTTTCATATCTTGTTTGTATTTGCATATAATATACCAATCCATCTCAATCCCTTGTTCTTCTAAATCTTGTTTCCCTTTCAGTTCCCCCTTATTTGTTAGTATAGCTTTATATCTAAGAACATTTTTTAAATTGATAATATTTGGGTGTATTAATGCTTCTATTGTTGATAACCATATTGGTATTTTCAAATAGTATTTATCCCTGACTTTCTCCCACTCCAATAACAATGCATTTCTTACATAGTGTCTATGAAAATACACATGCAGCTTGCTTCTGCCATACCATAAAAATGTGTGCCATCCCAATTGTAAGTCATGTCCTTCCAAAGTTAATAATCTTGTATTTCTTAGTTCAATCCATTCTTTCATCCAAGTCAATGCTACTGCCTGATAATATAGTTTCCAATTCGGCAGTCCAAAACCTCCACGTACTCTCACATCCTGTAGCATTTTGATGCTGATTCTTGCTTTTTCCGCCTGCCATATAAACTTCCTTATTGTTTTATTAAGTTGAAAGTAAATCTTTTCAATTTTCAATAGAAACAACAGTCTTGGCAATATATTCATTTTAATTGTTGCAATCTTTCCCATAAATGATAATTGTAGATTCTTCCATTTTTCCAGTTCTTTCTCTGTCTTTTTAAAGTATAATTATCTTCTTTTATCATTGCACATCTCGAAGTTAATTGTATTCCTAAATATTGCACTTTCTTCACTATTTGTATATCTAATTTCTGCTTTAAATCTCTTTTATGCTTTTCTGTCATATATTTCACCAGTATTTTTGTTTTTTATTTATTTATTTTTAAACCTGCCACCTCTCCATACTCTTCTATTTATTCTAATAATTTAGGTTGTGTTGTTTGTGGTTCTTCCACTATAAACACTAAGTTGTCTGCAAAGGCTTGTATCTTATATTTTTTTTTATTTTCATCCCTTTTATTTCTTCATTTCTTCTTATATTTCTATTTAAAACTTCTAATATCAGCACAAATAACAATGGTGATAACGGACATCTTTGTCTTGTTCCTTTTGTTATATTTATTTTTTCTGTCATTTCTCCATTCATCATCATCTTTGCCATTTGTTTATCATAAATTGTCAATTCAAATTATCAAATGCTTTTTGAGCATCTAGAAATATCATAACCATTTGTTTATCTGAGTGTGACTCATAATATTCCAAAGTGTTCAGAATTGTAAATCTGGTATCTTTGCTTTCACTAAAAGTTCATTAAATAGATCCAGCATTACGTTGCTTAACACCTCTTGTAATGTTTGATATAATTTTGCTGGTAATCTATCTGGACCTGGTGTTTCCCATTTTTTTGTTTCTTAATCGCTTCTGTTAATTTCATCATCATTATTCTTTCTTCTAACATGCCCTTGTGTTGCTCAGATATTTTGGGTAGGTCTGGTTTTTCCAAAAATTGTTTTATCTTCTCCTCCAATGTCTTTTCTTGGTGGTAAAGTCTCTCATAGTAATTCTGAATTATTTTCTTCTTTTCTTCAGTTCTGTAGTGTACATTTTCATCTTGTAAATGGTTTATCCTTTTCTTCTTCTTCTCTTTTTAAATTTTATATGCCAGCCATCTTCCTGGTTTGTTTGCATTTTCCAAAAAGTTCTGTTTGGCTGCTCTTAATTTTCCTGCCAGAAATTCTTGTTCATTTAAATTTATTTCATGTTTTTTTTAAATCCATTCATTTTTTAATCTTATTGTTTTCAGGATCTTTTTGTAATTCTTTGTCTAGCCTCTTGTAATTCTCTTCCAGTTTCTTCTGGCTATTCTTACCTTAATCCAAATCATCATCATCATCATCATCATCATCATCATCAAAATATTTTTCAGGCACTTCTTGCCTTAATCCAAATTCTGTATAGTCTATCTTTTTTCCAAACGGGGAAAAAACCAGAGTTCACCAAAACAAATCCAGAACAAGGTACTTCAAAGAGCTCAAAAAAGTAAATAAAAAGGCAAGTAAGGAAAATAAAAATTTAAGAGTCAAAGGTTAGCAATAAAGTTTTGTTACATCTGTTCTCTTATCACTCCCAGCCAGACTTTCAAAGTCAGTTTGCAAATTTTAGTTAATTTAAGTCTTTTTTTTCTGCAACTAGATGGCACTGCAGGCTATTTCATTCAGAAAAGGCCGTTCTTTTTAGTACTTTCATAATTCTAATCAACAATTTACTTCAAAGTCATTAAAATTCATTCCATATTACTGCCAATAAGGAAGTTCAGTCAGTTCTCTACTTCCTCATAGTTAATCCACACTTTTGAAACAGTTCCCAATCACTTTCTTAACTTCTTTAAAAAAACCCAAACATTTTCTACTTTGGACTTTTGCTTCCCTCGCCACCCAAGAACAGAGGTGAGAGCTGATACACATCTGCTTTCCCTCTTCATTTTCAGCCTCTTTTCCACTCTCTTTTCAAAGTGGGTATGAAGAGAAACTTTTCTTTTGTAAAAAAAATAATAAAAAATTCTCACCTAGATGATATACTCTGTCTTCGCCTTTTTCCTCTTTCAGTCGTGACCGCCCCAGCTTCCTAGCAAATCTCTGGCCGCTTTCTCTGCTGCCCAGTTTGAGGAGCTTCTTCTGACCCAACAATGGAGTTTGTGATCTCCCTGTGTCAGTCAGTCCATGCTCCTCTTGCTCATCATTTCTACGGGATGATTTTGGTCACTCAGGAGCCCCAGACAGTGGAGATATTGACAGTTCTGAAGGTAGCCCATTGTATCACGCAACATTGGCCACACCTCTCATCTGCATAATTTTTCTCTTGAGGTGATCATCTCTGCCTGGTTCTTTGATCTGCTGTTCCTGGTCCGATAGGGCTTCCAGCTCGCATTTCCAGCCTGGTTGTTGACTGCCCTGGGTGAGGATGACTCCTCGGGTTCTTCCATCCCTGTTATCTTTTTTCCTACTCTGATCAACCATCTGGACTTTGTGGGGGCCTCCAAGTCAGCTTTGAGTCTTGGGGAAGAAGGAACTGGTGTCTGGCTGGGTGGTGATAGAGGTTTCACCCCAGCATTCCCCCTCTCCTTGCTCACTGCTTTGCTCGGACATTGTGTGCAGGGTCCTCTCAGTAGAGCGAGTTTGTTTCTCCAGGTTGACCACTTTTGCAGAGTCTGCTTAATGTAAGGCCCTGCGTTTACTCCCCATTCAAGAAAGTACAGACTTTTGAGAGCATTTCAAAAGGAACCTCTTACTGAAAGAGAATGATTGCAAGACAAAAGCAAAGTAGGCTCTAAGGTCCTCTTAGGCAATTCTGTTTAGATAAAGGATAAAGTTCCCAGGCACTTCTCTCTGGAGGCTTCAGAACTGAGGCAAAACAGATGGTCCTCCCCCCCTTACACACACCACTATGGTAAATCAAAGCACAGGGCATAGGTGTCAGAGCTAGGGGTATAAACTAAGGGGTTACAGGATATGCAGGAAACAGGAAGAGGGTAATAAGTGAATAAATGATCCAAGCCCCCTCCCCATAGAAATGGCAGTATCACGATAAGGATCTGATATATAGTGTCAACTTTACAAGATAGATCAGATCAAGAAACATATGCCATATGGATCTAACACTATTTTTCTTGCAAATCGGAATGTACTTCCCCTCTTCTCTCTTAGCGGAATTAGAGGGGTACCTGCCTTAGAGAATTTTTATAAATCTCTATCTTTGTATCAACTTAAGCGATATTTGTTTGTTGCCGTAGCAACAGATTTCTCTCTCTATGTCAAGGTCATCCTCATCCTCAGGTACCTGGACCACTAGCTGTCAGCTTGCCTCCGATCAATGTTTAAGAAAATAAAGACCCAACTCCATCCGTTTGAAGAGACTGGTAATTTTTACTAAACATGTCAGATTGCAATGAAAGCTAAGCCAGAACTGAAGGTATACTATAAGCACAGACATCATATCCTCTCCTGACCCCTCCTCCCACCAGAGTTCAAACAGTCATAATCCAATGTTATCTTCCTCCTGGCCACGTGTAATTTCACTTCCGATATTCTCCCTCTGTCAATCTTCTGGATGGAATGAGAAGCAGGCAACTCCTGTTACATTCATGTGCCAAATCAGTTCAAACATCTGTAATGACAGCCGAACGCTGGTTACAGTACAAACCTCCCTTCTCCCCCATAAATCATGTAAGACATTCAGTAAGAAGAAAATCTTTAACGAAGTAATAAAACAGTAAAACAGTCTAGTAGGTGAAATACACTTAAAATAAAGCGGAGGCTGACATTAGCACAATCATACAAAACTTGAGGAGTATATTGATTTGATGTTGGCTTTTGGTTTCATCAATCATAACACCTATGACAAAGCAAATCTACCATATTTCAAGAACAAATGGATAAAAACAGTAAACAAAATAAAACAATTCCCTCTACCATGTTTTTAGAATGGAAAGTTATTTGTGTGTATATTGTACCATGAACCACATGTTGCCAGAAGCAGGAAAGCCTATCAGAATCCATTCATAAGGACAAAAATTTTATTCCTGCATGTTTTCAAGGACTATCTTTCTAGAAATTATGAATCTGCAGCATCTTCCTGTGCTTGTTTTTCAGCTATATGATAGCAAAGATAAGAAAAGGACCAAGTTTGCAAACATTGCAAATAAATGCCCAAAAAAGGTAATTTACCAAGGAGGTAGCTGGCATGATTGAATGCTTTTATTTTAAGATATAAAATGTTATCAGAACATTTGAACTGGTAGGACCAAGAAAAGCCTTTAACAGAACTGAGATCACCTATTTCTATCCAGCCATTTCTTCTAAGACTTTTTTTTTTAAAAAAGACTCTGTTTCCAGTTGCAGAAGAAGGATATCATGCAAATTCTTTTCAGCCAATCTTCAGACAGTTTGTCTCTTGAAAAAAATCATTCTACATGTAAAAAATTACACAGTTCCTGCACAGGAATTTCTTGCATGTGGGAACTGATGTTACAAATTACTGGCATAAAAATAATTCATGATTATCCAATGTACAGATTTTTGCTCTAGATATACAAAGAATTTAGATTTATAAGACTATCACATTTTACAATGAATTCATTTGTTTCTGATTTAGCTGGTGTCAGCTTGCCTCCGATCAATGTTTAAGAAAATAAAGTCCCAACTCCATCAGTTTGAAGAGATTGGTAATTTTTACTAAACATGTCAGATTGCAAGAGAAGCAAAGCTAGAACTGAAACTATTTGTAATTGTACAGAATTATATCCTCCCAAGAGCCCTCCTCCCACCAGAGTTCAAACAGTGTTAGTCCAATGTCCTTTTCTTCCTTGGCCACGTGTTGTTTCACTTCCGATGTTCTCCATCAATCTTCTGGATGGAATGCAAAGCAGGCAACTGCCGTTACATTCACGCACCAAATCAGTTCAAACTCCGCACGTCTGTTTGAAAGACTATCTCCTCCTCCACCTGAAATGACAGCTGACACTGGCAGCAGTATAAACCTCCCCCCTCCCCCATAAATCATGTAAGACATTCAATAAGAAGAAAACCTTTAACGAAGTAAAGTAAAACACTCCAATAAATAAATATACACTTAAAATAAAAGCGAGGCTGACAGCTGGCTTCAAGAAAGTATTAAAAATATAGCTTTACCACCAGCAGCTGGTAAAGGCATGGTAATGTATGAATTGAATGATGATCTCATTCTGTTCCTCAATGTTCCTCAATGTACTCAATGTTCCTCAATGTACCGTTATTATTATATCTGTATTATTGGGCTTTTCCTGGTTTCTGGCTTTGATGGTTTTCCTGCAGTTGTTTCATTACCAGGCTGCATCTAAAGAGAAACCACCAAGCTCAGAGCACATCAAGAATCACTCTGTTCTGAGCTACATATATTCCTTTCTATTGTTCCTGTATTATTTTATTTTTAACCCATTCTAAGCCTTGTTAACACTCTTATTTGGAAATAGCCTTTTATGGATAATATAGTTTATGAAGCCATTCTTCTAAAAATAAGAATTATGTATATTATTATATTATACTGTAGTATGAAATATAAGAAGACTACTGTCAGGGTTCCAAGTAACACCCCTCAACAAAAGAAGACTCCAAAGCTAGAAGTTCCTCAAAGTTCCATTTTATTAGAGATGTCATATTGGCACATTTGGGAAAACCTGGATCTGAAAGCTTCCAGTTCTCAGCCCACCTGGATAAATCTTGTCAGAAAACACAAACCATGCTAACATGATTTAAACTTAATAATTTAAATATTAAATATTTAAATATTTAAATCAATAGATTTAAACTTAATGTTAAACGCTTTAATCTAGATTGCAGAAAATATGACTTCTGTAATAGAATCATCAGTGCTTGGAATGCTTTACCTGACTCTGTGGTCTCTTCCCATAATCCTAAAAGCTTTAACCAAAGACTATCTACTATTGACCTCACCCTATTCCTAAGAGGTCTGTAAGGGGCGTGCATAAGAGCACCAGTGTGCCTACCATTCCTGTCCTAATGTTCCCTTTGATTGTATCCAATTCATATGGTTATTTCATGTTTATACTTATATATACTGTTGTGTTTGACAAATAAATAAAATAAAATAAAATAAAATAAAATAAATGCTTGAACAACATACAGAGTTAAAACCTGAGATGTTCCTACTGGGTATCCTACCAGAGAAAATTAGTAAAGAAAAGATATATTTGATTATACATGTAATAACTGCAACAAGGATAGTATTTATGCAAAGATGGAAAGTAGAAAAAGTCCCTTTAGAAGAGGAAGTAATTAAGAAAATATTAGATTGTGCAGAAATGAATAAATTAACTTTGATAATTAAAGAAAGAGAGGAATCAGAATATTATAAGAGACAACTTTATAATTGGTTAGAGAAGAGATATAGATAAGGGGCGTGCATAAGCGCACAAACGTGCCTACCGTTCCTGTCCTATTGTTTTTCTTTTCTTCTTCCTATATATATATATATGCTTATACCTCCTAATATTTACTCATATATATGTTTATATACTATATAATCTTTTTGTATGATACTTACATATATTGTTGTGACAAAATAAATAAATAAATAAATAAATAAATAAATAAATAAATAAATAAATAAATAAATAAATAAAAATAAAATAAAAGAATGATAGCCTGGGTGGAATAATGCTTTATTGCTGCTGTAAATTAGGTCCGAGGAAATGCGGAGTTCAAACAGTTCAAAGTCAGCACTGAGAGCATCCGCCTCTCAGTGCGTTTTATAGAACTGCCCCTCCCCTCCCATCATCCACCAATGTTCAGATGGGCTTTCCTCAACTGTGAAGCATTTTCAAACAAACTGCTGTTACTCTGTGTCGGCCCTGTTATGGCATCAATCCCCTTCATTCCTTTCTCTAATATGCTCTGTTCCTTGCTTCTGGCTTCTGACTTCCCACCCACCTGGATCACCTACATCCAGTGCCACCATCACCGCACCCTGTGAAATGACACCCCACTCTGCATCCAGCCATTTCAGCAGCCTCCATTTCTCCTTTCCTTCCCTGCAGTGTTGAGCGAGATGATGGGCTGGACAGGTGGCTTCCCTTTACCAGGAGTTCCCATGTAAGAAAGTGGGCATATTAACAACAGCTCTCGGTTTCTGTGGGTTTTCTCTATGGAATCATCTTAATCGCCAATTGGCATTAATATTCTCTGCTGTCACCCAGGAGGTGTCTTCATAAGGGTAACCCTTCCATCATACGAGATACATGATTTTGCCTTGGTAAATTTTGGAGTCTAAGATCTCGTCTATTTCATAATATTCACCCATTATGGGTCCAGGGTGTTCTGGGGTGTCCCTTAATGCTGTCACAGATTTTAAGACTGCTGTGGAAAACAGGGTGGATTTTACCCAATAGTGGTGGAAGTTTTAGGGTGTTGGTCACAGGGTTAATGACTTTAATCACGGTGAATGGGCCCAAATATTTTGGTCCCAGTTTTCAGTTTGGTATTCTTAATTTTATGGATTTAGTAGATAGATATACACGATCCCCTATCTGGAACAGTTTCATATCTGCTCTCTTCCTATCTGCTTGACACTTGTATTCTTTTGCTGCTTTATCTAATGCTGTCTTGACTTGTGGCCATAGTGTTTGTATCCAATCAGCCCATTCACTCAGTAGGGTTCCTGTATCGCATCTCCAGCTCCGGTATAGCCAGGACTTCTAACTATTTGAAAAGGGGTAAGCCCTGTACTGCAGTGTACTGTGTTATTATAACCTACCTCAGTGAATGGCAACAAGTACAACCAGTCTGATTGTTGATATGAGATATAACATCTCAAGTAGTGTTCCACCATAGCATTGGCTCTTTCAGCTGAACCATTGGTAGAAGGCTGAACTGAGTCCTTGCGTCGACCCTATCGACTATGAAATTCTCCCAGAACCTGGCTGTAAAATGTGCCCATCTATCCAAGATAATCCGGCGGGGTATTCCATGTAAGCAGTATATATGTTGGATTAATAGTTTTGCTAACCATCTGATTGATGGTAGCCTGCTACATGGGATAAAGTGTGCCTGTTTGGAGAACAGATCTATGACAGTCCATATTACCATGTTGCCATTGCTTTCCGGAAGATCGATGATGAAGTCCATGGCAATTTCATCCCATGGTCTATTAGGATTGGCTACAGATTGCAACAGCCCAAGAGAGTTTCCTGGTCTTGGTTTGGTTTTGGCACAGACATGACAACCTTTCACATAGTTTTCTATGTTGTCGTACATTTGCGGCCACCAGAATTGGCATCATGTAAGATGTAGAGTTTTGAGAAATCCCAAGTGACCGGCAGACTTGTCATCATGGCACCTTCGTAGGATACAACTTCGCAGTACTTTTGGGATGTACAGTTTGTCACTCTTCCAGGATAACCCACCCCTATGGGTTAATAGGTTTCTATTCTCTCTTAACCAGGTATCTGCATTCAAGGCATTCCATATCCCCTCCTCCCAATCATGAGGTGTTTTGGTAGTGGCCACATTCCTAGCTGGTTGCCTGTTGGGTATCAGTGCCTGTACTATATCATCTTATTAAACTGTGGCATGCATGATAATGCATCAGCCAGGAAGTTCTGCCTGCAAGTACATATTTCAAAACAAAATGAAATCTTTAAAAATATTGGACCCATCGTATTTGTTGGGTGATAGTTTCCTAGGGGTT
Source organism: Ahaetulla prasina (assembly GCF_028640845.1). Classification (NCBI taxonomy): domain Eukaryota; kingdom Metazoa; phylum Chordata; class Lepidosauria; order Squamata; family Colubridae; genus Ahaetulla; species Ahaetulla prasina. The sequence continues at coordinate 73,505,437 of NC_080542.1, forward strand.
TGTAATGCCATTAAATTCCTATGATCCATCCAGACTTCAAATGTATTTTTCACCCCTTCCAGTATATGCCACCAGGTAAGGAGCACCCAGCAGACAGTGAATGCCTCCTTCTCCCAGATCACCCACCCTCTCTCTTTGGGCATAAACTTCTTAGATGTATATGCACATGGCTGTAAGTGGCTGTGTTCATTGGTCTGCAACAGCATGGCCCTGACACCCACATCACTGGTGTCTTCCTGAACTATGAATGGCCTCTGCTGGTTAGGGTGTTGCAGTAATGGGCTTGCGTGTGAACTATGCCTTCAAGTCTTTAAAGGCATTCTGACACTTGGGAGTCCATACTATTCGCTGGCCTGGCTTTGGTTTCATGGTGACCCCTCTTGTGTGTAGATTGGTAAGGGGTAAGGCTATTTGGGCAAATGATGGGATAAATTGCCTATAAAAATTAGCGAAACCAAGGAAACTCTGCAACTGCTTCCTAGTTCCTGGGGCTTGCCACTCCAATACTACTGCAACCTTCTTAGGATCCATCCCCAACCCCTCTTGCTATATTCTATACCCTAAGTAATCCAGCTTGGTCCGGTGGAATTCACATTTTGACACCTTAACAAACAACTTGGCCTCCAGCAGTTTCTTTAATATATGGCATACTAGCTTTGTATGCTCCCCCATAGTGTCAGTATAGATAAGGATAGCGTTAATATATACCAACATGCCGAACTTCTGGTGGCACCGCAGGCTTCGGAGATGGTCCTTCATATCTCCAGCCCTGTGGTTGCAAATTTAAAACCGTTTTGACAGCGTAAATCGGCTGTCTGATGGTTTGAAAAGCTTTCCCTCGAGAGAAGAGGGAAAGCAGAGCAGTCGGGCATGGGTATAGTTCCCTGAGATTTCCTGGGGAAAAGCCAGGAGAGCGAAGGGTGAGAGCTCCTCTTTAGCCTGGCAGAGCTCCGCACCCAGAGCGCTTCTGCTTTATGCAGAACAAGAAGCCGCGACCACCTCTGTGTCTACGATTAGCTTCAAACTGATTTCAATGCAGACGGAATACAAGCAGGAGAATTAGCATCTGTGATTGCAAGTAACAAACCCTAACTTTGTTGCCAAACTGTTTCCTTTTAAATGAACTTGAGAAGAACAAAGAAAATGGCGCTTGTTATAAATAGGGCAGGAAAGTGAAAGTTAAGGAACTGCTTGTTAAAGCTGTTAGCGCCCTCATAGTTACTTAAGGCTGCTGTTTTTTACATTAATCTGGACAGTTTGAAAATGGTAATTGAAAGATTTAGATTTACTTAATTTAATCATCATGCCATTGGAAGAATTAAGGAGAATTGGACTTATTGGAGGCATTTAAATATAATTAAAGCAAGATGGATTCTAAACAACTAAAGCCTGGACTCTCTAAAAGTGCTGGAGTCTCTCCAGTTCATACAGCTAATCCACAAGCCGTAAACCTGGAAGCTTTACAAGAATCTTTGAAGGAATTTTTAAAAGATTCTATAGAATAATCATTAAAGCTTCATACTGCTGTTATGGGAGAAAAATTTAAAGAGATTTCAGAGGAGATGTTAGCTCACAATAAAGATATAAGAGAAGACATAGTGACTGCATTTCAAGGCTTGGCAAACAACATAATCCAGTTGGAGGAAAGGGTGGAAAAAATTAATCAATCTAATTTGAATTTAGACAATAAAATGGAAGAGGTTCAGACTAAGGTGGAAAAGGCAGATGATAAAATGGTTTTGCTACAATACAGATCGATGGAGTTTGCTGTAAGAGTGCGTGGGTTGCAAGAAAATAAACAGGAGAACTTAAGAGAGATTTTTTTCAGAAGCCTTTGCACAATTGTTGGAGGAGCAACCAGCAGACCTTCAATTCCAAATTGATAAAATCTACTGTGTTAATTCCTGGGTTGCTAGACAAAGGCAATTGCCAAGAGACATTGTGATTTATTTTACAACTAGGAGGATTAGAAATGAAATTTTACAAGCATCTTACAAAAATAAAATGCAAATGCAAATTTGCAAATGCAAATACAAGAGGTATTAGTTTTGAAAGAAATTCCTCCTAAAATGCTAAGAAATAGAAAGGAGTTTGCTTTTTTGGTGAATGAGCTTAGAAATCGACAGATGCAATTTAGATGGGATGTTCCAACTGGACTAACATTACTTTATGCTGGAGAAAGATATCACTTTAATACGGTTTGGAAGGCAAGGGATTTTTATACCAATGTTTTAAAGGCTGGAAGTCCACCATCACCAGATGCTAGGAGGAGAGAAGAAGCAGAGTTAGCAAAAAAGTATGAGAAGGAAGGAAAACAGATACAAGCGCAAGCGGAAGTTGCAATTACTGAAGAAGATTTGTTGCAATCACTGGCTATTTTCCAAATATCAGAAGTAGGGGAAAATATAGGGGATATTAAAGATCCAAAAGAGCAAAGACTCACCAGAGCAGCTACTAAGTGTAAAGAACAAGAAAAAATGCAGCAATCTCAAACAAAAATTCAAGAAACTCCTAAAACAAAAGCTGTGGGAGGGGCCAGGCCAAAGAGAAGGATTGGGGAAGATCTTCAGCTGATGTTCCAAAAGCTTCACAGTGCCAAGAATGGCAAATAGATTTTTAACTTGGAATGTTAACGGCCTGGAACTCACCACAAAAAAAGAAAAAGATATTTCATTATTTGAGACAGTTTTAAAATGATGTAATTTGCTTGCAGGAAACACATATTAGAGTGACAGACCAAAAGTATTTGATAAATTCAAGACTAGGTACACATTTTGCTGCATCGGCTCCAGAGAAGAAGAATGGTGTAGTTATATACCTAAAGAAAGAACTAACAGCCAAATTAATTGAGGCAGATGCTCAAGGAAGATATATTGCTATTGAACTTTTAATAGAGGGAAAGAGAACAGTTGTAATTGGAGTATATGCACCTAATCAGCAGCAAGAAAATTTTTATAAACTTTTACATACTAAAATAATACAGTGGAATTATAAATCATTTGTATTAATGGGAGACTGGAACGGAGTGTTGGATACTAAGAAAGATAAAAAGAGTATTTCTCAAAATATTTCAAGTCATGCAAAATTGCCAAAAGCTTTTTTTGATATGATGGAAGATTTGGAGCAAAGAGATATTTGGCAAGAAAGGAATGTTGAAGAAAAAGATTTTACCTTTTTTTCTGATAGACATCCATCTTTTTCTAGGATTGATTTTATACTAATTTCTATTGACTTTCTTTCCAGGGTGAAGAAGACCAAAATATGTCCAAGAACTTTAATGATCATAGTCTGGTGTGGGTGGAATTCAATCAGGAAAAGTCAGATAGGAGATCTTGGGGATTAATTGAGAATTTGTTAGATATGAAGAAAATGTAAAGAAATGTAAAAGACAAATGAAAGAGTTTTTTGTTATGAATATGAATAAGGGTACTCCGATAGAAATAGTTTGGGATGCAAGTAAAGCATATATGAGGGGAATTTTAATATATATGAATAATAAACACAGAACTAGACAGCAGAAGCGTAGGGAACTAGAAGAGGAAATAAAAAAGAAAGAGCAAATATTTATACTTAATCCAGAGGATAAAAAAACTAGAGAAGCAATAAATATACTGCAAGGACAGTTTAATATGTTTATAGCTGAGCAGGTTGCAATTAATTTACAATATGTTAAACCCAATACATTTTGTAATGCTAATAAGCCAGGCAGGTGGTTAGCATATGCAATAAGGAAAAAACAGAAATTACGTGTTATTGGTAAGATAGAATATAAAGGTAAAGAAGTATATCAACAGAATTTGATTTTAAAAAAGCCTTTTTAGAATTTTATACAAAATTATATGCTAGTGACTCAACTCAAGGTATAGATATAGATAAATATTTACAGGCTGCCCAAAGGGAGCGAAAAGCTCCACTGTGATCCAAGGAAAAAAACCTTCCGGGCAGCAAAACGAAGGGGAAAAAGAAAAAAAAATTCCTTTGCAAGCCCGGCAAGCCCTCAATAGCAAGAAATAGGCTGCTTCTGTTGGTATCGGGAGCATGAAAACTCCTCCAACCGATCCTCCGCTGTCTTCGGCGGCGCTAGACCCCTCCAAAAAAATCCTGGAACACCTGCCATTCAACAGGATTGAAGCAGACAATGATATTCTGCAGACAACAGGGAAAATCCCATCTGGCTAATTCCTCAGTTACAGCCAGAGGAAAGAAATAAAGAAAAAAAGAAAAAAACTTTTACTCACAATAAATATAAATTCCTTCCAAGAAGGAGAAACTCACAATGCTTCCGTCCAGGCTGAACGACTGAGTTCAAAGCTGGAATCCCTGGCAGCAAGGGAAGGGACTTTAACAGCTTCATCAAACTCAGTCATCCAATCTGGACAGAGGAGTTCTACCCGCTCTGACTGCTGTCTCCACCAATATGGAGAATCAGAGCTTTCTATATCCCCCCTCCCACCATATTGTGGGTTTCCATTTGTCTAACCAGACCAATCCTAAGATAATGGGTTCAATCATTACATCCACCATCACAAAGCGAAGGTGCTCCCAGTGTTTATTTCTAACCTGATTGGTTTGGTAACGTGTAGCCGGCGTTGACCTGTCCATCTGCTTGAACTTAATGGGGTTCTTTAGTTGACTCATATGTAACCCTAATTCAACTGCTATGAATTTTCTTATCAGGCAACAGGTGCACCCAGAATCAATCAATGCCCCCTGCTGGCATGGTTTGGCTTCTTAAAGGTAACCTGGATTTCGAACAGGTGTATGGGAGCACTTATCATCAGGTCATTCAGGTCGTCCTCATCACTGTCCCCCACTACCACTGGTAGATCTCCGGGTCCCGATGTACTTCCGACCTCTTTGGAAGGTGTCCCGACATCAGATGGAAGGATCTGCGATGCTATCCTGGACTGCTCCAGGGTTGCATGTGCTCTGTCTCAGGCTTTCCTGCCAGACATCGGTGTCTGTGCCACCAAGGGTTGTGGTGGAGGGATGGGACAATCCAACGTTCTATGTCCAATTTGAAACACTGGAATGGTGGTCTGCGGGTCAACTCAAAAGTCCCAGGTGGTGGGTCGGCCATGCCATTGCCCAATTAGGCTGAAGTCTTTCTGAGGCTCGACTAGGTTGAGCTGGTCCTGTTACTCCTCTTAAGTGAAATTCCCTCAATCCAACATCCAAATTGGGCCCTGAGAGCCTTCAAAAACATGCCAACATTTGTTAACTCTCGGGCATGGTCACTATGGAGGTCAGCCACCCAGTCCGCTGCCTCTCCAGTTAGTACAGTCGTGATAGCACCATCGCCCATTGAGATGGGTAGAACCATCTGTATAAGTCCATGTGACTAATAACTTGGCTCAAAAAGAGAGCCATCCAGTCCAGGCTCCCATCAAATGCCGCCTATAATGGTGGTGGACCCCACATCACCTGGGGGCCCCACAAACCTGGGCCACATACTGGTCCCTGCCATGCAGGGTCATGGGGTGCTGCATGGCCACCATGGGTTCCCTGGGTATCAAACTGGTACCCTGGAACGAGTAGCCCACCATCCCGTGAAGCCTGAGCCCTGCATATACTGTGGTCAGGGGGCCTTATCATCTCCTCTAGCGTCGAAGTCTGGGCTCCTATGGGTGGTTGCTCTGTCTTCCTGGGCCTGCCCAAGAGTTTGCTTGAGCTGTAATTTGGGGCTGGCCAAACAAAACTGTCCCAGATGGTCCAGATGCAGGACAGATGGGTCTAACTCTGATACCCACAGTTGCCACAAGGGCACATCCCTAAAACTGGTCTCCCCAAACCTCTCCCTCAAGACATCCATTGTAGTAGTCCTGGGCCCATTGAGTAACTCCACTCTCCACCCTCATCATCTTCAGCCCACCTCCTCTCTCTCCACCCCTAGAAATGCTCTCTTGAAGGGGGACGTTGGTGCCTTCACAACCCCACCCCCAGGTCCTACCAAAGCACAGCTGTGTCACCAATTCCCTGAGGAAGATTGTATCAGGTCAGTACTGGAGCTGCATCTCCTCCTTGCTGTGGGTTCCATTCCTTTGGTCTCATCACTGGGTGTGGGATGTCACCATGGACCACTGGGTCAGTGAGCTCCTGATCCTCCTCTGTTTTAGCTGGTAACAGGGCTTCCAGGTCTATTCCTTCTGCCATGCCTTCTGAAACACTAAACGAAACTGAAGTAGAGATGATCAGCACTGACTTCTCTCAGCCCTCCTGGACAAACCTTGTCAGCAAGCACAAACCACGCTGACACAAATGATAGCCAGGATGGAATGCTTTATTGCTGCTGTAAATTAGGTCCAAGGAAATGAGGAGTTCAAACAGTTCAAAGTCAGCGCTGAGAGCATCCACCTCTCAGCACGTTTTATAGAGCCACACTGCCCCTCCCGTCACACCCTGATGATCAGATGGGCTTTCTTCAGCTGTGAATCATTTTCAAATGAACCACCGATCCTCTGCATCAGCCCTGTGACAGCATCAATCCCCTCCATTCCTTTCTCTGATACCTTCCATTCCTTTCTTCTGGCTTCCCAACCACCTACACCCAGTGCCACCATCACGAACCCAGGTTTTCCTCACCCAAAAGAAAGTCCAAGTTCCTTCCTCCTGCACCCACTGGTCCATCACATGGTCCAATCAATACACTGTCCCAACTGGAGATTCCTCCCAGTCATGCCACTCCATGTGCAGGCAGAATGTCCTTAACTCCCAGAGAAAAGAACATTGTTACAGTTAGATAACCCTGCAACTCCATGCAATCCCACCTCCCAATTTCCCACAGCACTAAGTATGGCATTCCTGAAGATCCAAAGAAAAAGATGGTCTCCAGGGCTAACAGGCTGTCCCCCTTCAACCAATGATGGTGTCCACGAGAGGAACATTGGGGGTTAATATCATATTCCCTAACCACCTGCGCCTTCCCCCCAGGGGGACCCTTTAGCTTATCAGGGAATTTATATTAATTTATTTAATTAATTTTACTAATCTTTCTGCCTTTACATCCCAGCTCTTAACCCAAGTAGCTTCAGTTACCCTTTCCAATGAACTAAATATTGTAGTAAATGTTGTACCTTGATGAACGTATCTTTTCTTTTATGTACACTGAGAGCATATGCACCAAGACAAATTCCTTGTGTGTCCAATCACACATGGTCAATAAAAATTCTATTCTATTCTAGTCAACCTCTATACAATCTAGAGTCTAGGATTCTCTTAATCTCATAATGAGCCTCCCTTTGCACTACTATAGGCTTGGGTGCTGGTCGGTCCTCTGGCCTCAGTCTTGATCCAACTGCCGGTTTTAGTAAACTTCAGTGAAAGACAGGATGCACTTTTCCTAGTATGCGTGGGAGGTTAAGCTGAACTATTACTGGGTTAATTACTTTCACTATTTTGGAAAGGTCCTACAAATTTTGGTCCCAGCTTTTTACTGGGCAACTTCAATTTTATGTATTTGGTTGATAGGTAAACCCAATCACCCACATGGGAGGGGGGCTGGAGAGATTGGTGCTTATCCGTGTGTTTTTTATACACCGCAGCGGTTACTGCCAGCACTCTTTTGGTGTGTTTTCCCACCCCTTCTTTAGTGATTCCATCCACTCGGTCAGAGTCATGGAGGAAAGTGGCTCTCTGGGCAGCTCGGGCATGGGGACAAAATCCATGTAGCTGGTGACCTGAAAGGAGGTCATCATGTACGGTGTTGTTATAAGTAACTTCTGCGAATAGCAGCAGGCCCGCCCAGTTCTCTTGCTGGCAATCCACATAACATCTTATATATTGCTCCACCATTGCATTCGCTCATTCCACGGCTCCGTTCATACTCAAATGGAAAGCCAAGCTGAGTCCCTGAGTGGACCTGACTGATTTCAGAACTCCCTCCAGAATTTAGCAGTGAATTGGAAGCCTCCGTCTGAGATTACCCAGCAGGGTACTCTGTGCAGCTGGTAAATCTGCTTGATAAACATCTTTGCCAGTTTCTTATCTGAGCGTAATCCCAAATAGGCAGTGAAGTGGGCTTGCTTGGAAAACAAGTCAATCACTGTCTAAATGACTGTATTTCCTCCACTCTCTGGGAGCTGGACTATAAAATCCATTGCAATTTCCTCCCAGGGTCAGCTGGAGTTGGCCACTTGTTGAAGGAGCCCTGGTCTCATTTTCATGGTTCCCTGGTCTCATTTTCATGGTTGCACAAGTGGCACAGCTTTTTACATAATCTTCCACATCAGCCTTCATGTTTGGCCATCAAAACTGTCTTCTGGCCAGGTGCAGAGTTTTCAAGAAACCAAAATGGCCTGCCAGTCATGAGTCATGGCTGCACTGTAAGACTTCCAGCCTCAAGCTAGTAGAGACAAACAGCTTGGACCCCTTCTAACTTAGTTCACCTCTCATGGTCAAGACATCTTTATTATCTGTGAGCCATTGGTTGCCTGGGTGCTCTTCTTTCAAGCACAGCTGTCAATTTGTACACAACTGTACAGGATTGGGTTGGCATTTGGCTTGGCCCCTAGTGGTGACTTGCACTGCTTGTTGTGAGGGGGGATGATGGTGTGGACAGCTTCTTCCCTCCAACTATTGAACTGTGGTTTTCTTGATAATGTGTTGGCTAGCAGGTTCTTCCCCCATGGGATGCATTTTAATTCAAAGTTAAACCACCTGAAGTATTGTGCCCAGGGGATTTCTTTGGGAGAGAATTTTCTGTTGTTGTTTTTAGGGCTTTGAAGTTTTTGTGATTAGTCCAAACCTCGAAAGGCACTTTACCCCCTTTACACAGCTCCACATCTCTAGCATCTGCCTGAACGATGAATTGTTTCTCTAGGTCTGGGTGTTGAAGGATTGGCTCCTCGGCGAAGAGCCATTTTAATTTTTCAAAGGTCCTTTGGAAGTCCATTGACCAGGAGAGTGGTTGAGTTGGTTGTGGTTTCGTAGGAGGGGGACCTGTTTTTAATAGCTCTGTTAAGGACAAGGCAACTTTTGTGAATGCTGGGATAAATTGCCTATAGAAGTTTACAAAACCCAGGAAGCTTTGGAGCTGTTTGCAGGTGGTGGGGGTTGCCAGTCTAGCACAGCTTTCACTTTCCCTGAATCCATCTCCACTCCTCTGCTTGACTCTCAGTAGCCTAGGTAATCTAGGGAGGTTTTATGGAATTCACATTTTGACAGCTTTGGTTAAAGCTTTGCGGCTAGGAGTGTTTTTTCAGCACTTGCCACACTAGCTTTACATGCTTCTCTAGAGTCTCACTTAATATGAGATTGTCATTTAAGTAAACTAGGACCCCCTTGTATAGGTGCTCATGTAGCACCTCATTTATCAGCTGCATGAAGACTGTTAGGAAATGGCTATTTGTCTAACTAGTTGGTCAGGCAATATATAAACCAACAATATATGTTTGCAATCAGAAAGGTATTATATTGCCTTAAGACTGTATTGCATCATTATGCACCCTGGTTGGCTGAGCTCTATAGCCAATGTACTTAAGGAAAACTGAATTATGGTTTGTGTAGACACTACACCATTTCTACCTGCTGATATGCTGTAACTCTATATTTGATCTCTCTGCATGATCATTGCTTGATCATGGCTATTAATTGTTTCTCTAATATTTACTGACTGTTTTATATTGAACTTTGATTCCTGAATGTAACTAAAGAAGATCTGTTGTATTGTATTTTTCTACAACTAGTAAGAAGACTTTATCTTGGAGAATATTCTTGGTCTGATCTTATCTCATCTTAACTGCGTATGACTTGGATTGTTTTTTGGACTATGATTTTGCTTTTTCCCTAAAAGTAAAATATTATCAAAACCCAGTTTGTTTGTATGTTAATTGTTATTACACAATCATTCTCAGTCTCTTTCATGCATAAACTCAAAGGGTACTCTACTCAATAACCCACAACATTGGTTATGAGCTAAGAATATCCTTATCAAAGACTGTGAGGGCTCCTTGCAGGCCAAATGGCATGACCTTGAATTGGAAGCTGCCAAGCGAGCAGTGAAAAATGGTCTTTCATTTGTCCCCTTCTCTAATCCATATGCAGTAATAGGCTTTTCTCAGATCCAGTTTGATGAACACCTTGCCCTTGGCTAAGTGATGTAGCATGTCTTTCATGAGGGGTAGGGGTTGGTGTTCTCCAAACACAGGGCATTAATCCATGCAAAGCCTCATCCCCCCCATCTTTCTTTTCTTTAAATAGTATGGGGGCTGCTACTCTGGATTTGGTGGGCTGGATAAAACCCTACACTAAATTGGTGTCAATGTATTTTCTTAATTCAGCCATTTCTTTTGGAGTCATAGAGTACATTCTTGGTTTAGGCAGCTTTGCTCCCAGCACGAACTCAATTGTGCAACCTGTTGGGTGGTGAGGGGGGAGGAAGTTGTTGGTATTCTGTTGGCATATTTGGACTGCTGGGAAGTTCATCTGTGGCAGGTGCTGTGGTTTCCCACTTGCTGGGGCTGCTGGGGTTCATTGCCTTTTGGCAACTGTCTGGTTTTGGTAGCCATCTTCCCACATGATGGTTGGTCCCCATTTGTCTAGCCAAGCGAGGCCCAATATGATTGCCTCGGTCATTTTGGGAGCTATGAGAAATTGGATGAGCTCTCAATGGCACCCTGTCTCTAGTCTAACAAGTTCTGTGACAAGGTGGCAGGGGCTCTGCCTATCATTGTCCCATTGACCTGTTCAAAATGGATGGGGTGCACTAGGGGTTTTGTGCCTATCCCTAGCTGTTCGACTATGTGGAGGCTGATCAGGCATCTGGTACAGCCAGTGTCTACGATGGCCTCTACTTCCCCTTGGGCTCCTGTTTATGGAACTACAATTAGGGTTTTGATAGTGAAGGAATGGATGTCTTCACCACTGCTCCCTTCAGCAGAACTCGGAGAGATTTCTCTGTCTGGAGTTTTCTCATTCCCAGTTGGAAGGAGAGGAACCTTATGATTCTCCCTTTGTCCAGTGGCTTCCTTGGGATTCTTTTCCCCCGGGGTATGGAGGGGGTCCGGACCTGAGGGACTGGGATAGGAGCCAGGCACTCTGATGCCCTGTGCCCATGCTGGCCACATTGGTAGCACTTGATCATCCTGGACAGCATGGGTTGCGGCGCGTCAGTTAGCTTGATCACAGTTCAGCAGCCCAGGGTTCTTTTTGCCAGTTTCTCTGCAGTCGGCTTTTGATGGGTGTGGATGTCCAGATCCATGGCCACTGCTGTGTTGTACAAGGCTTGTATACTCTCTGGAATTCCCCTGATGCTGCGAGCTTGTCTGAGGTCCAGGTCCAGGTCCTCTTTGAAGAGGTAGATGGGGAGGCATTTAGGCCAGTCTCTCAGTTTTCCAGCCAGCCGCTGGAATTCCTGCACTAATTCTTTTGGGGGCCAGTCTGCTTTCTTTAACACTTTGATCTGGGCTTCAGCTTCTAGCCAGTGGGCCGTGTCCTCGAACCAGCAGTCAGAGCAGTTGGACAAACTTGTATGCGTCTTCTAGTTCTGGGGCTCCTTCATCGTGTAGTTCAGCTATCCATTCTGCTGCTTCCCCTTCATTCATGCCATCCACAATTGCTGAAATCATGTCCCAATCGGTCTCATATTGTTCCCTAGAGCGATCAATGTGGGACCAAACCTGATTGAGGAAGTAAGCCAGCTTCCCTGGGGTCCTACTGAATATTGCTCTGAATTGTGGAGGAGAAGCAGTCCCATTTGCGGTGCTGCCACCGGCGGTGGGGCCAGTACCGGCTGCAGAGATGGTGTCTATGGCGGGATTGGAGCTGGCATCCATTAATATTGAACGCACTCCTGGACAGCATAGAAGGCCCAGCCAGGCAGGATCTGTTCAGTGGGAGGCAATCTGAGGACTGGTAGCTGAGGGGTGTGTGTGTTAGGTCTAGTCAGTCTCAATGGTGGTCCTTGTAGCACTGGACTGGATTGGCCTAACAGGCATTGCTGCTTCACCATTCCAGCAGGAGTTGTCATCCTGGTAGACCGAGTCCGACAGGGAAGGCTAGGATGCAATCTGCTTTGTGCTGAGTGAAATGAGGCTGATGCCTTGCTGGGCATCACTGAGGTCACCCTGGAAAGGTGAACATGGGTTGAATCAGAATCCATCCTGCTAGGCCAGTACTAGGAGGTTGCATGATGCTGCCCATGCTGAGCTGGTTGAACTGCTCCGTAGTCCCAACAGCGACTGGCTTCATGTCAGTGGCAGAAACCCCACCCTCTGGAGTAGTTGAGATCAACTGGTCCTGGTGCTCTCCATTCAAGGACCTGGGTCTACTCTGCTCTACACACCCCCATCTGCTTTTTCCACAGCATTGTCTTGGTCAACTCTCAGGGTGGGGCGCCCCACAGAGGTGGTGGGGCGCCCCACAGAGAGGGATCTGGTTGAGCACTTTGCCAGGGCACCAGCTCTTTGGGCCAGGCACCCTGTCAGCATTCCACTTTGGCAGCCTCTGCTGCCTTCACCATATATTCTTCAGGGGAGTAGAGTCTTGATGTAGATCATCAAACCAGTCCCAGTGGTTCCCTCTGTGGTCATTGTTGTCTCCTCCATCTTCCCTGAGTCTTGACATCACCCAGTATTAGGTCAGTGCTCGGGGCTCAGGACTCCAGACAGTACCCCAGGGATCAGGGCACTGGTTGAAGTTTTAATGCCAGGGTTCTAAGTAACACCCCCAACAAAAGAAGACTCCAAGGCTAGAAGTTCCTCAAAGTTCCGTTTTATTAGAGATGTCATACTGGCACATCTGGGAAAATCCGAATCTGAAAGCTTCCAGGTTTTCTCCACCCAAAAGAAAGTCCAAGTTCCTTCCCCCTGCACCCACAGGTCCATCACATAGTCCAATCAATACACTGTCCCAACTGGAGATGCCTCCCAGTCATGCCACTCCAGGTGTCCTTGACTCTCAGAGAAAAGAATGTTATTATGACCAAATATCTTCGCAACTCCATGCAATCCCTCCCTCCCAATTTCCCACAGCACTAAGTGTAGCAGCCCTGAAGATCCAAAGAAAAAAATGGCCTTCAGGACTGACAACTACTGTTAATCCAGAATGAAATGATCCTACTATTTTGAGAAATGCATTGAAATGATGAGTTCAAAGTCACAATTTTTGGTAGCAAATGAGATACACATTTTCCAAGGATATCCTATTGGTATAAAACACCAATAATACTTGTTCTATCATACTGTACTGTATAAAATGTATATTAATATAATGTTTTGAAAATAAACCATGGCAAGGAATGGGATGCAATTTTAATCGGCAGATCTGTTAGATCTGTGTCTCTCAGAATTGCCAATCATCCATTTAGAAAAAGAAAATGAATTAAGCAGTAATTGGAATACAGCAATAGTTGAAGTGAATAATTTCAAGTGATCAAATAAGTGTTTTTAAAACTTTTGGAATGAGGCAGATATTATAATAAGAGAGACTAAATATACATATAGTGACAAGCAAATTGTTTTAAACCTATTCATATTCATATCTCTGGTCTATGCCTTGGTGAGCATATGTAGCCATATAAATCAGTCTTCCTGGCAGCTAAAAACCACAAAGTTGACAAGTATCATCAACCTTGTTTGATTTCAGATGAAATATTAAAATACTCGCAGAAGATACTTAGTAGATGCTGAACCATTATCCTGATCTTTTCCATTTTAATTTTTAATGGAGCTTTTAGAAACGTTATTCATTTGGTGCTGTATGAGTTGCTTCATTAAGATCATCCCAATTTAACTCATTGCATAATTAGGTGGACATACATAGTATTTAGGCCAGATGTTTACAACATTACTGCCCCCAAAATTTAAAGAACCCTCACATACTGCAATGCTAATAAAGACAATAAAATGGTAAGAGTAGCAACTATTGTAAAACTATTATTGATTGAAAAATATCTAGAAACTTATGTGCATAATAAATAATTCCAGTATATTAAATACATGCATCATCCCTCTTCATTCTTTAGGCACCTTGAATGAAGACTGACAACCACAACTCCATTGCTATAATGGTAAGAGAAATACACTTCTGAAAAATAGAATGGGGAAAAGCAGAATAAGAGGAAACAGGCTTATAGCCACAAAGAGTATGTCTTCTCATTTTCAATCTAAAGAAAAGTAAAGTAAAAATAGTACAATGGCAATAAAAACGAATCAGCAAATAAAATGGAACATGTTTCATTAAAGTAAGTGATGCACATCCCTCAAAGTCATATAAACTATCAGTGTTAATGTTGCCATATGACTCCACTGATTTCCTGATCTGACTATCAAATATAAGTTTTTATTATTATGATTTTAATTGATTTTTGCCATGTTTATTGAACAATTCAGGTCTCACAGGAAACAAATTAATCAAGCTAAGTAATAATGAGCAGGAAGAGGATCATCCTATCACAAAACCTAAGATTAAAAAGAAATGAGACATTTGGTAATGAGCAAAGAAGAATTCAGGGAGAATTGGATTTTGGTTTGCTATTTTATTTGAATATATAGACCAGGGGTGTCAAACTGGCGGTCAGAGAGCCAGATGCATCACATGTAGGCCACACCCACACACTGTGTGGGTGTGGCTGTGATTTCACAAAGGCAAAAAATGTTGCAATACATCATGATACATCACGTGCCGCGATTGAGTTTGACACCTGTGATATAGACAAATTGAGATTCCACTGCTTCATTTTCAGAGGTTGGCACAAGCAATGAGACAAAAATAAATAAGTAGCTCTTACTACAATTTGAATAACACAGTTTGAACTATAAAATGCATATTCATATAATATTTTGAGCCAAAAATAAAGATGTAGCAATAACCATGAGTAAGCCACTATATCCGTGATGACAAACCTATGGCACATGTGCCACAGGTGGCATGAGGAGCCATATCTGTGGGCATGTGAGTGTTGCCCCAGCTCAGCTCCAGCGCACATGTGTGTGCCAGCCAGCTGATTTTCGGACCTTCTGGGCCCACTGGAAGTTGGGAAATGGGCTGTTTCTGGCTTCTGGAGGGCTTCTAGGTGGGTGGGGAAGGCAGTTTTCACCCTTATCAGGCTCCAAGAAAGACTCTGGAGCTTGGGAAGGGTGAAAAACGGGTCTACTGGGCCCATCGTGCCATCACGTGCCAAAAGTAGGCGAAGCACAGGAGGGGGGGTGTCATGCATGCAGGTCAGGGGACAGGATGTATTGAATTATGGATGTGGGCACACACATATGTGACCCCCCTGTGTGACCCCCACTTATGGCACACGACGGCAAAAAGGTTAGCCATCCCTGCACTATATCATCCGTTGATGCCTGATTATACTGCAAATCAAGATAGCTATCTGTCACTTTGATCAACATCCTAGACATCTTTTTAACAAAATTTCCCTTTTTAAAAATAGTTTTAATAGTCTTCTTCAGTTCCTTTGTACTCATAATAGAAGCCCATGTACCTGTGGAAGGTGAAAAAAATGACACTCACAAGTACTGTATGCCAGTGGTGGGTTCTAAAATTTTTAAATACCGGTTCTATGGGTGTGGCTTGGTGGGGGGGAGATGACTGAGTGGGCATGGCCAAGTTGACATCACTCATGCACTCAGTCACATGACCCCCCAACCAAGCCATGCCCACCGAAACAGTAGTGAAAATTTTTGGGACTTTTTGACACTTTTTTTTGACACTCCGGCCCCATATCCAGTGGGGTGGCAGTGGTCATCTTGGCTTTCCCTCCATTGTCCTTCCTGGCTGAAAAGCACCCCTTCTCACCTCTGACAGGTCTTCCCTGTGGTTGCAGCTGGAGCACTCCACTGCTGCTGTGCACTGAGCAGGGCTGTCCGGGTCCCGTCTGCAAGATGAGTGTGCAGGAGAAAGGCTTCCCTGTGGACATTGGGGGCAGCTTCACCGAGGATGCACCCAGTCCCCCAGTCAAGAGGGTGACCCTGTTTCCGCAGCCTGCCAGCCACAGCTTTTTGGCTGGGAAGGACAATGGAGGAAAAGCACGAAGCAGCTTTCTTCTCACCGGCTGACCAGAGAGCTTTTTGGTGTTGTTGCTGAGCTCCTGGAGAG
Source organism: Ahaetulla prasina (assembly GCF_028640845.1). Taxonomy (NCBI): domain Eukaryota; kingdom Metazoa; phylum Chordata; class Lepidosauria; order Squamata; family Colubridae; genus Ahaetulla; species Ahaetulla prasina. Next base: position 73,521,478 of record NC_080542.1, read on the forward strand.
CCACACTCATGCTAGCCCGCATGAGTGTGGAGCCAGCTGGGGGCGAGCTGGGCAGGCCGGGGCAATGGCAGAGTCTGTCACTTGGGGAGGATAAGGTTAGCATGGTCCCAGCCACACACTGCGTGGCCTCCACCAGCTCAGGGCAGTGGACTCAGCTGCAGGCCAGACGAGCTGAGGAACTGCGGGGAGCCTCCTGCATGTTGCACCCTCCCTCCCAGCCTTCACCTGCATTTCCACACCGTTTTTGGGTACCCAGCTTACTGGGCTGCCCCGTCCCTGTTGCAGCTTCAATGGCAGAGGCTTTGGGAGACGCTGGTGGCACGGAGGCGCAGACAAAGGCTCAGAGGGGGGTGCAACACACAGGAGACTCCCCACAATTCCTCGGCTCATCTGAACTGCAGCTGAGCTCACTGCCCTGAGTCGGCAGATGGAAGAACCCCTCCCCAGCCAGATCTTTCTGGATTTGACTTAAAGGAAAGCGCAGCTCATGGCTGCTACATTTCATTGTGCTGCACTAGTGAAGGGGAAGAAACAGCCAATGGAGAGCATACAGAATTGCTCCAGTCCACGTTTTCTCCAGGTCAATGGCTGTTTCTCTCCTTTGTTACTCTTTATGGGAAAGCGTTTTGCACAGCACAGCAAAATTTAAAAACCATGAGCTGCACTTTCCTCTAAACACTGTGGGCGGCAGAGGGAAACAGGTGGTTTTCTCTGCACAGAGATTTTTGGTTGAGATTTGGAGGAAAGCGCAGCTCATGGCTGCTACATTTCACTGTGCTGCACTAGTGAAGGGGAAGAAACAGCCAGTGGAGAGCACACAGAGCTGCTCCAGTCCACATGCTCTCTAGGTCAATGGATGTTTCTCTCCTTTGTTACTATTTATCAGGGGTGAAATCTAAATTTTTTTGCTACCTGTTCTGTGGGTGTGGCTTTGTAGGTGGGTGTGTCCTGTGACTGAGTGGCCGTGGCCAACTCAATGTCACTCACAGTCAGGCCCACTCAGTCACAACCCCCCCACCAAGCCACGCCCACAGAATCCAGTAGGAAAAAAAAATTCTATTCTGCCTTTTCCCTTTCCCTCGCCACCTGTTCTCCCTTCACCTAGGCCCCGGATCCACCACCTGCCTCAACGGGGTCAGGGAATGCACCATTCCCCAACTCCGGCCTTTCTCTGGAGCTGCTGACCACTCACTGCCCGCTCGCCGCCTGCTCGCCCTTTGCCTTTGGTGAGGGGCCGGGGCCCAGGGATGCCCCATTCCCTGAGGCCCCGGAGTCGCCCCCTGCTTGCTGCCTCCTCAACCAGGTCGGGGAATGCACCATTCCCTGACACCAGCCTTGTCCCTGAGCTGCCGCTCGCTTTTCCTTCATCATGCGGCATATACTTACTTTCCTCCAGCGGCTGGCTGCCAGAAAAGGCAAGCGTCCAAAAGTTACCAGAGTTGCTCTCCTTGAATATGCTGCCTTGTTCTATGCGCCGGCTGCGCAAGCACACACCCAACCTGCCGCTGATAAATAAATGAAATAAACGGTGTGCGCTTGCGCAGTTGGTGCATGGAACAAGCAGCAATGGTGATGACATATTCAAGGAGAGGAACTCCAGTAACTTTTGGACGCTTGCCTTTCCTGGCAGCCAGCCACTGGAAGAAAGTAAGTATACTTGCATGGCGAAGGAAGAGCGGCGGCGGCTTCGGGGCAAGGCTGGTGTCGGGGAATGGTGCATTCCCTGACCCGGTTGAGGCAGGCGGTGAGCAGGGGGTGGCTCTGGGGTCTCAGGGGAATGAGGTATCCCTGGGCCCTGACCAAAGGCGAAGGGGAAACAGGCGGCAAGCGGGCAGCAAGTGGGCAAAGGAAGAGCAGGCGGCGGCTCCGGGGAAAGGCCAGAGTCGGGGAATGGTGCATTCCCTGACCCGGTTGGGGCAGGCGGCGGCTCCGGGGCCTCGGGGAATGGGCCCTGGCCCCTAACCAAAGGGCGAGCAGGTGGCGAGCTGCCTTCCCGGTGTTCCGGTGTCCAGCTTGCGAAGGCTGGACTGCGGGCCGTGGAGTGGTTCGGGGGCGTGGCCAGCCAGCGATTGCTACCAGATCGGCGAACCAGAACCAATCTCCGCTAACTACTCACCCGATCCGGTAGCATTTCACCCCTGCTCTTTATGGGAAAGTGTTTGGTGCAGCACAGCAAAATTTAACAGCCATGAGCTGTGCTTTCCTCTAAGTGCTGTGGGCGGCAGAGGGAAACCTTTGGTTTTGGAAATCAAAATATTCAAAATGAGCTTCTACTTTATGTTAAGAATATTCAGTGACATTATTGCTTGAATTGTAAATGAATTCATGGGCTATTAGTCCATCTGGCTACTGAAAACAGATTTTTTATCTCTTTTTAACAGATACTGCCTTTTAAACAGAATAAAGATTTGCTTTAAATAATGGGTTATTGTTCCTACTTTCCTATTAATAGCAGATCCTCTCTCATTTTAAAAATAGTCAAACACCATATCAGCTGATTCTTTCTGTTGATGAATATGAGAATTGTACAGCTCTTCATTACATGAGGAAAATCTTGCATTATGCTTACTCATATCGTAAGCAGGAAAAATAAAATATGGGTCTTTGATTAGTATCTGATACTTATGCTGTTATATTAAATTTTGCTGTGTGCTTAAAAAGAGGGAATATTTTGTGAATTTTCTTTACAATATGTGATTGGATATAATGTTGGCTTGTAAACTCTTGACCCCTTTAATTATACATGCAGATTTATAATTTGTTTTGCCACTCCAGCTTAAAACATAGTAATTTTAATTTTCATTAAAAATTACTTTAGTTTATATAATAATTATAATTCTGATTCATATTTTAAAAATCTGACATGTGAATGGATTTGAATAAGATACGTATTCCAATTTAAACTCCCTTATGTATGCTTATGAAAATCAGCAGTTTTTAGTGTAATGATTAACCTGTTTCTTGATTGGACAATCATTTATGCAGAGTGGGGCCTAAACTGATAAAATTCTGAAAAGTTAATGTGATAAATATCACTTATTGAATGTATCACTCTATATCAGGGGTCCTCAAACTTTTTAAATGGAGGCAATTCACGGTCCCTCAGACTGTTCGGGGGCTGGGGGGAAGGGTGTGGCAGGGGCTGGGGTGTGGCCAAAGTGGTCATGATCGACTGGGCATGGCTGGGGGGCATGGTCCACTTGACATCATTCATGGGGGTGGTCCCTATGGATTTGGGCAGAGTTGGGGAGGGAATCTGGGTGTCTCTGGTGGGGGGGGTGAGCAGGAGGCTCATCCCGCAGGATGATGTGAGGCGAAGCATGGGGTGGGACATTACAGCTGGAAACCTGTCGGCCACTGTGCCCTTGTTGTCCTTTGTGTTTGGAGGAAGGGGATGGTTTCTGGCTGTAGACACAGCCTGCCATCCCATCAACTGGCACATGCTGCAGCTCCAGAGCCCATTGCAGTGGTGAGTTGCTACCAGTTCTCCCCAGTTCAGGCAATCTGTAGTGGCAATCGTGAGTTGATAGTGAACCGGTTCTCTGCGACCGTCAGTTGGGCCCTCCCATCCACTTCTGCTCTATACCTACCAATATTTGTTCATTTTTAGCCCAGCCTCAGCTGTTCTGAAATTCAATGCGCTTGTGCAAAGTGCAAGTTTGGCACGCGTGCGAGCAAAGCAAGCACGTGTGCACAAAGCGTGCACAAAGCATGTGTGCAAAACGAATTTGTGGTAACACCGGTTGAAACCCACCACTGGCCCATTGCCAGCACTGGCCTGGCTGTTCAAACAGCAAGCAGAGGTAGGGGGGAGAAACCAGGGGTGAAATGCTCCCGGGTTCGGACCGGATCACCCGATCTGGTAGTGATGGTGGCAGGTGGTTCGGAGAACCGGTAGCTAAGATCCCTGGCCACGCCCCCTGCCCCAGCTGAGCCATGCAATCGTCAGAGGTTTTTTAAAAAAATTTTAAAGCATTTTTTCTTCAGCCAAAGCATATGTTTTAATTGGAGCATGTAGAATTGGAGCCAGGGAGCTCTAAATTATTTTATTATTTTCAGACAATAGTACATGTTTCTGAATTAACTCTATTTCCATCTTGACTTCATTAGTCTTTTTGTGTGATGTTTTTCTGATATACATTATTATTTACTAACATTTTATAGTCAAAATCTGGATAATCCCATCAAGACTGGATAAACCGCCCATTTTATATCAAAATTTAAGAAATGATCTCAGAAAAGAATTTACAGCTTTATTTATTAAATTGTGTGATTAGTTTACATAGCTAAGATAAAATCCTCTCTTTGAAATTATTCAACAAGACTTCAGAGCTGAGCACAAAGGAATTCTCATTAAAAATAGTTTTATTTTTAGATAAAAAGACTTTAGGTAAAGTGAATAAAACATCCAGAATAGACCAAGGACTGAGACTTCACAAACCTCTTCTGCACAAAAACATAAACTTACACAATATGACTCAACATCAAATTTATAAATCAAAAGTGAAATCCAAATAAATCTAATGAATTATTGTGTATTTAAAATAGTAAACATAATGATCATCTAATGACAAAATTGTAATTCTTTATCAAAATCTACCAATATGTTACAAATGAGAAAGGAAAAAAGGAAATTTAAAGCGCAGGATACTTTCATAGTTCAATATGTTAATATTTCAATATATTAAGTCTTTGATCAACACAGATTTCTATTTAGTGTTTATAATTGCATTACCAGTAACAGAATACTTTCTTCTACAATGTCACTTGAGAAAATATCTCTGAAATCAGTAACTAAAAAGGGAAGTATTTTTCTTTAATAGAGGGGCCTACTTCTCGAAGCTTACTGTATTCAGTACTGGAAAGTAAAATAGTACTTTCAGATTGTAATTGCAGATTTTTTAAATTCTCCTGAGGGTCTTCTTGCACTTTTCATGGTGTTTCTGCTTCCTGTAATTCATCCTGTGGCAAATCTGCAGAGAAACAGAAAGGACATAAAAAATAAATATGGTTATACCACGCAGCCTTGTTGCTAATACATTGCAAACTACAATTTGTCTGAATGCATGCAACATAATTACAAAGTTGCAATTTAATTTCCTGGTCAACTTCTATTCTGTAAATTAGAGAGTTAATTCACACATCTGTATTTCAGTTTCTTGCCTCCATTTTTAATAGTTACAAGATGATGAAAAATGAGGTTTGTTTCAGGAGGCCCAAATATTACTCTTTTATAGCTAATGCTTTAAATTACTGCAAGACAATAATCAGAGAAAGGTTTTTTTCAGACAACTATATCATCAAAGAAGAATGGGACGACAGAGAATGAGGTGACTGGACGGAGTCACTGAAGCAGTAGGCATGAGCTTAAATGGACTCCAGAAGATGGGAGAGGACAGAAAGGCCTGGAGAAATGTTGTCCATGAGGTTGTGATGGGTCAGACATGACTTTGCAACTAACAACAACAGCAATATCTTCATTAACTCATTTTAACTGTGTTCACCATGTAAACAAAAGGAAAAAGGTAAATGTAAATTAATCAGACTCCTAGAAAAAAAATTAAGGGGTCTAGAGCCGTGGTAGCAAACCTATGGCACATGTGCCACAGGTAGCACACATAACCATATCAGTGGGCATGTGAGCTCAGCTCCAGCACGCCAACTGATTTCCAGGCCTTCTGGGCCCACCAGAAGTAGGGAAACAGGCTGTTTCCTGCCTCCGGAAGGCCTAAGGGGTGTTGGAAAGGCCTGTTTTTCTCTCTCACCTAGCTCCAGAGCCTCTCTATGAATCTGGGGAAGGCGAAAATGGCCTTCCCCACCACCCCAGGCCCTCCGAAGCCTAGAAACGGCCCATTTCTCAACTTCCAGTTGGACAGGAAGTGATTTTTTTGCTATCCCCAGCCTCCGGAGCCTCTCTAGGAGTCGCTGGAGATTGGAGACAGCAAAAAAGTCACTCCTGTCCAACCAGAAGTTGGGAAATGGGCCATTTTTGGCCTCCGGAAGGTCTTTGGCGGGGGGGAAGCCGTTTTCACCTTCCCCAGACTCAGAGAGGCTCTGGAGCCAGATGAGAGAGAAAAACAGGCCTATTGGGACATCATGTGCCAGGAGCGGAGGAGAGTAGGGGAGGAGTGGAGGATTGCGTGCGCATGCACGGGGGCGGGGCTTATAGAATAATGGCTGTAGGCACATGCACGCATGACCCTCCCACTCCTCCTCCTGGAACACAATGGTTAGCCATTACTGGGCTATAGCATCTTTTTGCGTGAAGACCGATGCAAAGAATGAGTTAAGCAGCTCTGCTTCTTCTTTGTTGCTGTTATTCCTTGCTGTCTTCTCTCTTTAGTGGACCAACTGTTTCCTTGATTTTTTCTTGTTATTTATACGTTGGAAGAAACTTTTTTTTGTTATCTTTGACTTTTCTTGCAAATCTTTGTTCATTCTGAGCCTTTGCTTTCTTGACTTCATCTTTGCAGATTCTGGCTATTTGCTGATATCCTATCTTAGATATGTGTCCCTCTTTCCATTTTTTTGTACTTGTCCTTTTTGTCTTTCAAGTTGTCAGAGAGATCTTTGTGTAGCCATGCTGGTTTCTTCTTTCATTTCTTGTTTTTCTTTCTCAGGAGTATTGTGGTGGTCTGGCATATTTTTCAGTTTCCCAAGAATCCTGAGTTGTTTTCCCCTTTAGGATTTTCATCCAAGGAATCTTTCCCAAGTTCTCCCTGAGTTTGTTAAAATCAGTTCTTTTAAAATCTAAGATTCTGGTATCATTATGTTCTATTGGTTGTGTTTGTGTTATGTTGAATTCTAGTATGACATGGTCACTCTCACCCAAGGTTCCTGCAGTTTCAATTCGCTCTATCACTTCTTCTGTTTTTGTAAATATTAAGTCCAGTATGGCTGCCCTTCTAGTTCCCTCCTCTACCTTTTGGACAACAAAGTTGTCAGCTAGGTTGGTTAGGAACCTATCTGATTTTTCACTTGGTGCAGAATTAGTTTTCCAATTGATATCACAATAATTGAAGTCCCCCATTAACATTGTAGTGTGTTTCCTACATACGTTTGTTAATTGATTGGCAAAAAGAATATCTATTTTTTCTGCTTGGTTGGGTGGCCTGTATTATACACCTATAACCATGTCATCCTTTTTTTCTTTTATGTTGAGCCATACACATTCTAGGAGGTTTTTGTCTTTGGTTTCATGTAATTCTGTAGCTCATGTAATTCTGTAGATCCCTAAAAGTGATACTGCCATTCAGTTGGGAGAAGGGGGAGACTTGGATTTGATTTACTAGCATTGCCTGTGTCAACAGATATTTTACAACCTAGATCCTGATGCCAAAGTGCCCTGAGATCTCCTTAATGTTTATGACAACCATGTGAGCTGTTTCAATTTAAAGGATAATGGAGACTAAAGAATAATGACGTGAATTAAAGTTAAAAACATCATTAAAAATTACATTTCACCCACCCTCTCCCCTAACTGAAGTCTCCAGAGATGGTCCTGAATACAAAAACAGTGATGGCTCAGTGGCACCTAAATTCTGTAGAGTCATCTGCATAAATGAGATCAGCAAACGAAAGTTCATTTATGCCATAAACAAAATCACCAAAACAAACCTCAGCCTCAACAAACTTAGAGCAAGACCTGATTTATCATTTCTGCAACGGATTCGCTCCCGTGAACTTCTCACAGAACTCAAACGAAGGCAAGACGAAGGAGAAACCAACCTTTACATTGACTACCGTGCTGACTGCATAAAAAGAAAAACCTACAGTCAATTGGCCAACATCCAACCCCCCATCAATCAAAGCATCCAATCATCCGTCGCACCGAACTTCCAATCATCCATCGTACAAAACCCTCAACCAGCTGTCGCTCAGCCAACCGTCACTCAACCAACTAACATCCATCCATCCTTCTTACAGAACCCCCAAACATCCATTGTTCAACCATCCACTGCTCAACCAATTGTAGTTCAACCTACCAACCTCCAACTGCACGTTGAACAGAATCTCCAACCATCTGTGGATCAGAACCTCCAACCAACTATCATCAATAACTAGGTACGCACGCACCTTATTTCCTCTTCACCTAACACTGCAGATCTTAAATGCAAATTGATAAATGCAAGAAGCATTGTAAACAAATTGCCTGAATTTATACTCATGTTAAACAATGGTACATTTGATATTATATTTGAATGCGAAACATGGCTGAACTCATCCATCCCTGATTCCATTATTTCCGACAAAGAGTACCATGTTTTTAGATCAGATCGTGAAATCCGCAGAGGAGGTGAAGTAGCTATCTTTCATAAAAGGTCACTGAATCTAAAAAATATTCAAGTTGCACATAAACTTGCTATCCCTGAAACTATTGTATGCGACCTGTCCCTTAACACCACACTTCGATTCCTACTATGCTACAGAGCCCCTGACTACGACATCACACATGCGAACATGTTAACCTCACTACTAACTTGGGCTACCTCTTGCCCATATCCTCTCATCTTCCTGGGTGACCTCAATCTACCTCATATTAACTGGATAACAAACGAATGTACAACTGAACCCATCCATACTACCCTATACAATGCTGTCACAAATCTAGGTCTTGAACAACTAGTAACTAACAATACAACAATCAACAACTGCCTTGACCTCATCTTCTGCAACAACCCAAACTCAATTTATGGACTACAAATAAAAGAACCCTTTTCCAACAGTGACCACAGCATGATAGACTTTTGTCTCAATATACGCCCTTACAAAAATCGTCATATTAATAATATTCCAAACTACAATTTCAAAAAAGCCAGCTATGACCTTATAAATACCTACCCCTCATTTCTTGACTGGCAAAATCTATTCTCATCCTGTATCACTGCTGAAGACCAATACAGAGTTTTCCTACTTGAAATCAGTAGAGTCATTAAACTCTACGTACCACAAACTACCACAAAAATCAAGAAAAACAAATTACCCATATCAATAAAAATGCTTCAATCCAAAAAAAAATCCCTTTGGAGAAAAAACAAAAAGGGACATGTAGCAAATTTCAAAAACTGATACAGAGATATAAGCAACCAAATAAAAATTGAATGCACCAATTACCACACCAAGCAAGAAGACCTTCTGTGCACAAATTCCAATTGTGCGTTTTATAATTTTGCGAACAACAAACTTAATGACTCGAGATTTATCCCACCTCTAAAAGAATCTAACAGCAAAGAAAAGAATGATGAAACAATTAAAGCAAACCTCTTTAACACATTCTTCGGCTCAGTCTTTGTTAACAGTAATGGCTCATACCCGACATTCCCCAACTGCACCAACAATGACCTAACACATATAAATTTCACTGAAGAAAATGTTGAAAAAGCTCTTCGCAAACTGAAACCATTCCTATCTATAGGACCTGATGGACTATGTGCATACTTCTTAAAAAAGCTTTCCACTAATATAGCAGAACCCCTAAACATAATCTTTGGGAAAGCCTTCACAACCAATTCCCTTCCCAAACTTTGGTCACTAGCCACGGTCATCCCAGTCTTCAAAAAAGGAGACCCCAGCTTAGTTGAAAATTACAGACCAATCTCTCTATGCTGTGTCACCTGTAAAGTTATGGAATCTATCATCAACCAATCCATTATCCTCTACCTAGAAACAAACAATCTACTCTCTAATAAACAATCTGGTTTCAGAAAAAAATTATCATGTAACTTACAACTTCTTCACTGCAAAAACATATGGACTATAAATCTTGATCAAGGCAAAACAATAGATGCAATTTACATAGACTTCTGTAAAGCTTTTGACTCAGTGGTACATAACAAACTTCTCCTAAAACTAAAATCCTACGGCATCTCCGGACCCCTCCACAATTGGATAACAGCGTTCCTGTCAAACAGACAACAAGTGGTCAAAATAGGCAGTGCCCTATCAAATCCTGTTCCTGTCAATAGCGGCGTTCCCAAAGGTTCTTGGACCAATACTCTTCATATTATACATTAATGATCTCTGTGACCATATTATAAGTAATTGTGTTCTCTTCGCTGATGATGTCAAACTATTTAACACTACCAACAATATAGCTACCCTTCAAAAAGACCTTGACTCTCAACCAGCAAATGCTCTGTCTTACATATTGGAAAAAAGAATCTAAACACTAAATACAAACTCGATGGAGATTACCTTACAGATGACCCCCACCCTGTCAAAGACCTTGGAGTTTTCATATCCAATGATCTAAGTGCCAAAGCCCACTGCAACTACATCGCAAAAAAAGCTTTAAGAGTTGTAAACCTAATCTTACGTAGCTTCTTCTCCAGAAACACTACACTACTTACTTATAAAATATTTATAAAACATTTTCTAGACCAATTCTTGAATGCAGCTCGCCTGTCTGGAACCCATACCGCATTTCAGACATCAATACAATTGAACGTGTCCAGAAATATTTACAAGAAGAGTTCTCCACTCTGAATACAACAAAATACCTTATGCCACCAGTCTTGAAATCTTGGGTTTAGAAAATTTAGAACTCCGCCGCCTTCGACAGGACCTGTGTTTAACTCATAGAATCATCTATTGCAATGTCCTTCCTGTTAAAGACTACTTCAGCTTCAATCACAACAATACAAGAGCAAACAATAGATTTAAACTTAATGTTAACCGCTTCAATCTTGATTGCAGAAAATATGATTTCTGTAACAGAGTTGTTAATGCTTGGAACACACCACCTGACTCTGTGGTCTCTTCTCAAAATCCCCAAAGCTTTAACCAAAAACTGTCTACTATTGACCTCACCCCATTCCTAAGAAGTCCGTAAGGGGCGTGCATAAAAGCACAAACGTGCCTACCGTTCCTGTCCTATTGTTTTCTTTCATTATATCCAATTAATATAGTTATTGCATGCTTATGCTTATATATATGCTTATATATTATATAGTTACTTTCATGCTTATGCTTATATATACTGTTGTGACAAAATAAATAAATAAATAAATAAATAAATTCATGTTTATCTGGTTCTCAGGGCAGCTGGTAAAGAAAACATCTTCACACTTGTGTATTGGCTAAAATCTGCATTCTGATTTAAGGGAGGGGTCTCTACTGCTTTAATCCTACTTGTCTTGCCTAAGGGTATTCAGACATTGCTTTGAATCCATTGCTGTCACTTCTGCTTAATAAAAGGTTCCTTTTGAAATGCTACGTTTCAAGAGTTTTTACTTTCTTAAATTGGAAGGAGAAGCAATCCTTACAGAAAGCAACATCTGCAAAATGGTCGACCCAGAGAAGCAACCTTCACTCTACTGAGGGGACCTTGCAAACCATGTCCGAACGAAGCAGGGAACAGGGAGAAGCCAAATGCAGACATCAACCACCACCAAGCTGAATGCCTGTTTCGTACACCCCATCAGAGAGGATGAGGTAATCCTGGAGAATCCCAATTGACCCGCTGGTCAATTGGCATCGGGAAGAAAGATAGCTGGGATGAGAGAACCAGAGGAGTCACCTTCAGCCATGGTAACTGAAAACCAATGTGGAAACTGGAATTAGAAGGCCTCGCTGGCCAGGGGGAACTAACCGAAGCACCACTGAGGAAGGATTGTCTGAAGAGGCATATAACCCAATTGGTGATGGAAACTTTGAAAAATCTCAACATCCAAGGGGAGCGCTGAAAGGGCAGAGTCGTGAATGATGCCAGGGGAGGCACCCCCCCTTCTGCAGCTCACCTATCAAGCAGATGGCACAGCAGCAATGGGAGAAGATCCAGCAAACACTCCCCTCAAGGCAGCACGCACACCGGTGCCCATTCCCAACCAACCCCAAGTCCCGCAACTGGAAAAAGAAACTCTCTCCCTTATGGTGAAGTTTGATGGGGATCCACAACAGTTAGAATTCTTTATGGTACATGTGCTCACTTACATGCAAGAGTATGGGTGTGATTTCCAAACCCAAGGATCCCGAGTGCGCGTTGTGATCCTAGCCCTAGAGGGTGCCGCTGCCAGTTAGATGGTGACCCTGCATAACGCCAATGCACCAGAACTGTGGGATTTCGACCGTTTCATGATGGCCCTGTGATGATAGTTTGAGGACCTCCTTGCAGATCGCAAAGCACACAATTGAATTAAGGTGGGAAAGCAGGGGCGATGGCCAGTGGCAGAGTATACTGAAGAATTCCAGGACCTCACGTGTCGTGTGACCTGGCCAGAGGATATTTTGGTGAGCTGTTTCAAGGATGGGCTCAAGGATGTTTCAAGGATGGGCTGCATGGCCTGAGGCGCACTACATGAGTGGGCCGAAGAAGCCGAGAATATGGCCAAAAACCAGTACTGAGCAGGGCAAGTATGGAAAAAATCCCCACCCCAACGGAAGCAAGAGCCCCTCAAACCACAAACTGCATTTCTCCGAAATCCTCAGCCTGTTTCAAGTGTGGAAAAGAGGGGAACCAAGCTGCAGACACCTGCCCGGAACCACTCGCTGGGGGAGGGGGGGAGAACTTGCAAAACCTGGCCAGCGCAGGAAGGAGACTGCCCTGAGGAGCAGGGAGATCATAGAATTTCCAGCCCCCTCCCCTTGGGGAGGAAACCCTGGCATCTCAGCAGGAGGAATCACACTTGTTCGGAAGCAATCCAGAGGATGAACCACTGGTAAGCAAACCAGTTAAACTGCTTATCCTCCCCTTAAGACTATTTATCCCAAACACAGGACAAGGAGATAAATAGTGCTTTAGTGGACTCAGGGTGCACCTGCTGTTTGATCAGCCCAACCCTAGTAAGGAAGTTGTGGCTTAACGTAAAAAAGCTGAAAAACCCCATCGTATTCTGCCAACTACATGGATCAATAGCAGGGTGGGAGTCAGCTTCTTTTGCCACCGAACCTCTATGTATAGACATCAGAAGCCATGGGGAAATACTTACATTTATAATGGCACCTGGCATGGAATGGCCGTTAGTCTTGGGCCTTGCATGGCTGAAAAAATGGAACCCCAAAATTAATTGGAAACAAGGCATCATAAAATTTCAGATGCACATGACTTTTGCTGAGAATCCACATAAAGAAACTGAGGGTGCAGAGCACCAAGAAACAGCCATGCCTGGTCACGCCACACCAACTGAGAGCATACCCATAAAATACAAGGATTTGGCTGAAGTTTTTAGCGAAAAAGCCTCGGATGAGCTCCCTCCCCACTGCACCACTGACTGTGTGATAGAAATTTTACCTGGCACTAAACTCCCTAAACCCAAGATGTACAGCATGTCTCTGAGGGAACTAGAAGAACTGAAAAAATTTATTGAGAAAAACCTAGCAAGGGGTTTCATCGAGCCAGCCCGACCAAAAATCGCAGCTACAGTGTTATTTAGAGAAAAAAAAGATGGCTCAAAACATATTTGTGTTGATTTTATAATCTTAAATACAATCAGTGTGGAGATTATTTTTTTTTATTATTATTATTTATTTGATTTTTATACTGCCCTTCTCCCGAAGGACTCAGGGCGGTGTACAGGCAAGATAAAACAATACAATATACAGATTAAAATACCATTTAAAAACTTATTTAAATTAGCCTGAAATTAAAATTTCCGTAAACTAAAAACCCCGTTTAAAAATTAATAAAATTTCACATTTAAAAAATCCAATTTAAGCCAGCCCCGCGCGGATAAAAAGATGTGTCTTCAGTTCGCGACGGAATGTCCGAAAATCAGGTATTTGACGTAAACCCGGGGGAAGCTCGTTCCAGAGTGTGGGAGCCCCCACAGAGAAGGCCCTTCCCCTGGGGGCCGCCGGCCGGCATTGTTTGGTGGACGGCACCCTGAGAAGTCCCTCTCTATGGGAGCGTACGGGTCGGTGGGAGGCGTATGGTAGCAGCAGGCGGTCCCATAAGTACCCAGGTCCTAAGCCATGGAGCGCTTTAAGGGTCATAACCAACACCTTAAAGTGCACTCGGAAGGCCACAGGCAGCCAGTGCAGTCTGCTCAGGAGCGGTGTTACATGGGAGCTACGTGTAGCTCCCTCTATTACCCGCGCAGCTGCATTCTGGACTAACTGAAGCCTCCGAGTGCACTTCAAGGGGAGCCCCATGTAGAGAGCATTACAGTAATCCAAGCGAGAGGTAACGAGCGCATGAGTGACTGTGCATAAGGCATCCCGATCAAGGAAGGGGCGCAACTGCCGAACCAGGCGAACCTGGTGGAAGGCCCTCCTGGAGACGGCCGTCAAGTGATCTTCAAACGACAGCCGATCATCCAGGAGGACACCTAAGTTGCGCACCCTATCCTTTGGGGCCAATAACTCGCCTCCGACAGCCAGCCGCGGCTGCAGCTGACTGAATCGGGATGCCGGCATCCACAGCCACTCCGTCTTGGAGGGATTAAGCTTGAGCCTGTTTCTCCCCATCCAGACCCGTACGGCTTCCAAACACCGGGACAGCACTTCAACAACTTCATTGGGGTGGCCCGGGGTGGAAAAGTACAGCTGGGTGTCATCAGCGTACTGCTGGTATCTCACCCCGAAACCACTGATGATCTCACCCAACGGCTTCATGTAGATGTTGAACAGCAGGGACGAGAGAATCGACCCCTGAGGGACCCCACAAGTGAGGCACCTCGCGGTCGACCTCTGCCCCCTGTCAACACCGTCTGCGACCGGTCGGAGAGATAGGAGGAGAACCACCGATATACGGTGCCTCCCACTCCCAATCCCCCCAACCGGCGCAGCAAGATACCATGGTCGATGGTATTGAACGCCGCTGAGAGGTCTAATAGGACCAGGGCAGAGGAATAACCCCTGTCCCTAGCCCTCCAGAGATCATCCACCAATGCGACCAAAGCTGTCTCCGTGCTGTATCCGGGTCGGAAGCCGGACTGGAACGGGTCTAGATAGACATCTTCATCCAGGTATTGGGGTAGCTGTCGCGCCACAGCACTCTCTACAACCTTCGCGACAAAGCGAAGGTTGGAGACTGGACGATAATTACCCAAAATAGCTGGGTCCAGGGAGGGCTTCTTAAGGAGGGTCTCACCACCGCCTCTTTCAAGGCGGCAGGAAAACCCTTCCAACAAAGAAGCGTTGATAATCCTCTGAGCCAGCCTCGTGTCACCGCCTGAGTGGCCAGTACCAGCCAGGAAGGGCACGGGTCCAGTAAACATGTCATGCCGTGAAGCCTCCCCAACAACCTGTCCACGCCTCGGAGCCACAGGGTCAAACTCATCCCAAATGGGCTCAACAAGACGTGCCTCCTCTCCTCGCTTGGATCATCCCAAATTCGGTCCAGACCGTCCCTCAGCTGAGCGATTTTATCGATAGATAACCGCTAAACTCCTCGGCTCGTCCCTGCAAAGGGTCATCCCGCACCTCCTGATGTAGGAGAGGCGGGTCACCCAAACAGGGCGGCCGGGCGGTTATCTGCCGACGCAATGAGGGTGGAGGCGTAGGAACGCCTCGCTTCCCTCATTGCCACTAGGTAGGTCCTAGAATAGGACCTAACTAGTGTCCGATCAGCTTCGGAGCGACTGGACCTCCAGGTGCTCTCCAGGCGTCTTCTCTGGCGTTTCATCTCCCTCAGCCCCTCGGAGAACCAAGGGGCCGGACGAGATCTACGCCGGGTCAGAGGCCGCAAAGGCGCGACACGGTCCAAGGCCCCGGCCGCGGCCTGTTCCCAGGCCACAACCAGTTCCTCAGTCGTGCCGTGGGCCAGTTTCTCAGGGAATGGCCCAAGCTCCGTCAGGAACCTCTCGGGGTCCATCAGGCGCCTGGGACGGAACCACCGTATAGGTTCCGTCTCCCTGCGGTGGTGAATGGCGGTTCGGAAGTCTAGGCGAAGGAGAAAATGATCCGACCATGACATTGGTTCTGTTACTAAATCATCTAATACCAGATCATTTAACCACTGTCCAGAGATATAAATCAGATCCAGCGTGCCTCCCCCCATGTGCGTAGGGCCATCATTTACTCGAATCAGGTCCAAGGCCGTCATGGAAGCCAGGAACTCCCGAGCTGCCGTCGATGACAAGCCGACTGATGGCAGGTTAAAATCCCTCATGACTATAAGTCTGGGGGTCTCAACCGCCACAGTAGCAAGTACCTCCAACAGCTCAGGCAGGGCTGTGGTCACGCAGCAAGGAGCCAGGTACGCGATCACCAAGCCCAGCTGATTCCTATAGCCCCACCGCACATAGAGGGATTCACAGCCGGCAATCTGAGGAACAGTGGTCTCCCTCGGCTCTAGATCCTCCTTAATAACAATCGCCACACCCCCCACCCCTACCTTGGACCCTCGGCTGATGAAATGCTCAGAAACCTGGAGGGCACATCTCAACAAGAGGGACCCCCCCCTCTGGGCCCAACCAGGTTTCCGTAATCATGTTACGGATCATGTACCCCCTCCCCCTTATGAAATATATGCTACCACACCTCGCTAAAGGGAATTTTTTTCAAAGCTGGACTTAAGGGAGGCTTACTACTGTGTCAGAATTAAGGAGGGGGACGAGTGGAAAATGGCATTTAACACTCACCTCAGGTGCTACCAGTTCAAGGTGCTCCACTTTGGGTTACAAGGAGCCCCCGCAGTGTTTATGCAATTAATAAATGAAGTGCTACCTCAGCATTTGTATAAGGGGGTCCTGATCTACTTGGACAACATTTTAATATATACTGAGACCAAAGCAGAACATGTAAAATCAGTCAGGGCTGTTTTAAACAAACTCCGCTCTGCCAAGCTTTATGCTAAACTTTCTAAATGTGAATTCCACCAAGAGAAGATTGACTGTTTGGGGTACCACATTTCACACCAAGGTGTAGAAATGAACCCTCAAAAAGTGCAGGCTGTACTTGATTGGGAACCACCACGCACACGTAAACAGCTACAAAACTTCCTGGGTTTCACCAATTTTTACTGCCAATTTATCCCCACTTTCACTCAGATTGCCCTCCCCATTATCAAGCTCTTAAAAATGAAGGGAGAGGGCAACCCTAAACCGAAGCAGCTTTTGAGCTGGACAATGGAATGCCAAGCAGCATTTGAAAAAGTTACATTGCTGTTCTCAACAGAACCAATTCTAAAACACCTGGACATGGAGAAGCCATTCGTCATATAAGCAGATGCCAGCGATGTGGAAATAGGAGTGGTCCTGCTTCAGAAAAATGAGCAAAACCAGCTACAACCATGCACTTACACATCCAAAAAGTTGAATGAGACTGAGCAAAGTTGGGCCATTTGGGAGAAAGAGGCTTATGCAGTTCATTGGGCATTTTTAACCTGGAGGCATTTCCTAGAGGGGAGTAAGACCCCTTTTGAAGTCTGGACTGATCATAAAAATTTAGACGCCCTAAAGACCCCAAGGAAACTCTCCCCGAAACAAGTACGATGGGCTCAATACTTTAAACGATTTGATTTTACTCTAAAATATCTCCCTAGGGGAAAAAACTTTCTGGCAGATGCACTATCCAGAAAATCACAATACAATAGTGTGAAGTCAGACATAATCAAACCCATAGTACAAAACAATCAACTCGCTGCTAAAATAATCACTAGATTCCAGGCAAAACAAAAAACATTGACGGACAATGACACCACCAAACTTTTAAACAAGCATTGGCCACTGATGAATGGTTTTTGAACCACAAATCCAGCTGTCTGATGAAAGAAGACTTGGCTTGGGTGGAAGGGAAGTTGTATGTTCCAGGCAGCCAAAGACTATGCTTAATGGCAAGGTGCCATGACTCCAAATAGCTGGACATTTTGGTTTTGTGAAAACTTTAAAAGATAATTTTAAAGATTAAAAGATAATTTTTGTCCAAATTTCTCTATATCCCTTAATTCTAAATCTCTCCAATGATTATCTTCACCTTTAAGATCAAGGTGGTTTTTAGATAAAGCAAACTCAAAATGTGTAATTAGAAGTTATTGGTTAAAGGGATTAAGTAAAATGTGGAATAAATTTGTTAAAATTTTAATTCCGGATATAATCTTTTTGGGGAAGACAATTGGAAATTGGCCGATTAAAAATAATATAAGACGTAATGAAGTGATTAAAGATGAAAATATAAAAACTATTATAGATTGGTTAAAAGTTTTAGAAAATGAAAGGAGGAACAAAGAAATTATTGAAAAATTAGGGTTAAGTTGGTTTGAAAAAATACAGATAGAAAAATGGACAAAAAAATTAAGGGAAAACTATTCGATAAATAGATGTGAAACTGAATTTGAATGTTTAGTATCTCGGATTATGAAAGATGAAATTGGACTAAAGGGACTCGTTAGCAGGGTTTATAAAATTATAAACTCTGATGAAAAACTACAAAGAGTGATGAGGATAAATTGGGAAAAAGATCTTAATATTGAAATATCAGAGTCAGATTGGAATATGAATTGGAATAGTAGAATTATGAGGACTTTATCTATAAGGATTAAAGAGCATAATTACAAAGTTGTTTGGAAATGGTATTTGACTCCAGTAAGATTGTCACAAATGGATAAAAAAATTAGTAAAAAATGTTGGAGATGTGATATGGAATTGGGGACTTATGAACATATGTGGTATAAATGTGATAAGGTTAAAAAGTTTTGGCAACAATTGGAGAAAATGATATTTGAAATGATGGGGAAAGTAATGATATTGAGAGTGGAAACTATATTATTGTTGGTAATTAAGGAAATAGAATTAACAAAATATGAAAAAGAATTGATTAGAATTATGATTATAATAGGTAGAATTATAATAGCTAGATATTGGAAACTAGATGTGATTTTTAGAATAGAAGAGTGGAATTCTGAAATGTGGAAATTAGCTTTAAATGATAAAATGACATGTGATATTCAAATTAGAAGTGGTGTGTATAAAGAAGATATTTTCTGGAAGACTTGGAAACCATTCGTGGACTATGCGCTTGGAAAATTGGACGCCTCGGTACCTGTACCTCGAGAACGTGGATTTTGGCAATCATGAGGACATATCCGAAGACCCAAATCTTTCTTTTTTATGTATAGCACAAGGGTGGAATAATGTATTTTTTTTTCTGTTTGTAATGTTAGAAAAAAGTAATAAAATTTTTTTTAAAAAAAAGATAATTTTTGTGACCATCACTAAAAAAGGACATATAAAGTCTATGTGCATACTTCTTAAAAAAGCTTTCCACTAATATAGCAGAACCCCTAAGCATTTTTTTGAATTTTTTTTGAAAAAAAAATTTTTTTGAATTTTTTTTGAAAAAGCTTTCATGACCAGCTCCCTTCCCAAAGTTTGGTCACTAGCCACGGTCATCCCTGTCTTCAAAAAAGGAGACCCCAGCCTAGTTGAAAATTACAGACCAATTTCTTTATGCTGCGTCACCTGCAAAGTAATGGAATCAATCATCAACCAATCCATTACCCTCCACCTAGAAACAAACAACCTGCTCTCTAATAAACAATTTGGTTTCAGAAAAAAATTATCCTGTAATTTACAACTTCTTCACTGTAAAAACATATGGACTACAAATCTTGATCAGGGCAAAGCAATAGATGCAATTTACATAGACTTCTGTAAAGCTTTTGACTCAGTGGTACATAAAAACTTCTCCTAAAACTAAAATCCTACGGCATCTCCGGACCCCTCCACAATTGGATAACAGTGTTCCTGTCAAACAGACAACAAGTGGTCATAATAAGCAGTGCCCTATCAAATCCTGTTCCTGTCAATAGCGGCGTTCCCCAAGGCAGCGTTCTCTTCATATTATACATTAATGATCTCTGTGACCATATTATAAGTAATTGTGTTCTCTTCGCTGATGATGTTAAACTATTTAACACTACCAACAATACAGCTACCCTTCAAAAAGACCTTGACTTTGTGTCAGAATGGTCAAAAACTTGGCAACTCCAAATCTCAACCAGCAAATGTTCTGTCTTACACATTGGAAAAAAGAATCTGAACACTAAATACAAGCTCGATGGACATTACCTTGTAGATGACACCCACCCCATTAAAGACCTTGGAGTTTTCATATCAAATGATCTAAGTGCCAAAGCCCACTGCAACTACATCACAAAAAAGGCTTTAAGAGTTGTAAACTTAATCTTGCGTAGCTTCTTCTCCAGAAACACTACACTACTAACCAGAGCATATAAAACATTTGCTAGACCAATTCTTGAATACAGCTCGCCTGTCTGGAACCCATACCTCATTTCGGACATTAATACAATTGAGCGTGTCCAGAAATATTTTACAAGAAGAGTTCTCCACTCCTCTGATTACAACAAAATATCTTATACCACCAGACTTAAAATCCTGGGTTTGGAAAATTTAGAACTCCGTCGCCTTCAACATGACCTAAGTCTAACTCATACAATCATCTGTTACAATGTCCTTCCTGTCAAAGAGTACTTCAGCTTCAATCGCAACAATACATGAGCACACAATAGATTTAAGCTTAATGTGAACCGCTCCATTCTTGATTGAAGAAAATATGACTTCAGTAACAGAGTTGTTAATGCCTGGAATGCACTACCAGACTTTGTGATCTCTTCCCCAAATCCACAAAGCTTTAACCAAAAACTGTCTATTATTGACCTCACCCCATTCCTAAGAGGTCTGTAAGGGGCGTGCATAAGAGCAGCAGTGTGCCTACCATTCCTGTCCTAATGTTCCCTTTGATTGTATCCAATTTCGTATAGTTATTACATAATTATGCTTATATATCGTATAGTTATTTCATGCTTATGCTTATATATACTGTTGTGACAAATAAATAAAATAAATAATACTAATAAATAAATCTGTAGCTAGCTGCCCCATTTGTGCAGCAGCAAAAAGACATCAGGGGAAAACCCCAGATGTCTTGCAGAAAGTAGCCGAGTCTTCAGTGCCATGGAGAGAGATTGCTATGGATTTTATTGTAGAATTGCCAAATAGTGCAGGAAAAACTGTTATTTGGGTAGTGACAGATCTGTTTTCAAAACAGGCACATTTTATCCCTTGCCAAAAGATACCAACTGCTAAAAGTTTACACAAATTATTCCTAATAAACATTTATCAGTTTCATGGAGCTACACAAAGGATCATCTCCAACAGCAGTTCACCTTCAAATTTTGGAGGGCATTTTTGAGCTTACTTGGTACTGGCCAGGGGTTGAGTTCTTCACATCATGCATGTACTAATGGCAATTCTGAGAGATTGAACTCGGTGTTAGAACAATATTTAAGATGTTTTATTAATTTTTAACAAGATGACTGGACCGAACTTTTACCTTTTGCTGAAGTTACATTTAATAAATGTACACTCAAGCACTGGTTTTACCCCTTTTAGAGTAGTAGCAGGCCAGGATTTCAGCCCCATGCCTGAACTGAAGAACCCATCATCCTCTCACTTAAGGAGCAGATGGATAATTTGCAAAACACATGGCCAAAAGTTAGATTAGCTTTAAAGGAAGCTAGAGAGGCTTTTAAAATTCAAACTGACAAGAAAAGCATGGAACCCAAACCTTTCCATGTTGGAGATAGAGTATACTTATCTACAAAATTCCTGAAATCATTACAGCCATCAAAGAAACTGGGCCCAAATTTCATTGGACCTTTCCCTATCACTAGGGTCATTAATCCAGTAACAGTTGAATTACTCCTTCCAAAGACACTCAGGCAAGTCCACCCAGTATTCCACATTAGTTTACTCAAATGAAAGGTAATCTCATCCCTCAGACCACCTGCATCTACACCACCTGTTCCCATTATGATTGAAGGTGAACAACACTTTGAAATCAAGGAAATCCTTGACTCTAGGATCCATAGAGGGAAAATCCAATACTTAGTTGCTTGGAAACATTTACCCTCAGCTCAAAACGAATGGGTCTCTAAACACGTTAGGACTCCAACCTTACTGAGAAAATTTCACTCCCAATACCCTAACAAACCTTGTTAATATACTATCATAATTTTTTTGTTTGTATTTTTTCACAGGTGGACCCTTTCGTTTTCTAAAGAAGGTAGCATGTGAGATTCCTAAAAGTGATACTGCCATTCAATTGGGAGAAGGGGGAGACTTGAATTCGATTTACTAGCATTGCCTGTATCAACAGATATTTTTTACAACCTAGATCCTGGCGCCAAAGTGCTCTGAGATCTCCTTAATGTTGAGGAATGTTTATGACAGCCATGTGGGCTGTTTCAATTTAAAGGATAATGGAGAATAAAGAATAAAGATGTGAATACATTTTTATCTGGTTCTGAGGGCAGCTGGTAAAGAAAACATCTTCACACTTGTGTATTGGCTAAAATCTGCATTCTGACTTAAGAGAGGGGTCTCTACTGCTTTAATCCTACTTGTCTTGCCTAAGGGTATTCAGACATTGCTTTGAATCCATTGCTGTCACTTCTGCTTAATAAAAGGTTCCTTTTGAAATGCTATGTTTCAAGAGTTTTTATTTTCTTAAGTTGGAAGGAGAAGCAATCCTTACAGTCGTGGTCCTTTACATACAGGGCAACTCCACCTCCTCTTTTATGGGGTCTGGGTTTTTTGAAGATTTTGTATCCTTCTATCAGTATGTTCCAGTCATGGGTTCCGTCCCACCAAGTTTCTGTTATTCCAACTATGCTGTATCTACCTTCATATATTAATAGTATTAATAGTCTGCTTCTTTCCCAGACTTGGTGCATTTGTCTATAGGCACTTGAGATCTTTATGCCTGATTCTGGGTATGCTTCCTATGTCTCCTATTTGGTATTTGAGTTTGTCTTCCTTCCCATCCCTCCTAACTTCATTATTTGCCTTGTTTTCTAGGCGATTTTGCTTGGAATTCAGTCCTGGAGATCCTAAAGACTGGTCGCTCCCCCCCCCTCAATTTTAGTTTAAAGCCCTCCTGATAAGTTGAGCCAGTAGTTTTCCAAAAACATTCTTCTCTGTCTTTGTGAGGTGTAACCCATCCCTTTCCAAAAGCCCATCAGAGTTAGTACAGATTATGGTAATAATCCATAATCCAGGAATCCAGTTTTTTTAGTGACACCAACCCTTTAGCCAATGGTTCATTTCTAGAATTCTTTGTTCTCTTACCAGATGTTGTCCTTTCATTGACAGTACAGATGAAAAAACTACTTGTGTACCTTATTTATTTTATTTTATTTCTTTTTGTCACAACAATATACACAAACAATTGTCTTAGATAAAACAACATGTCTTGAAGAAAAATATATATATATATGAGTAATATATATATTAATATATATATTTATATTAATATAAAGTATATATTAGTCCTTGACTTTCCTGCCTAGCTGCTCATACTCATTCAATATTGTTTTCAAATCCTTTTTTGTGTCATTTGACCCTACATGTAATAGTAGAAAGGAGTAGTAGTCTGTTGTTTTTATTATTTTGGTTAGGTTCTCAGCCACATCTTTGATTTGAGCTCCAGAGAGATAACATGCCTCTCTGGATTGACTGTCTGGTCTACAGACAGCAGGTTCTGTTCCCTTGAGAATTGAATCTCCTATTACCAACATCCCCTTCATGGATTACTGCTTGTCGTGGCGAAGGGGCTTGCATAGCTCAATGAAGCTATGAGCTATTCTGTGCAGGGACACCTAAGATGGACAGGTCATAGCGAAGAGTTCTGACAAAACGTGAACCACTGGAGAAGGAAATGGCAACCCACTCCAGTATCTTTGCCATGAAAACCCCATGGACAGTACAAAAAGGAAAAAAGATATGATGCTAGAAGATGAGCCCCTCAGGTTGGAAGGTGTCCAATATGTTACTGGGGAAGAGCGGAGGGCTAGTACTAGTAGCGCCAGAAAGAATGAAGTGACTGGGCCAAAACCGAAAGGACGCTTAGCTGTGGATGTATCTGGTGGTGAAAGGAAAGTCTGATGCTGTAAAGATTTTTTCTCCATAGGAACCTGGAATGTAAGATCCATGAATCAAGGCAAGCTGGATGTGGTCAAACAAGAGATGATAAGATTTAACATCGACATCTTAGGAATCAGCGAACTAAAATGGGCAGGAATGGGCAAATTTAATTCAGATGACCATCAGGCATACTACTGTGGGCAAGAATCCCTCAGAAGAAATGGAGTAGCCTTCATAATCAATAAAAGAGTAGGAAAAGCAATACTGGGATACAATCCCCAAAATGACAGAATGATCTCAGTCCGAATCCAAGGCAAACCATTCAATATCACAGTAATTCAAGTCTATGCCCCAACCACTGGTGCTGAAGAGGATGAAATTGACCAGTTCTATGAAGCCCTACAGCACCTGATAGAATTAACACCAAAAAATGATGTCCTTATCATCATGGGAGATTGGAATGCTAAAGTAGGAAGCCAAAAGATTATCCGAATAACAGGCAAGTTTGGCCTTGGAATACAAAATGAAGCAGGGCACAGGCTGATAGAATTCTGTCAAGATAATACAATGGTCATAGCAAACACTCTTTTCCAACAACCTAAGAGACAACTCTACACATGGACATCACCAAATGGTCAACACAGAAATCAGATTGACTATGTGCTCTGCAACCAAAGATGGAGAAGCTCTATACAGTCAGTAAAAACAAAACCAGGAGCTGACTGTGGCTCAGATCATGAGCTTCTTCTTGCAAAATTTAGGCTTAAACTGAAGAAAGTAGGGAAAAGCACCAGGCCAGTCAGGTATGAACTAAATCATATCCCTGATGAATATACAGCAGAGGTGACAAATAGATTTAAGGAATTAGATCTGATAGACAGAGTGCCTGAAGAACTATGGACAGAGGTTCGCAACATTGTACAAGAGGTAGCAACTAAAACCATTCCAAAGAAAAAGAAATACAAGAAAGCAAAATGGCTGTCTGAGGAAACTTTGTAAATAGCTGAGGAAAGAAGAGAAGCGAAAGGCAAGGGAGAAAGAGAAAGATACACCCAGTTAAATGCAGAATTCCAGAGAATTGCTAGAAGAGATAAGAATGCATTCTTAAATGAACAGTGCCAAGAAATAGAAGAAAACAATAGAATAGGGAGGACCAGAGATCTCTTCAAGAAAATTGGAGATATGAAGGGAACATTTCATGCAAAGATGGACATGATAAAGGACCAGAATGGCAGAGACCTAACAGAGGCAGAAGAGATTAAGAAGAGGTGGCAAAATTACACAGAAGAACCATACAACAATGAGCTTAACATCCCTGATAACCATGATGGGGTGGTCACTGACCTTGAGCCAGACATCCTAGAATGTGAAGTCAAATGGGCCTTAGGAAATCTGAGCAACAACAAAGCTAGTGGAGGAGACAGTATTCCAGCTGAGCTATTCAAAATCTTAAAAGACGACGCAGTAAAAGTGCTACACCCAATTTGTCAGCAAATTTGTAAAACTCAACAATAGCCACAGGATTGGAAAAGGTCAGTCTACATTCCAATTCCAAAGAAAGGCAATGCCAAAGAATGTTCAAACTATCGCACCATTGCACTCATTTCACATGCTAGTAAGGTTATGCTTTAAATCCTACAAGCTAGGCTCCAGCAGTATGTGGATCGAGAACTACCAGAAGTACAGGCAGGACTTCGTAGAGGCAGAGGAACTAGAGATCAAATTGCCAACATACACTGGATCATGGAGAAAGCTAGGGAATTCCAGAAAAACATCTACTTCTGCTTCATTGACTATGCTAAAGCCTTTGATTGTGTGGATCACAACAAATTGTGGCAAGTTCTTAAAGAGATAGGAGTACTAGACCATCTTATTTGTCTCTTGAGAAGCCTGTATGAGGGTCAAGAAGCAAAAGTGAGAACTGGACAGGGAACCACTGATTGGTTCAATATTGGGAAAGGAGTTCGGCAAGGCTGTATACTATCACCCTGTCTATTTAACTTATAAGCAGAGCACATCATGAGAAATGATGTGCTAGATGAATCAAAAATTGGAATTAAGATTGCCGGGAGAAATATCAACAACCTCAGATATGCAGATGATACCATTCTAATGGCAGAAAGCGAAGAGGAACTAAAGAGCCTCCTGATGCGGGTGAAAGAGGAGAGTGCAAAAGTTAGCTTGAAACTCAACATTAAGAAAACTAAAATCATGGCATCCAGGCTTCTCAGTTCCTGGCAGATAGATGGGGAAGAAATGGAGGTAGTGACAGATTTTATTTTCCTGGGCTCCAAGATCACCGCAGATGGGGACTACAGCCAAAAAATTAAAAGACGCTTGCTCCTGGGGAGGAAAGCTATGGCAAATCTAGACAGCGTACTAAAAAGCAGAGACATCACCCTGGCAACAAAAGTGCGTATAGTCAAGGCTATGGTTTTCCCAGTTGCAATGTATTGCTGTGAAAGTTGGACATAAGAAAGGCTGACTGCCAAAGAATTGAGGCCTTCGAACTCTAGTGCTGGAGAAGGCTCCTACGAGTCCCTTGGACTGCAAGGCGAACAAACAAGTCAGTCCTAGAGGAGATCAACCCTGACTGCTCTTTAAAAGGCCACATCCTGAAGATGAAACTGAAATATTTCGGCCACCTAATGAGAAGGAAGAACTCCCTGGGAGCCTAATGCTGGGAAAGATTGAGGGCAAAAGAAGAAAGGAACGACAGAGAACGAGGTGGCTGGATGGAGTCACTGAAGCAGTAGGCATGAGCTTAAATGGACTCCAGAGGATAGTAGAGGACAGGAAGGTCTGGAGGAACATTGTCCATGGGGTCGTGGTGGGTCGGACACAACTTTGCAACTAACAACAACAATTACCAACACTCGCCTTTTTTTTCCTAGGGAGGTTTGGGGTATTTTTCTATCTATCACAGTAGCATTTGATGGTGCTACTTTTTTAAGGGACATTTGATGGTGCTTCTTTCCTATGTGTCTGCATGTTTTCTTCTAGTGAGAGTCCATGATATTGATTGCTTAGCACAAGCGGGGCTGCATCAGAGTGGGTTGGTTTTGTACTGGTTTGTGTTTTTTTCTATGAGTGACATGTTTCCATCTGTCTTCTTCCTCTAAGAGGTCAACTCTTTTAGAAGTTGCTTGGTCATTATTATGTTCAATTTGGGCATATTCTTTTTGGAGTTTCTCATTTTGTAGGTCAAGTTTCAGAGTGGTTAGAATTTCCTCTAGACAGTGATGGCTAACCTTTTTGCCATCGCGTGCCGGGAGCGGGGGAGGGGGGTTATGTGTGCGTGCACCCACACCCATAATTCTATGTGCCCCACCCCTGCGCATGCACATGCAAACCCCCCCCCCGCTCCTGGTATGCAATGACCTGATAGGCCCATTTTTCTCTCTCATCTGGCTCCAAAGCCTCTCTATGAGTCTGGGGAAGGCAAAAACAGCCACCTCCAGAGGCCAGAAATGGCCCATTTCCCAACTTCCAGTTGGAGAGGAAGTGACATTTTTTGCTGTCCCCGGCCTCCAGGGACTCCTAGAAAGGCTCTGGAGGCTGGGGAGAGCAAAAAATATCACTTCCTGTCCAACCGGAAGTTGGGAAATGGGCCATTTCTGGCCTTTGAAGGGCCTCTGGGGGGTGGCCAAAGCCGTTTTCACTCTCCCCAGACTTATAGAGAGGCTCTGGAGCTCGGTGAGAGAAAAACAGGCCTTCCCCACCCCCCCAAGTCCTCCAGAGGTAGGAAACAGCCTGTTTCCCTACTTCTGGTGGGCCAGAAAGCCCAAAAATCAGCTGGCTGGCCTATGCATGTGCGCTGGAGCTGAGCTTGTGTGCCCACTGATATGGCTGTGGATGCCACTTGTGCGACATGTGCCATAGGTTCGCCATCACGGATCTATAAACTCCCTTCCAACTCTGTTAATCTGTCAAATTTGTTGACCCGGATACTGTAATCTTTGTAATTCAGCTGTGCTTTAAGCCCCTCCCCTTCCTCATTTAGTTACAGTTTTTGATTCTAAGGAATCTAGGTACTTAGAAAAAGTGGCTGGAAACACTGTTAAGACGTTGAACAAACATTACCAGATATGCAAAACACAACCCCAAGGCTAATCAGAAATTGCAGCTCAGTAGAAAGAACATTCTGGGGATACAAAAGACCAAAGCAATGAAGTCTGCATAAGAGTATTAATTTCCTGTGGGGGAGGTGTCTGTGAGGGGTCTTTTTCTCAAAGCGCCTGCTTTCCATTAAAAGGATGATGTGAAGAACTGGGTGAGGTTGGCAAAGATCAGCTTGACATGGAACATCTATCTATGTTCTATGTTGTTAGCACATGCTGAGGTTCTTAAGGATTACTTTAAGATTCTGTCTCATTCAATAGCTTCATTAACGAGCAGGGACATCAAGTCAAGAAGTACATTAATTAAATGGCAGGCAATAAACAAATGAAGAATCACACATACCCTTTAGGCAATTAAAAAAAGAGTTTGAGAACTGATCAAGGCTACTGGAAGTAAAGATATTAATTAAAGGTATTAAAAATATTTGAGATATATTTTATTGATGATTATTTCATTTAATCAATTGGTATATTTGTTACTGTCTTCCAAACAATTAGCAATAGAGTAACAATATAATTTACAGATAAATCATATCAACAAAATTCTAGATTCTAGACTTAAAATATGTGTGATTAGAATATTTGATAAATTGGGAAATTCACAATGTGCAGTATTCCTCCCCTTATTAAAATTATGATATGCCAAAATAGAAGCATAAAATATAGATGAGTGAACAAATAAGAACAAACATTTCTAAAGTGAGAACTATGTAGAAGTTTATTGCAAAAAATAAAATATAGGAGTTCTAGACTATTTATTTATGATTTGTCAAAATATTTACACTTTTTGATTAAACTAGCTGATAAAAGAAGGATCGAACAATCTAGGAAGAAACACACAAAATCAAATAAATGCAAGAGGAATTTTGTCGCTGGTACATTAGAAAGGATGGGGAGAAATCTTTTTACTTTGCATTCTAAAATATCCTGAATGATTACCACCAATGCAAAGAAATTCCTGTAAAAGTGGCCACTGGGAATATTGAACAACAAAAAAAAAAAATTCAGAACTACAAATCAAGGCAAATCAACAAAGCCTGTGTCTTAAATCTTGCATTCCTTTGCTTCAGTAGACTTGAATTGGTATTCCAGTTGAAGTACTACACCTTAATGTATAATGTATAACATTATGAGAGAATTTTTCTTTTTATTTTCTAATATTTATAATAGTAGGCAATATTATATAGAATAGAATAGAATAGAATAGAATAGAATAGAATAGAATAGAATAGAATAGAATTCTTTATTGGCCAAGTGTGATTTGGACACACAAGGAATTTTTCTTGGTGCATACGTGCTCAGTGTACATAAAAGAAAAGATACATTCGTCAAGAATCATAAGGTATAACACTTAATGATGGTCATAGGGAAATAGTCTATATAAATCTTAAGGATACCAACAACTAGAAAAAGTTCCTGGTATTTTAAATGAGAACTTCATGATTTCAATCTTCAAAATCAATTATGGATGGGCAATTATTTCTTCTTTGTCCCCCTTCCTCATATAAAGAAAGTTTATTCCATTTCCTTCTTGGCCAGCAGCGTATTTCAATTATGGACAAAACCAGAAGAAAAAGGAGAGAAAAGAATGTATATCAGCAAACAAAGAATTGTTGAGTGTGGAATGAATCTATTTTTTCTGTCTTGGACTGAGAGTTCCTAGTTAGAGTAGGAAAATCCTGAAGTATCACTCATCCCTGGACAGTATAAGTATTTGAAATCCAAATTAGAAAGTGCCCTCCAGAAAAAAATAAGCACCCCCCATAATAATATCTTAACCAGAGGAAAGTATTATTTGGTGTACCTCTGGAAGAAAGATGACCTGACAACTAGATGATATTGCCTGATTGCAATTTCAAGAGCAATGGCTTCATCAGCCTTCAGATCTTTAACCAACCTCTGACCTTGCTCAGTTTTTCTGGAGTCTTTCAGCAAAGGTAGACATCTGTCTTTGATCCCTGGACTATTTCTGGAACTTTGCCTGGAATCTGACTCTGCCTATGCTTGGGAATTTGTGTTGAACTCTGGCCTGACCCATAACCTGGCTTATAATTGACTGTGAGTGTCTGGATACTCTGCACCCTCTTGACCTAGCTTGCTACTTATTGGTGATTCTACTGTTCTGCAACCTTGACACTCTTGACACTATTTTTCCTGCAGTCTTGGAATCATGTTATTTTCCTAGAGCAGCAAAAACAAAAAGATTATTGTGTCTTATGCATTCCTGGAAATTTTTCTTTTGCTCTCCTTCACAGTTATGTCTGCTGAGAAGGGTGAGAATAGTTTTAAAAGGATTTGCATTTAAATTCTATCCCACAGAAAAACAGATTCACACACTCTGTTTCCCCCCCACCCCCAGAATGAGTTGTATGTCTTCTGGGATTGCTGTTGCATGTTTAATGCCATCCAACATGGAAAACAAGCATGACTAATTTTCTTGAGGTTAACATGTCTCTACTAATCATACGTATCATCCATTCCTGCTTTTTGATTGTGATACAGATACTTAAATTTGGTGATCTGTGGAATTTAATACCACATTTGAAACAGATTGTTTGGCGGCACTCTAGAAATGAATATTCATCAACAGAGTCTTCTCAAGGCTTCAGAGGAACATTCTCCCATTTTTCCTAATTTATTAATATTCTGGTTCTTTCTATTCACATTTACTTAGTAGACACTCAATAGGTTAATAATCCTTGGAACGCAGGTACATACAAATAGCAAAACAAATACCATAACTCTTCTACAATTGCCTAGGTTGCTAGGATGTTACTAGCATCACTTCTCAAGCAGCATTAGATACGAAGATGGAGCAAAGAGATTGCCATATTGAATAGCAATAATTTACTAAAATAAAATTTCAAAATCATTAAATAAACAATCCTTATAAAAGTCTTAGTATTTTAAGTGAAGGATGGAATAGTGATAGCAGAGCATTTGTAGTTCAGGTTGAACTTTGAGATCTTTGGTATTCTCTCAGCTTTTTTCCTACAAATGTTTCATTACCAAGCTAGATAACATTATCCATGCTAGGAGGGAGTGGGTTTTGGTCTTTTTTATATATATTAGTAGGTTGCCCTGTCAGTGTTGATAGATGTATTCTTTGTGGTTCCTTGATCAGGCTGTTGTTTACTATTCAAATATTTGTCTGAGTTGGTAGTTCCCTTGATTGGGGTATTGTCTACTTCTTGGTAAGAAATTAATCATGATGTTAAGCTCTGCTTATCTGAGTGCTGATTGCTGGGGAGAATGTGTTTTGGTCTTTTTGTTTCTTTTTTGGCTTTTTGATTGTATTTAGATTTTATCTCCATATCAGTGGGGGTTGCTACCGGTTCACCCCAGATTGGGTGAACTGGTAGCGGTTGTGGCGGGAGGCTCCACTCACCCACCCAGACACTTCTGTGCATGCGCAGAAGTGTTGTGTGTGCACAAAAGCCCATACGAGCCCATGAGTGAACCGGTAATGAAAGGATTTGAAACCCACTATTGTTCCATATTCTGTTAAAGGCTGATTTGACTGAATGTTAGGCTTCAGGAATTCTCTAGAATTTTGAACTTGGTTTGGTCTAGGATGCTCAATTTCTCAACTGAAACTATGGTTAAGTCTGCCCATGTGTTCATCATGTCTTCTGACTACTAATTGGTGTTTGTGGATGTGCTCTGCTTGTCTTCTGCCTGTTTGTCTTCTATAGCTGCTGTTAGAATCCTTACATAAACATTAGATAGAAGTTAAAGGGACAAATATAATATATAGGTGGTCCTCACTCAATGACCACTTGTTTGATTCTTCAAATATTCAGTGGTACTGTAGTACTTATATGGTAGCAATATTCTTACTATCACATGGTTATGATCCCTGTTCACTTAGCTCACAATTATAATGTTACAGTGTCCTGAAATCGCATGATTGTCATTTGTAAGTTTCTTTGCCAGTTTTATACAAGCAAGGCAATGGGGAAACTGCCAAGAAGTTGCAAATGGTGAACCACATGACATCCTTACTGAACAATCCACTGTGACTTGCTTAACAATTACAATGAGAAATCTCCATTGCTAGATGGTATGTTCATGTGACATTGCACTTTATTGCATTTATTGGCATTGCTTAGTGATAGTCTTGGTATAATTAAGTATAATTAAGGCTTAAAACATTTTTGAAAGATTTGAGCCCTTCTGGCTGAAAAGCTATAGAAAATACTTTAAATAAATATTTGCATAGACAAATAGAATAAATATAAATAAAAAATAAATGTCATATCCAAATATTTTTATTTATCTATAATATTCAAATTTGTTACAGCTGCTCAACTCCAGTGGATTTTAAATATTCTACAGGTAGTCTTCTACATACAACTATAGTGGAGTCTGCCTATTATGATCATAAGTGGTAATGCTCATTAAGTGACCCACCCTTGCTTAACAACCCCCATCCCTGCTCTCCTTGATAAAGTTATTGAATGAATGTATGGGCCTTCCCCACTCCAATATATTTCGTGTTCCACTACCTGCCCTCAGGGTCCCCATTACCTGGACCTGTTTTCCTCCTCTACCAAATCCCTCTCAGGGTCAGATCTCCTCCTCACTTGTTATCAATTGCACGCTTACCTTTTGAAAATTTCCAGAGTGTTCTGCAGTGTGTCCAGCCCATGTTAGGGAAGCAAAATAGATCAGTTGTCCCTTGGGCAATGCAGCAACTTTTCAGAAGTGGCTACCATTTTGGCATGACATCAAGGAACTAAGGGTGCACTGAAAATGGTAGCTACTTCTAGAAGGCACTCATGTGCCCTCCTTCCTTAACATGAAGCCTGGAGAGCTTCGAAAGGCAGGTGTGCAAGAGGTGATGAGGGATGGGTAAGGCCCAAAGCCTGCAGGGTGGGATGAGAAGGGAGAGAGATGAGGGGGCACTGCAGTGTCTCTGTGGTTGGACATCAGGTCAAATGACCACTGGATGTTGCAGCAGCCATACTTTCAAAATGGAGTTGTAACTGGCTTTGAAGTGGTGGTGGTGTCTATCATAACTTCATAAGTTGTTATGCAAGGACTATCTGTACAAAACTACATTTAACTCCAATTTCTTTGTTAGCTTGGTCACGGATTTGAGACAAACTGAAAAATCTCAGTTGAAAAAAAAGCAGTGAGAATTACATTGGGAAAATGAATTAATTTCCCCTGTACCACAATAGTTGCCAGTGAACAACTCATCAGAAACAAAAATTCTTTTTGACTCCCATTTCAATTCCAACAGCAAGGAAAACATTTCCTTTAAATCAGTTTCATTTGTTCATACTAACCAAAGAAGATAAACAAATCTCATTGACTATGTAGCATTTCACCTTTATTATGAAAATTCTGCGGAGAAGGAATCACATCATTTTAGCCGCCCTGCCAACACCGTCTGCGAACAGTCCGAGAGGTAGGAGGAGAACCACCAAAAAACGGTGCCCCCCACTCCAAGCCCCCCGAGCCGCCGCAGCAAGATACCATGGTCGATGGTATCAAAAGCTGCTGAAAGATCTAGAAGGACCAGGACAGAGGAACAACCTCTGTCCTGGGCCCTCCAGAGATCATTTACCAACGCGACCAAGGCCGTCTCTGTGCTGTGCCCAGGCCGGAAGTCAGACTGGAACGGGTCAAGATAGACAGTTTCATCCAGGTACCGGGGAACTGTCGTGGATCCAGGGAGGGCTTCTTGAGGAGGGGCCTCACCACCGCCTCTTTCAGGGCGGTATGGAAGACACCCTCCATCAAAGAAGCGTTGACAATTCCCTGGAGCCAGCCTCGTGTCACCTCCCGGGTGGCCAGCACCAGCCAGGGGGGACATGGGTCCAGTAAACATGTGGTCGCATTCAGTCTCCCCAGTATCCTGTCCATGTCCTCAGGAGCCACAGTATCGAACTCATCCCAGGTAGTAACCTCAAGACCAGCCTCCGCTATCCCACCCGACCCTACCCACTCAGAATCCAAGCCTTCCTGAATCTGAGCGATTTTATCGTGCAGATATTGCCCAAACTCCTCAGCACGTCCATGTAAGGGGTCCTCCACCGCTCTCTGATGAAGAAGAGAGCGGGTCACTCTAAACAAGGCTGCTGGGTGGTTATCTGCCAATGCAATGAGAGCAGAAAAATACTCCCGTTTTGCCACTCTCATCGCCACTAGATAGGTCTGAATTTGAGACCTAACTAGTGTCCGGTCAGACTCGGAACGGCAGGTCCTCCAATTACTCTCTAGGCGTCTTCTCTGGCTCTTCATCTCTCTCAGCTCCTTGGAATATCAAGGAGCTAATCGAGACCGGCATTGGGCCAGAGGCCGCAAAGGCACGACACAGTCTAGAGCCCCACCACCGCCCTTTCCCAAGCGGCGACTAGGTCTCCAGCCGAGCCGCGGGCTAAATCCTCAGGTAGTGGCCCAAGCTCCGTTTGGAACCTCTCTGGGTCCATCAGGCGCCTGGGACGGAACCAGCGAACCAGCTCTGGCTCCCTGCGATGGGGGTCGGCGGTTCGAAAGTCGAGTTGAAAGAGCGAATGGTCTGACCATGGCAGGGGTTTAATGACTAGATCCCCTAACTCCAGACCATCCAACCACTGTCCAAAGACAAAAATCAAGTCCAAAGTGTTTCCCCCGATGTGAGTGGGACCATTTACTAATTGTGTCAGGTCCAGGGCCGCCATGGAAGCCATGAACTCCCAAGCTGAAGCGGATGCCCCGACAACCGACGGCAAGTTGAAATCCCCCATGACTATAAGTCTGGGGGTCTCAACTGCCATCCCGGCGATGGCATCCAACAGCTCGGGCAGGGTTTCTGTCACGCAGCAAGGAGCCAGGTATGTGATCAGCAAACCCACCTGCATCCCCAGGCCCCACTTCACAAAGAGGGACTCACATCCGGCTATCTGTCATACAGTGATCTCCTTCGGCTCTAGGCCTTCATTTATAATAAACGCTACTCCCCCATCCCTATCATTTCTTTCACTGTCTCTTCTTCCAATTTGTATTTTAATAGATAATTATAAATATTTGCAATCATTTTTCTCTCCGATCCTAGTAATATTTTATCTAATCCCAATTGTTCCCTGTTTATGCCAAATTGTTCCTTATCTTTTTTAAATCTAGTTTTAATTTGCAAATATGGCCACCAATCCAAATTTATTCCTTGTTTTTTCAGGTCTTGTACTGATTTTAATTCTCCTTTTGTATCTAATAATTCTATGCATCTCACCATTTTGTCTAAATCTGTGGTATTAGGATGTACCATCGCTTCCATTGTAGATAACCAAATTGGGATCTTCGTATAATGATTCTTCTTAATCTTTTCCCAAACTTTCAGTAGGGCATCTCTTAGCATATGTCTTTGAAAGTAGGTATGTGATTTATTTTTCCCATCCCAGAGAAAGCTATGCCACCCAAGTTGGAGGTCATAGCTATCTATTGTTAATATTTGTTTATTCTTAAAATATATCCAATCTTTAATCCATGTTAGGGATGCCACTTGGTAATAAAGTTCCCATTCTGGTAAACCAAAACCTCCTTTCCTCCTACTATCTTGCAGTAATTTGAATTTGATGCACGTTTTTTTTCCCTGATCATATAAATTTTGATTTCATTTTGTTTAATTGTTCAAAGAATTTTTTCCCCTAATTTTATTGATACCATTTGAAATAGATAAAGTAACTTGAGTAGTGTATTCATTTTGATTGTCAAAATTCTGCCAATTAGTGATATAGGTAATTTAGTCCAATTATCCAGATATTTTTGTATTTATACCAGAAATGTATCATAATTATCCCTTTTTATCATGGTACATTATTCAGATAGCCAGATTCATAAATATTTAATTTTTTTTGCTCTCGAAATTCCCATTTTCTCTTCTAGTTCTTTATTCTTTCTGTTGGTTACATTCTTAGTCAATATTTTGGTTTTGTCTTTATTCATTTTAAATCCTGCTACCATGCCAAATTGGTTTATATCTTGTGATAACTTTTTTTTTTATTTACATTTATATCCCGCCCTTTTCTGAAGACTCAGGGCGGCTTACAGTGTATAAGGCAATAGTCTCATTCTATTTGTATATTTACAAAGTCAACTTATTGCCCCCCCAACAATCTGGGTCCTCATTTTACCTACCTTATAAAGGATGGAAGGCTGAGTCAACCTTGGGCCGG
The DNA here is from genome assembly GCF_028640845.1 of Ahaetulla prasina. Taxonomy (NCBI): domain Eukaryota; kingdom Metazoa; phylum Chordata; class Lepidosauria; order Squamata; family Colubridae; genus Ahaetulla; species Ahaetulla prasina. The sequence goes on from NC_080542.1 coordinate 73,557,583, forward strand.
GCTTGAACCTGCAGTAATTGCAGGCTACTGTGTTCTAATAACAGGCTCCTTACAGCCTGAGCTATCCACGGAACTTAGGTCCAGACTTTAGAGGTTCCTCAATAATAAATGCCAAATTATCTGCAAATGTTTGGACCTTATATTCTTATGACTTAATTTTTAATCCCTTTATTTCCAAATTATTTCTAATTTGTGTTAATGTCTCCACAGACAGAATGAATAACAATCTTACTCCTTTAGCTATTTCAAAGCTTTCTGTTTGTTCCCCATTTATTATTATCTTTGCCCTTTGTGTAGTGTATATGACTCTAATGATTTCTATAAATTTTTCTCCAAACTTCATTTTTACTAACTGGTTTATTGTAAAGTCCCAATTTAAGTTGCCAAAAGCTTTTTGTGCATCCAAAAATATCACAGCTACCTGTTTTTCAGAGTGAACTTCATAGAATTCTAAAGCATTGATGAATCAATTGAAGATAGCAGCCTGCATATCCCAGGGTTTCAGATTGAACGATCAGACAGAATTACAGAAAAGAAGGTAAAAGAAAGGAGGAGGCTTATGCCTATATATTAACAGCAGCTGGTGTCAGGATTTAACTGTAATTTACAAATTCTATGATGAAAATTTAGAGACTTTAATTATCAACTGCAAACCATACTATTCGCCTTGTGAATTCTCCTCATTTCTTCTAATTGCTGTTTATGTCCCACCACAAGCCTGTGTAAACAAGGCATTACAAACTCTAGCTGACCAAATCATGGAGGCTGAAGCCAAATACCCCAATTCACTGGCCATTATTTTGGGAGATCTACATAAGGCAAACTTAAGGAAAGAGATACCAAAATACTTTCAGCATGTCAATTTTCCCACTAGAGGCAATAATACTTTAGGCCATTGCTACACAACACTAAAAGATGCATATCGGTCTTTACCACGAGCAGCTGTAGGACATTCTGATCATTGCATGATTCACCTTGTACCTGCTTACAGGCAAAGACTTAAAACTACAAAACCAACAATTAAATCAATGAAGACCTGGACTGAGGAGGAAAAATTAAAGCTACAGGCCTGCTTTGACTGCACTGATTGGAATATTTTTGAAGATACCTCTGCAGACCTGGATGAACTCACAGATACTGTAACATCATATGTCAGCTTCTGTGAAGACCTATGCAACCAGGAACTTGTGAATATACAGTAACAACAAACCTTGGTTCACAGCTAAACTTAAGCAGCTACATCATTCCAAAGAGGAAGCCTACAGAAAAGGTGATAAAATGCTATACGATCAAGCCAGAAATGTACTAACAAAGGAGATCAGAGCAGCAAAAAGAAGCTCCTCTGAAAAGCTAAAGAATCAGTTCTCAACAAATGAATCATCAAACATGTGGAAAACTCTTAAAAATATCACCGGCTACGGCAAACCTCCTTCCCAGGCTGAAGGAAATCAACAACTGGCAAATGACCTGAATAAGTTTTACAGCAGGTTTGAAAGGAGACTACAGCCACCTATCTCCACAACCCCCATCTCAGACACACCAACAACAGCCAAGCCTCCTACAACTGACCCCATCCCATTGGGTTCACAACCGCTAGTGATCACAGAAAAGGAAGTGCAGGACCTATTTCACAGACAAAAGCCAGGAAAAGCTCCAGGCCCAGACAAGATAACTCCTTCTTGTTTAAAAGTCTGTGCTGACCAATTGGCCTCCATCTTCACACATATCTTCAATAAATCACTAGAGATGTGCTATGTTCCTTCTTGCTTCAAATGCTCTACCATCATCCCAGTGCCGAAGAAGCCCACCATCAAGGAACTGAATGACTATAGACCAGTTGCTTTAACATCTGTAGTCATGAAAACCTTTGAAAGGCTAGTGCTGTCCCACTTGAAAACCATCACGGATCTGCTGTGGACCCCTTGCAATTTGCATACCAAGCAAATAGATCAACAGATGATGCTATTAATATGGCTCTGTACTACATCCTACAACATCTTGAATCTCCAAAGACCTATGCAAGGGTCCTCTTTGTAGACTTTAGTTCAGCATTCAATACCATCATTCTAGACACTCTTCTAACTAAGCTAAACCAGCTACAGGTACCTGAACACACTTGTAGGTGGATCACAAGCTTCCTAACAAACAGGAAGCAACAGGTGAAGCTAAGCAGGATCACATCAGATACCTGTACAATTAGCACAGGGACCCTCTAAGGCTGTGTGCTCTCCCCACTTCTCTTCTCTCTGTATACCAATGACTGCATCTCCAATGATCCATCTGCTAAGCTACTGAAGTTCGCAGATGACTGTCACAGATGACAGTGATTCGAGACAATGATGAATCCGCATACAGATGGGAGATCGAACAACTAGCCTCGTGGTGCGACTGAAACAATCTGGAACGGAACACACTCAAAACCATAGAAATGGTGATAGACTTTAAGAAAAACCCTTCCACACTTCTACCTCTCACAATACTTGACAACACAGTATCAACAGTAGAAACCTTCAAATTTCTAGGTTCTACCCTATTGCAAGATCTAAAATGGACAACTAACATCAAAAACATCATCAAAAAAGGACAACAAAGAATGTTCTTTCTGTGCCAACTCAGAAAGCTCAAACTGCCCAAGGAGCTGCTGATCCAGTTCTACAGAGGAATTATTGAGTCTGTCATTTGCACCTCTATAACTGTCTGGTTTGGTTCTGCAACCCAACAAGACAGACACAGACTTCAGAGAATAATTAGAACTACAGAAAAAACAATTGCTACTAACCTGCCTTCCATTGTGGACCTATATACCGCACGAATCAAGAAGAGGATCGTGAAAATATTTACAGATCCCTCACATCCTGGACATTAAACTGTTTAAACTTCTATCCTCAAAACGATGCTATAGAGCACTGCACACCAGAACAACCAGACACAAGAACAGTTTTTTCCCCGAACGCCATCACTCTGCTAAACAAATAATTCCCCCAAAACTATTTACTAAATCTGCACTACTATTAATCTTCTCATTGTTCCCATCACCCATCTCCTTCCACTTCTGACTGTATGACTGTAACTTTGTTGCTGGTATCCTTATGATTTATATTGATATTGATTGGGTCCTGATTGCTTATTTGTACCCTATGACTATCATTAAGCGTTGTATCATTAAGTGTTAAATTTGTATCCTATGACTATCATTAAGTGTTGTAAGTGTTGTACCTTGATGAAGGTATCTTTTCCTTTATGTACACTGAGAGCATATTGATTTATTGATTTATTTATATTTATTTATTTTGTCACAACAATATATGTAGGTATCATACAAAAAGATTATATAGCATATAAACACATATATGGGTAAATATAAGGAGGTATAAGCATATATATATATATATATATATATAGGTCTTTGGTTGTTCGGGTTTTCTCCCGTGTAAAATTGGAAGTGTCTTGGCGACGTTTCGACGAAGTCTCATTCGTCATCTTCAGGCTTCAGCTTCGTGCTTCTGGGAGCAATGTGTGATCGCAGCTGTTTCTTCCTTTTAACTGCTAGTGGGGGTTTGAACTGATTGGGTGGGAGCTTGGCTGTGCTCTGATTGGATGGGGGGTTTTCTGTGCTCTGATTGGCTGGGGGTGTGTCCTGTGTTGGTGGGGGCTTGGTTGTGCTCAGTCTAGTCTGTGCTGCAGGGGGATTTGAGCTGGCGACCTGCATAGCTGTTGTTTGGCTTTGTGGTCGTGCTACATCTTCATAGTGGGTGTCAGTCTGCTGCATGAATGGATTGGAGGGGTTTGAAATGGCTAATGTTGCAGCTGCAGTCTGGCTTCTGGTCCTTGGTCGTGCTTCATGATCAGTGTGGGTTTGGGTCTGCTTTCTGGGTGGATGTGCGGTGGTGACATCCTGTGTGGACCTTGTGAGTGTGGGTCTGGTGTCATTCCTCGTGTTAGGGACTCGTTTGTCAATAAGGGCGGGTTTCCAAATGGCTGGTAGGCGGGAGGTGTCATCTCGTTTGTTCATGCTGTGTGGGCGTTTTTCTATCTCAATGGCTTCTCTGATTATTCTGTTGTTAAAGTGTTCAGTTTTGGCGATAGTTCTGGTCTTTTTAAAGTCAATATCATGTCCTGTGACTTTAAAGTGTTGGACCAGGGAAGAAGTTGGTTCCTCTTTTTTGAATGTGTCAAGTTTTTCTTTCCCGTGTGGCCAGATTATGAAGGTGTCGTCTATATATCTGAGCCAGAGTTTGGGTTTGTGATCAGATTTTTCTAGAGCTTGGGTTTCAAAGTGTTCCATGTAGAGATTGGCAATGACAGGTGAGAGGGGTGATCCCATGGGTGCTCCTTCTACTTGTTTGTATTTTTGTCCATTATAGATGAAGTATGTGTTGGATAGGCAGTGGTTGGTCAGATCTAGGATGTGCTTGGGGGGGTTATATTTGTTTTGGATAGCTGTCAAGGCTTCTTTGATTGGCACTTGGGTGAAGAGGGATATGACATCAAAGCTCACGAGTAGGTCGCTGGGCTGTAAGTTTTGTTTCTTTATGATCTCTATGAACTGGAATGAGTTTTTTACGTGTGAGGTGATGGATTCTGCATAGGGCTGTAGTTGTTTGGCGAGAAACACAAAGATACACAAAGAAGGAACCCCACTCAGACCCATAGTCAGCTCCATAGGCTCACCTCTACAAAACCTAGCCAAATTTCTCGCCAAACAACTACAGCCCTATACAGAATCCATCACCTCACACGTAAAAAACTCATTCCAGTTCATAGAGATCATAAAGAAACAAAACTTACAGCCCAGCGACCTACTCGTGAGCTTTGATGTCATATCCCTCTTCACCCAAGTGCCAATCAAAGAAGCCTTGACAGCTATCCAAAACAAATATAACCCCCCCAAGCACATCCTAGATCTGACCAACCACTGCCTATCCAACACATACTTCATCTATAATGGACAAAATACAAACAAGTAGAAGGAGCACCCATGGGACCACCCCTCTCACCTGTCATTGCCAATCTCTACATGGAACACTTTGAAACCCAAGCTCTAGAAAAATCTGATCACAAACCCAAACTCTGGCTCAGATATGTAGACGACACCTTCATAATCTGGCCACACGGGAAAAACTTGACAACTTCCTCACACACCTCAATAGCCTACACCCCAAAATACAGTTCACCATGGAAACAGAAGTTAATAACCAACTTCCCTTCCTGGATGTCTTAGTCTACAGAAAATCCAATGGCTCCCTAGGACACACCATCTACCAGAAGAAAACACACACAAACCGCTATCTGCACGCACTCTCACACCACCACCCAGCACAGATCAACTCCGTAGCCAAGACACTCATCTCCAGAACAAAATGCTTAGCTGATGAACAACACCTAAAACCCGAACTAGACACTCTCACTAATGTACTAACATCCAATGGATTCCAAACAAATAAGATTACCAAGCTAATCCAAAAAGAACCCCCCACTAAAATCCAAGACAGAGAACAAGAAAACGGCACAGCCCTCCTCCCATATATAAAAGGCACCACAGACAGAATCAGCAAGATCCTCCACAAACACAACATCAAGACAGCATTCTGCACAAACAGAAAAATATCCACCATCCTAAGAAACCCCAAAGACAAAATTGAGTTAGAAAATCAAGGAGTATATGAAATCCCATGCACCGCCTGCCCCACCACATACATTGGACAAACCAACAGAAGAATAAGTGCACGCATTGAAGAACACAAGAACTCATTCAAAAAAGAGGAACCAACTTCTTCCCTGGTCCAACACTTTAAAGTCACAGGACATGATATTGACTTTAAAAGACCAGAACTATCGCCAAAACTGAACACTTTAACAACAGAATAATCAGAGAAGCCATTGAGATAGAAAACGCCCACACAGCATGAACAAACGAGATGACACCTCCGCCTACCAGCCATTTGGAAACCCGCCTTATTGACAAACGAGTCCCTAACACGAGGAATGACACCAGACCCACACTCACAAGGTCCACACAGGATGTCACCACCGCACATCCACCCAGAAAGCAGACCCAAACCCACACTGATCATGAAGCACGACCAAGGACCAGAAGCCAGACCGCAGCTGCAACATTAGCCATTTCAAACCCCTCCAATCCATTCATGCAGCAGACTGACACCCACTATGAAGATGTAGCACGACCACAAAGCCAAACAACAGCTATGCAGCTCACCAGCTCAAATCCCCCTGCAGCACAGACTAGAGTGAGCACAACCAAGCACCCCACCAACACAGGACACACCCCAGCCAATCAGAGCACAGAAAACCCCATCCAATCAGAGCACAGCCAAGCTCCCACCCAATCAGTTCAAACCCCACTAGCAGTTAAAGGAAGAAACAGCTGCGATCACATTGCTCCCAGAAGCACGAAGCAGAAGCCTGAAGATGACGAATGAGACTTCGTCGAAACGACGCCAAGACACTTCCAATTTTACACGGGAGAAAACCCGAACAATATATATAGGTCTTTGGTTGTTCGGGTTTTCTCCCGTGTAAAATTGGAAGTGTCTTGGCGACGTTTCGACGAAGTCTCATTCGTCATCTTCAGGCTTCAGCTTCGTGCTTCTGGGAGCAATGTGTGATCGCAGCTCTTTCTTCCTTTTAACTGCTAGTGGGGGTTTGAACTGATTGGGTGGGAGCTTGGCTGTGCTCTGATTGGATGTGGTGGGGCAATGTATGTGGTGGGGCATACATTGGACAAACCAACAGAAGAATAAGTGCACGCATTGAAGAACACAAGAACTCATTCAAAAAAGAGGAACCAACTTCTTCCCTGGTCCAATACTTTAAAGTCACAGGACATGATATTGACTTTAAAAAGACCAGAACTATCGCCAAAACTGAACACTTTAACAGCAGACTGACACCCACTATGAAGATGTAGCACGACCACAAAGCCAAACAACAGCTATGCAGCTCACCAGCTCAAATCCCCCTGCAGCACAGACTAGACTGAGCACAACCAAGCCCCCACCAACACAGGACACACCCCCAGCCAATCAGAGCACAGAAAAACCCCCATCCAATCAGAACACAGCCAAGCTCCCACCCAATCAGTTCAAACCCCCACTAGCAGTTAAAAGGAAGAAACAGCTGCCATCACACATTGCTCCCAGAAGCACGAAGCTGAAGCCTGAAGATGACGAATGAGACTTCGTCGAAGCGTCGCCAAGACACTTCCAATTTTACGGGAGAAAACCGAACAATATATATAGGTCTTTGGTTGTTCGGGTTTTCTCCGTGTAAAATTGGAAGTGTCTTGGCGACGTTCGAAGTCTCATTCGTCATCTTCAGGCTTCAGCTGCTTCTGGGAGCAATGTGTGATCGCAGCTCTTCTTCCTTTTAACTGCTAGTGGGGGTTTGAACTGATTGGGTGGGAGCTTGGCTGTGCTCTGATTGGATGTGGTGGGGCAATGTATGTGGTGGGGCATACATTGGACAAACCAACAGAAGAATAAGTGCACGCATTGAAGAACACAAGAACTCATTCAAAAAAGAGGAACCAACTTCTTCCCTGGTCCAATACTTTAAAGTCACAGGACATGATATTGACTTTAAAAAGACCAGAACTATCGCCAAAACTGAACACTTTAACAGCAGACTGACACCCACTATGAAGATGTAGCACGACCACAAAGCCAAACAACAGCTATGCAGCTCACCAGCTCAAATCCCCCTGCAGCACAGACTAGACTGAGCACAACCAAGCCCCCAGCAACACAGGACACACCCCCAGCCAATCAGAGCACAGAAAAACCCCCATCCAATCAGAACACAGCCAAGCTCCCACCCAATCAGTTCAAACCCCCACTAGCAGTTAAAAGGAAGAAACACCTGCGATCACACATTGCTCCCAGAAGCACGAAGCTGAAGCCTGAAGATGACGAATGAGACTTCGTCGAAACGTCGCCAAGACACTTCCAATTTTACACGGGAGAAAACCCGAACAACCAAAGACCTATATACAAACACCCGTGAAAACCTCAGAAAACAAATATATATAGCTTTTAGGATTATGGGAAGAGACCACAGAATCAGGTAAAGTATTCCAAGCACTGATGATTCTGTTATAGAAGTCATATTTTCTGCAATCTAGATTAAAGAGGTTGACATTAAGTTTAAATCTATTGGTTGCTCTAGTATTATTGCAATTAAAGCTGAAGTAGTCTTTAACAGGAAGGACATTACAATAGATGATTCTGTGAGTTAAACTTAGGTCTTGCCGAAAGCGACGGAGTTCCAAGTTTTCTAAGCCTAGGATTTCAAGACAAATTATGCATATTATTTCAAGACAAAATATGCATCAAGACAAATTCCTTGTGTGTCCAATCACACGGCCAATAAAATTCTATGCTATTCTATTAATTCGTATGTCGTTTTTTATATGTCTGTTGGATAGGAATCTGTTTTGATCCAAATGTATAATTTCAGTTAATATAATTTTGATTCTATCTGCTATTATAGCCATAAATATTTTATAGTCAGCATTTAGCACTGAGATTGGCATATAATTCTGAATCTTCTGTAGTTAATTATTGTTTTTGGGGATGAGGGTTATCAATGTTTCTGTCTAGGATTCTGGTATTTTGGCCTTTTCCAGTACTTCAATATACAGTACATTTCTAATAATAATTGTTCTAATGATTCTTGAATTTTTATAGAATTCAGCAGAGATTCCATTTATTATTTTTTTGCTTTTGAATTGCTCTTTGTATCTCCAGTCTTGTTATTTTCTTATTTAATGCTTCTTTTGTTAAATCTGGTAATCTGGGAAAATTCCTTTTTTGGAGATATCTTTGAATATCTTTCCCTTCAAATTTTTTTTACTATATGATGCTTGGAAATAATTTACTGCTATGCTTTTCTTTTTTTTCTTTCTGGAAGTACATCATCCCATCCTCATCCCCTAATTGTTTTATTAATTTCTTTTCCTTTTCTTTTTTAATTTATGGGCCAACCATCTTCTGGGCTTGTTAGCATTTTCAAAATAATATTGTTTAACTGTTCTAATTTTTTTGTACTACTTCTTGGGTTATTAGTTTTAATTTATGTTTAATTAATTCTTCTTCTACTTTGGTTTCTTGATTTTGAGGTTCTTTCTGTAATTTAGATTCCAATTTTGCCAATTTTCCTTGGAGTTCTGTAAGATGTTTCTTATTGTATATGGTATCGATAAACCTCTTATGTAAGCTTTCACTGTATCCCATAAATTTTGAATAGTACTTTCTTCGTTCCAATTTTCTTTTAGGAAAAGGCCTAATTCTTTTTCTATATGTTGAACAAATTTCTTTTCTACCCCTTGGTCCATTTTCCTTTCCTCCTGACTTCTCCTTTCCATCTGATTTTTAATGGGTTATGGTCACCCAGGTATTAGTTGCAATTTATATTTCTGCAGTGTCTTTCCTGTTTCCATCCATGCCATGTCTATCCTAGACCACAAATTTTGGGTCCTAGAGAAGAAAATATATTGCTTTTTTTGGGGGGGGGTGTGATTTCCTTCCATATCTCTTTTAAGTTAAATTCCTGAGCCAATTTGAAAAATGCAGTTGGTAATATTTTCCTTTTGTGGTTTGTTTTTTTTCTCCAGTTTTATAATCTTTTCTAGGGTCTACCACTGCGTTAAAGTCACCCAATATACACAGATTATCTGCCTCTATTCTATTAATTGTTTGTGTAATTTACTATAGTACCCTCTTTGGTGTGTATTGGGTGCATAAATAACTACAATTAATATTCTTTTTTGTTTTATTGAAATTTCAATCATTAGTGTCATTCACTCATTATCTGCATAAAATTGTTTGGGGTTTAACCTTTCCTTTATATAAACTGCTACCCCTCTTTTCTTAGATTCTGCTAATGCTACAAATAATTTTCTTAATTTAGGGGGGTTTCCAAATAGCCACTTTTCCCTTTTGGGATATGCACTTCCTGTAAGCATATTATTTCCATATTCAGTTTTTGAAGTTTGGTAATTATTTGTCTTTGTTTTATCAGTGTATTCAATACATTTACGTTAATAGATATTAAGTTCACCTCCTCCTCCATTTACTTATTTCTTTGTTCGTTTCCTTTTTTGATTTTACTTCCCTTTGCTGCCTTGTTCTTACCCCTTATCCACCTCTTGAGTCTCCAGCTGATTTGTTTTCTTCTATTTGTTGTTCTTCTTGACTCTTTGTTTCTAACTCTTCTCTACTGTCTAATTCTTCCCCAAAACATTGTTCAAAAAATTCCTGGGCCTTCTCTACTATATCCACTCTTACTTTTTTATCTTCCCAGGTTATCAGCATACCTTCTGGTATTAACCATCAAAACATTATTCTATGTTTAATCACTTTAGAAGAGAGAAATTTGTAATTTGTACATTGACAAATTCTTTTTGGCAATTGTTTAAGTATTATAATTTCTTTTCCCTTATAAGTCAATTGGTCTTCTCTAGTCTTTCTGTAAATTTCATCATATATTGATTTCTTTGTGAACCTAATGTGAATTTCATGTGGTAATCTGTGTCTTTTTGCGTAATTCGTGTATACGCTATATACTTCGTCAATATTATTCCATAATTCCTGTTTATCCATATGCAGGGGCTCTGCTAGTAATTCCACCATAAATTTATAAAGATCCTCCTCTTTATTTTCAACTATGTTTTGAAATCTTAGGTAGTGGGAGGATCTTTCTAATTCAGGATGTATTACTGTCTCTTCCAACTCCTTATTCACTGCTATCCATCTCTCCTCCACTGCTTCTAGTTTCTTTTCGGTTCTTTCTACTCTTGCCTCTACTACTTTTATTTTTTGTTTGTTGTTTGCTTTTGATTCCTGAATCTTTTCCATTCTAACATCTCATTTTTTTATGTCTCCCTTCACCTCACACATGTTCCCTTTCATTTCTTCATGGGTATTCATAATAGATTCCTGCATTTTCATCATGACCTCTTAAATCATGTTCAGTGAGGTTTGCATGTTTGCATAGTTGATACTGATCCTAATTTTTCAGTAGTTGACATATCTGTTATTAATTTCTCACCTGCAGATGAGGCCATCATGGAAATTGTCTTTTTTACTATTTTTATGACAGCAGTTGTATTTGACATTTATATTTTTTGAAGGAGATTGTTCCACAACACCATATATGTCTAATTTACTACTCCAGTCTATGTCTATATCTCTTTTTATCTCTAGTCTTTCTTCTTAAACTTATTATAATACAAATACAATTACAACATAGATAGCTAATCACATTAATCCAACTAATTATAACAATCAATTTTCTGCATCGTTAATCATATATAATACCATTCTGTATTTACTATTATGAATATTTACTTAATCAGAAATCTCAGTCCACAATTATTTCCAAATCTATAATAATAAGAGAAAAATAAATATATTTCCTATTATTGGAGAATTTAACTTAATAAACAATATCTAAAAGAAAAGATGAGTAGAACCAATAAGTATTAAAAAGAAAAAAGAAAGATAAATCACAAAAAGATAACAAAAATATATAACTATATTTAGTATTAATATTATTTATATTGAGTCATAAATATCAAGTTCCCTCCAGTTTATAGATATCCCTCCTTTTTTTTATCCAATTTGGCCAGTCACTGTCCCTTGCTACATTTCCTCAATCTCTGTCTCCAAACATGATTCTTTCCTTTCTTCTTTCTCCAATCCATTCGCCACCTCCGCACACCATCAGCACTTCACACAATCTCTCTCAGTTCCAATTTTCCATTTGATTTTCTCAATAATTCAATCCCTCTCAACACTGTTCATTTGACACTTTCACTCTCAGTTTGTCTTCCTTCTGCTCCCATCACTAAGGCACTGCTTTTTACTCTTTGGAGACTCACTCTATTCCTCATCTGCCATCTCCACAATTTCACTGAAAAAATTTGGATAATTCACCTCTTATAAAACTCCTTTCATTGATACTTCTTGTTGCTTCTCACTGTTCTGCTTCCTCATTATACATTCAGGCTGTCATGTCTCCAGACCTGGTTTTGGCAGCCGGTCTCTTTCACGCCGGATTTGGGGGGGGGGTCCACCCTCTGTGGTGGGGGATCACCCTTCTCCCCACCACCTCTGAGCTATCCCCTTCAATCACTGTCCTCTTCAAGGTTCAGCTTTACCATTACTGGTTTCCAATGTGAAAAATTGGGCAAAAGAAGTGGAGCTTTCGATCCCCTGCACCGCACCAGCAATACAGCAATCCTGGAAGTCAGCTTCTTACATATATTTCATTTCATCCTTACTTACATCATTTACTAACATTTCAATTTAATTCAATTTTATATCTCACTTTCAATTATTTTCACCTATAAACCATTCTATCTTTCACATTTCATCTGCTGGTCTATTCTACCTTAAGCAGTATACCGTATTTTTCAGAGTATAAGTCGCACCTTTTTACCCCCAAAAAGAGGGTGAAAATTTGGGTGCATCTTATACTCTGAATGTGGCCAAACCCACCCACTGCCCCCCACCCTTCAGAGGTTGTTGGCCCCTACGCATCTTATTTTCCGGTGATTTCAGGCGGCGGGGATCCTCACATTGCCAAAAATGAGCATCACATTTTCGGTCTCCACACACTGGGAGATGGGCAGTGGAAATGGTTAGGGTGCTGCTTGGACCCAGCAAAAAAACCATGCTGCTGTGTTTTCATGAGGATGTGAGGCTCTGCAAATTGCATTGGGGAGGAAAATGCTATTCATGGAGGTGAAGCTCTTGCGAAGTGGGCGCTTCTGCACGAGAGGTGTAAGGCTAGGTGGCTCGCCGCCCAGCCTGCCACTTATCCAGAAAACCCAGGCTCAGGGCAGTCAGCTTCTGCTCCTGGCCCGGGAGATGGATCTGGCCAGGAGGAAAGAGAAAGTGAGACTGTAGAAAAGGAGGAGGAGGGCACGTGGCTTTGTGAATTGCTTTGGGCACTCGGGGAGGAAAAAGAACATTGCCTCCATGCATTGCGTTTTCCGGCATTTTCCTCCTCAATTGCCCGAAGCAATTTGCAGAGCCATGTGCCCTCCTCTTCTTCCTTTTCTGCAGTCTCACTTTCTCTTTCCTCCTGGCCAGATTGGCCTCCCGGGCCAGGAGCAGAAGCCAACTGCCTGGGTCATCTGGAGAAGGGGAAGACCGGGCAGCAAGTACCTTGTTGTGACCCAGGTTCCTGGATTCGGACTCCTGGAGGAGGAGGATTCAGAAAGTGAGGAAGAGGAACTGGCAAGGCCTGCTTCCCCTGGGCCCTCTCCCTCCCTGGCACCCACACAGGAGGAGGAGGAGCTGGCAAGGCCTGATTCCCCCGGGCCTTCTTCTGATTTGGCAATGCCCCAAGAACAATCTTGGCTTGATGCAAGACTGCGCAGACGTGACCGGCACGCGCAGCAGAGGAGGCGTTGGGACAAAGTCAAAGAATGATGAGTCACGGAGTAACACCCACAGGGGCTATAAAGCAGGAGGCAGAACTTCCTGGCTTTTTGTCTTAGACAAAGCAGTGAATTTGCGCGGGCAAACTGTTTCAATGGAGGGAAGAATATACTCGTAAGTAACTCTGGCCTTATCTATAATTTCCTAGTTATCTCCAGAGACTTGGCAGGCGCGTGGGTAGACGTGGCCAGAACATTTATTTATGTAAATAAACTTGAAAAGAAGGCCTTTGACTGACTCTTTGTTGGGAGTATTGGGGGAGGGAAACAGAACATACCTTGCCTTATGCCTCTCATGCAGAAGCGCCCACTTCACAAGAGCATTGCCTCCATGCATCATGTTTTCCGGCATTTTCCTCTTTGATGCAATTCACAGAGCTGTGCACCCTCCTCCTCCTTGGTGGCTAAAGGGGAAGAAGAAAACTCTGTGCTGATCCATTTCAGGTGGTCAAAACACCAAATGGCTGTGGGGAGCTGAGACATTTCTCCTTCATGCCACCCCACCCAGCTGCTCATTGCAGTTCAGTTTAAGAGAGCAAGCGGGGGGGAACTAACCTCAACTGCAGATGGAGCCTCTCTGGGCATGAAAACCGTTTGGGAGGAGAAAGTGGCTGAGAAGGGGGGAATTGTGGTGCAAAGGAAGGCACAAGGACGGAGGGGGGACTGCAGGAGAAGCAGCCCTTCTCCAGCAACAGGAGTGTGTATGTTCCCAATCTTAACCTCCCACGATTTCTGTCCCCATGGCTACTGTGCGGCATAAGGTGAGGGTGGTCCATGCAGACCACCACAGGCTTCGGGTGTGCTGAGTAGGCTTCATCTTCAAGGAATTGGTGGCTTGCTGGGCACTGCATAGGAGGTGCAAGGCAAGGTACTGCCACCCGAAAACTGTTGCCATGATCGCCACTGCCTGGAACTGCCCGAAAACGCAATGCTCTTTCTTTGCCTCTGCACACCACATTTTTGGAACTGGGGAGGCAGCAGAGATCTTTAGACAGCGGAGATCGTGGCAACAGTGTTTTTGGGGGGGCAGCACCTTGCCTTTTGCCCTCTGCACTGCGCCTGCTTCGCCAAGCAAGTCCCAACCTCCGCGCTTCTCCAGGCCGCTTCTGGAATAAGGGTCTGACCAAGGCAGCAAAGGTGCAGGGGGCTTGCTGGGAAGCCCGGCACTGTGTTTATGAGATGTCAGCATCCAGGAGGACTGAAGTGCTGTGTCGCTATGGGGCCTTGCTGCAAGAAAGCCAGGCTTTCAACACCTCCAGCTATAGGTAGGAAGATGGGGCATCTCGAGAGTGGAGCCTTCTGTGCCAAGTCCCTATTCTGCCCCCATGAAAATCATCCCCCACCACACCCTACCCACTCCAGTTAAATAGAGTGATAAGATTTGTTTTAAACTGATAAAAAGTTCTGTGCTACCAGTTATCAAAATCCGAATGGAAGTGAGGACGCCGCTGATCCTGATGCTGGTAGGCAGAGGCAGAATTCTTTTTTTCTTGTTTTCCTCCCCCAAAATTAAGGTGCATCTTATATTCCGAAAAATATGGTACTTCTTTACTTCTTACATATATTTCCTTTCATCCTTACTTATACCATTTACTAACTTTTCAATTTTGTATCTTAATTTCAATTAATTCCTTTGTTCTTTTCAGTCTTTAAAACACACTTCTGACTTCCGGTGATGTTGTCAGGGCAACACAGAGGGAAAAGAATGAGCTCTGTTCTTTGACTCTGTTTATTTTGTGCTTGGGGACCGTTCGAAGGCATGTTGAAGGATTGGAAAGCTACACAAAGCAGAGGGGAAGCCCGGAGGTCAATGAGGTGGTGTGCAAGTGCCCGCTGGAACGGTGTGACATGGCTGACCTGAGGCTGTGACAGCGCACAATAGAATTGGAAGAGGAAACTTAATCAGCAGACTGTGCCCATTTTTACTGGTGAGAGACTCCCAGATGCATAGCAGTTGGAACGGTCAAAGTGAGTAAAAACAGAGTATTTGGCAAAATACAAGAGAGCTCCAGCAGGAAACTAGTGGCGACTTAAAGAGACGAGCCGTGATTAAGTGAAAGTAATTGCAGAGAGAGGAATCAGGTGAAATAGAAAGGAAGACCGAAAGCTGACTGTAAAGAGGGAGTGACAGCTAGCGAGTGTAAGATAACGGAGGAAGAGAAAGAGCAAGAGAAAAAAAAGAACTTATACTTTGAAAATTGACAAGGAAAAAAAGGGTTGGTGAAGGACGATCAAAGGCGGAAGGAGATCGGGTGTCCAGGGAAAGTACAAGAGACAAGGAAAAGAAATGTATGATTTGTATAAAGAATTAACAGAATTAGATCAGATAGTAACAGGGACAGATGACAGATTTATCTGCATAAATACCACCAGGGGCCCTGCAGTACTAAAGGCACATTATTTTGAATTGGAAGCTCCATAGGGGGCAGTTGAATGCTGTTTTCCATTCATCTCCCTCCCTGATGCGGACTCGGTAGTATGCTTCTCTGAGGTTTATTTTAGTAAAGACTTTTCCCTTGGCTAGGTGAGACAACATGTCCTTCATGAGAGGGAGAGGGTATAGGCCAGTGATGGTGAATCGCCTGGAATGTGCTTTGTTATGACTGAAGTGCAAATTCCTCAATGCAGCTGCAAGGCTCCTTGCCCCTGCCTATGGCAACTCGAGAGCAAGTCATGAATGCTTCACAAGTTGACATACTTTTTAATGGAGTGGCTATTTTATTAAGAGGTAGAAAAAGAGGTAGAAATTGGGAAAATAGTATTATGTACACTGATATAGAATAGAATACATTATAACTACTATGTATACACAAATACACAAAGTTGAAAGATTATGATTATGTATATCTAAATAACATTACTATTATTATTACTCTGTGTAAAATATATTGACACAGACAACATTTTGTCCACCAAGCACTTATGGATATTAAAGAAAAAAAACTATAAATAAAACTATAAAAAGCGAGCGAGCGAGAGAGAAGATGGCATGGAAATACTAGGCAGCAGAGATAAAGCAGAGCTGCTTAACTCATTCTTTGCATCGGTCTTCACGCAAAAAGAAACTGTAGCTCAATCTACCAAAAACATAACTGTAAAAGACAGACTAGAAATAAAAGTTAAAATAAGCAAGAAAATGGTAGAGAACACCTGTCTGATCTTGATGGATACAAATCACCAGGACCTGATGGATTACATCCCAGAGTTCTAAAGGAGCTAGCAGATGTCATCTCAGAACCACTGTACAACGTCTTTCAAAAATCCTGGAGCACCAGGGAACTACCAGAGGACTGGAAAAAGCTGATGTGATTCCCATTTTCAAAAAAAAAAAAAGAGGGGTGGGGGAAGACCCAGGAAACTACAGACCAATCAGCCTAACAGCAATACCCAGAAAAATACTGGAAAAGATAATAAAAAAACAGACCTGCCAACACCTGGAATTAAGTAAAATAATAACTAGAAGTTAGCATGGGTTTGTTAAAAACAGATCACGCCAAACCAATCTTACTTCATTCTTCTTTTTTTTAATTTACTTTTATATTCCGCCCTTCTCCGAAGACTCAGGGCGGCTTACAGTGTATAAGGCAATAGTCTCATTCTATTTGTATATCTACAAAGTCAACTTATTGCCCCCCCCACAATCTGGGTCCTCATTTTACCTACCTTATCAAGGATGGAAGGCTGAGTCAACCTTGGGCCGGGCTTGAACCTGCAGTAATTGCAGGCTACTGTGTTCTAATAACAGGCTCCTTACAGCCTGAGCTATTACGACCTTTTTTTTCTTCAACATCCTAATTAAATTAGTAGTGATAATAGTGAAATAGTAGTGAAATACTGTGGACATAATATACTTAGACTTCAGTAAGGCATTTGACAAAGTAGACCACAACCTACTTCTTCGTAAGTTAGAAAAAAGTGGGATAGAGAGCCTCACTACCAGATGGATTCGCAACTGGCTGACAAACCATACTCAACGAGTAGTCCTTAATGGGTCCATGTCTACATGGAGAGAAATAAGCACTGGGATGCCACAAGGTTCTGTCTTAGGCCCAATAGTCTTTAATATCTTCATAAATGACTTAGATGAGGGAACAGAAGGGGAACTTACCAAATTTGCAGATGATACTAAACTGGCAGGAATAGCTAACACTCTAGAAGATAGGTTCAAGATACAAATGAATCTTGACAGACTTGAACACTGGGACCTATCTAACAAAATGAAATTCAATGTATAGAAAAGTAAAGTCTTACACTTAGGCAGAAAAACCATAAGTATAGACTGGGTAAAACCAGGCTTAATAGCAGTAACTGTGAGAGGCATCTTGGAGTCTTAGTGGACAACCAATTAAATATGAGTCAACAGTGTGTGGTGGCAGCCAAAAAAGCCGATGCAATCCTAAATTGCATTAACAGAGGAATACAATCAAGATCCAGGGAGGTACGAATACTACTCTATAAAGCCTTAGTAAGACCACACCTAGAATACTGCATCCAGTTT
The DNA here is from genome assembly GCF_028640845.1 of Ahaetulla prasina. NCBI lineage: Eukaryota > Metazoa > Chordata > Lepidosauria > Squamata > Colubridae > Ahaetulla > Ahaetulla prasina. The sequence goes on from NC_080542.1 coordinate 73,575,546, forward strand.
TGGTCACCACAATATAAAAAAGATGTTGAGACTCTAGAAAAAGTGCAGAGAAGAACGATCAAGATGATTCAGGGACTGGAGGCTAAAATATAGGGTGAAAGGTTGTAGGAACTGAGCATGGCTAGTCTAGTGAAGAGAAGGACCAGGGGAGACATAATAGCAGTCTTGCTGCCACAGAGAGGAGGGGGTCAAGCTATTTTCCAAAGCACCTGAAGGCCAAACGAGGAATAATGAATGGAATCTGATCAAGGAGAGATTCAATCTACAAATAAGGAGAAATTTTCTGACAGTGAGAACAATCAACCAATGGAACAAGAAGTTCCATTCAGAAGTTGTGGAAGCTTCATCACTGGAAGCTTTTAAACAGAGATTGGACTGCCATTTGTCAGAAATGGTATAAGGTCTCCTCCTTGGGTGGGGGACTGGACTAAAAGACCTACAAAGTCCCTTCCAATTGTGTTAATCTATTAATCATATCCTGCAAAAATCTCTGACTGAGATTATCTTTAGAAAAAAACCCACAGATGGGCTTTTTCTGAAATTTGTCTGATTTGTGTTTAATTTCCTGGAATTGTATCCCACCAAATTTTTTGACATCTACTTCAAGCTTGTGGCTATGTATTTTATACAAAGGATCAAAGAACTCAGATTTGAAGAGTGATATGGAGAGAAAGTACATAAGACTTAGTTAATGATTTTCAAGATTTCTTACAGGGTGGGTTTATTTATGGTGAAATCTTGAGAAATATGAGCAATCTCTTACTCTTGCCAGAGAAAAATGAACCTGTAGGGAAATGTAGCCTTTGAATACAGTTCTGCTCCAAGACTGATTTCAAAAAGGTGTAGCCTTTGAATACAGTTCTGATCCAGACTGATAAGTATCTCTAGATTCCGCTTTAGTAATTCTTGCTTAAATTGGTATAACAGAATCTGTTGCAGTTAAATATCAAAATATGAAGTTAGAGACATATTGAATATGCTGCCATTTTACAGAAACCTATGTATTAGAAGATTATTCTGTTCTGATTCATGCATGACTGTTTATACCGATTCACTGAAAATGCTGTTTTAGCAAAAAACCAACAATCCCAATATAGTCAATATTGTGATAAGAAATATTTAGAATGCTTCCTCTTACAGGTAAGGATATGAATTAAAATACAAATAATGGATCCTCATAATCATTAATCATATTAATTTTATTGTTTTGAACTAAGACCTCAACATGTGCAATGTACAAGATTCAGACTTTCACTGACATATAATGTGATGCAAGGTATTTTAGATGGTTATATTGTAATTATAGTACTTGTTGAAGTGATCTGTTTCATTAGTAAACATTAGCTTTTTTTAGAAATAATAACATCTCTAACTTTCACATTCTCTTTTACATCAAGCTACTAAAGTGATGCAATGTATTTGTTGTCCAATTTCAAATCAGTTGAAAAACCTAGAGCTGCACTGCAGCACAAGCCCAGTTCACAAGTGGCTGGCTCTTGTGTCCCTGAGGCACCCCATATTCTGCTTCCTGTCCCACTGGATTCCTTGGGCCTGCTTCCCGCACTGCTAGATCCCACAGTGTCCTCCCTATCCACCCACCCCCATCATAGCTTAGTCCACTTATATTTTCTATAGATCTCCTGGAAGTAGCCACTCTGCTGTTTGGCCTTCCTACATAAAGGCTGCATAGTACCATCTTGGGATGAATTGGGGTCATTCCAAAATTCATCTGCTTCTGAGACAAAGGAGGCTGAAGGGCAGATTGGCTGATTCTTCTTCCCAAAAGTGACCTCCAGAAAGATGAGGGAATCTCTGAATACCTATATTTGACTGAACTATTGTCAATTGCCTCAACCAATGGTCAGAGATGCTGAGAACTGTGATTCGGGATCATAAAAGATGCAAATATTCTCAAATTCTTCAAATATTTAAATTATATGACTAGATTAATAGGATTCTCTTTCACAGTCAATCTACAAGTTAGATTGATTATGTACTTTCCAAATTGTATTTAACCATAATTAATAGTTAACAAAAAGGCATTTAACCTCTCAAATGCCTTTCCACTATACTTTCCAAAATAAAAGTAATATATTTTACAGGATTGGATATTCTGTGGTCCCTCTCTCTCCCTATTTCCAGTTCCAATATGATTGGGCTTCAACTGTTAAGTGATGTTGGCAATTATTCAGGAAAATGAGAGTTACAGTTTCTGAACATTAAAAAAATATTACTATGATGAAAAAGAAAGGGGGAAAAACCCGCTTGAAACAACAATTGGCTCCAAATTACATTTCAGTAGGAACCAATAGGATAAAACCAACAAGTGGGGGAACAAGGCAAAATGCAGTAGTTTTGTTGTATGGTATACATAGTCATTTACCAAAAAAAAGTGCACCGTCACTAAGAAATGAGAAGCTCTCTAGTATATTTTAAAATGACAAACGTCTAGCATTTATATATAGGTTTATATTACAGTGGCCATTTAATGTAAATAAACACTAGAAGTGGGACTATATAGAACAAGGGCTATAGCTAGTTAGTCATTCTTTCTTTCTTTCCCATAATAAACTTTGAAATTTGTTTCCACTGTGGGCTCTAATTCAGTTCTTGCTATTAAGTGGTAAACTTTTAGGGAGAAATTATGGTGCAGCAGAAGTCAAAATGTGGAAAAGATTCAGCCATAAAGGTCACTGGGTGATCTCAGGAAAGAAATAATCTAGCAGCCTAGCTGGATGAATAATTATGAGGCTAATACATCAACTCGACATTTCTTTATAGAAAAAGGGAATACAAATCTAATAAATGAATGTATTCATGTTATCTCATTTATACAATCATTTTTTAAAAATTTGCTCTTACAATGAATTCATCTAGAAAAGAACCCAAGTAGGACTTGGAACACAATGGTTAAAGGGTGTGATTTGAAAGGGTGTGAAAGCCTATTCATATTGTTCTACATATCGTTAGCTATATTAACAAATAAATACCTTTGTCTAGAAGTTGGAGGATGGATACATATCACTATGTCCTCCAATATGTATTACTCTCCTCTCATTTTCCCCCAGAACAATTTTAACAGGTAGGCCAAGATGAGAGAAAATGACTAGCCCAAAGTCATTCAATAAGTTTCTATAGCTAAGAATGGATTCCTCTGTCCTAATCAAACATATATGAAGCAGAGTACAAAAATGACTCTGCCCCTAGTATAAAGGATTCCTGAATTTGAATAATAAAACAATTCTTAGGAATCACAATAAATATATTGAATTAGAAGACTGAGATTCCAAACTGAAGAAGATAGAAGCAACTCTGGCTAGTAATTCTACGGTTCTAGGGATCTAACATTAATACCAATTATTAAAAGGAATTTTTTTTAAAAAAAGGAATAGGGTATATGATTTATCCAATACTGCCCAGATAACAAACTTTACCATATGAACCATTTGAAAGCAAGGAAATTACTATATAATAATTAGATACTTTTTCAATCTTTTTCAATCTATTTCGGAAAGGTATTATAAGAAAGAATTGCTATCATATAGAAATAGTGTTCAGTACTAACAAAATGTTAACAGGAAAAGAATCTTTCTTATTGAAACAATGAAATATATGTATTTAATTTCAAAGTCTTTTTTTCTAAGTACGTAATACATCTAATGTTTATATGTTTTCTACATATTTTATTAATAAAATTAGTCAATAATTATTCAGGTTTACATAAGATTTTATTTAGCGGCAGATGGTTTAATAAGATGTTATTATATTTTAAAATTGCATTTGGTTATTTATTAGCTTTTATTAATGATTTTATTTGGCATTGAGAAAAGTCAGAAAATTATTTTATGGATTGATCTTGCAGAGTTTGTCTTAAAAATAATTGTAGCAAAGTCAGCTTTGAAATAAATCCATATAGTATCAATTTCAAAAGGTAGAGGAATGCCCAAACAATAGTCCAATATTTCAGCTAATGTAAGTGAGCACAGGAGACTGCCATGTTGAGATAGATCCCTTTTGTCCTATTCTAAGTCCTTCAATCTGTCAATTTAAGTGGCAGGTTCTATGGCATTTGATAATTAAGGGGAGAAACATTATCTTTATTGTTCTTAGCGAATTCCAGAGTATGCAATTTAGGCTACCCACCTAGTTTCCCCTGGAGTTTCAATTGGATACAGATGACTCTTCTCTTTATCTTCTAAAATAGTTGTGTAGGGTTGCTATGTGCTGCTGAATAGTTACAACATTCTCCCCTAAGGCTGGCTACATTTCAATGCTAGTTGAAATGATCCTTGTTTAAATACCATATTGCTTAACTCATGGGAGTGCTACTAAATGTAATTAAATTAATTTCTTCAAAGTACTTTTGGTTTTTAGATGAAAGATACTATAGAAACCTAGAGTACATTTTCAGCCTGGTGAAGCATATTTGGATAAACATCTATGTTGGTCTTTGCTCACCACCTAGCCTTTCAATGCTTCAATTATCTTGTTCTGTGTGTTTTCAAATTTTGCAGATTCCTCATTTCCTGGTTTCACCTTTAAGAGGAAAAATGTAAATATAAATGACTAAAAGATTACTATTTAAAGCTCTTATTAAATATAGAAAATGTTAGCTTTCTTTCACTCTTTTCTCCAAGATAGATAGATATAAACAAAATGCATAAAGAGAACAGACAGTTCTATGTTATGCTACTGGCTTAAGTGAAAGCCAGATTGGAATTTTTCAAGAAATGTAGAAGGTGGCATAGGCATAACTAATCAAAGGAAACAATTTTTCACACAACACTTTAATGGGAATAGGATATTCAGCATTACAGAATATTGCAGAATTCAAGAATCTGACAAAATTCAAAGATGAAAAACATGAGCTTAGTAAAAACCGGGGTGGGGGAGTGCAATGTTTTTTCAAGGCTGTGTATCGTAAAGAACAGCTCAGAAGTATTCTAGCACACATTTTTTTATTAAGAAATTTTATCTATGTTTTCAAAGATGATCTATTATATTAAGTACAGTATACTAAGTTTCATATTGGAAAGAGCCTCAAGCTATATGATTTTGAATATAGATTTTAGAAGTTCTTAACTCCAAACAAAAAGCCATAAAAAGCTCAATAGGAGAAAATATAGATAAATTTAGAAAAGGGGAAAACACAATCTTTATCAGCTTACTTAATTACATTCTCTGTAAATCACCCTAACCATCTTCTCCCATCTCCATGTTTTCCTGGAAATTTCTTGCTTTAGAGTGCCTAAATTTGAATTCGTTAAATTGGGTTATTTTTGACCTCAGAAAAGAATCACAGAGGAAATCTGTTATTGCAGATAGCCAGGCTACTTTTCCTTTTATGCCATAATTGGTTTTCCCCTTTGTTTTCTTAGCCAGGCAATTAATCAGCAAGCAGATACTGGCCGGTTTAGCTCAGGCTGGTAAGGCCTGTTATTAACAGGCTGGTAAGGCCTGTTATTAAGAACACAAAGCCTGCAATTACTGCAGGTTCGAGCCCGGCCCAAGGTTGACTCAGCCTTCCATCCTTTATAAGGTAGGTAAAATGAGGACCCAGATTGTTGGGGGGGCAATAAGTTGACTTTGTAAAAATATACAAATAGAATGAGACTATTGCCTTATACACTGTAAGCCGCCCTGAGTCTTCGGAGAAGGGCGGGGTATAAATGTAAACAACAAAAAAAAAAAAAGTCAATTAGGTTTCATTTCAGTTGGCTCAGTTAGGTTGCTGGCAATATATACTATGTAACACAATGGGCAGGAATCCTAAATACTTAGCATAGGCATCAGGTACTCCTATGGTTCATACTGGAGCCATAAAATACCACATGAGTACTTGGCAATGATTTTGGATACTGGGGAGCGACTGTTCAGACTGTCGGACAGCGACTGTCTTTGTTATGACATATAAGACTCTTCTTTAGTGAGTAGCTATGATTGCACTTAACAGGGATTTTTTTTTTGATTGTTTGTAAAAACCTTTATGATCACCAGATTGCAACAAGAGACACTCCCCCCCCCCAAGTCATATATATGGGCTGGGTGGCTGTACAAATTGAATAAATACATAAACAAATATTTCTATCCAGGGATGTCGGAAGGGGGGAAAACATTGCGATACATCACATGATGGCCACGTGATGCATTGAGTTTGATGTCCATGCTAGTATAGACTATAGAATCACGTACATTCCCAAGTGGATTCTCCCATTTAAAGCCGTGGTGGCTCAGGCTGTAAGATAGAAGAAGACGCCTAGAGAGTACCTGGAGGTCTAGCCGTTCCGAGGCTGATCGGACACTAGTGAGTTCTTTTACTAAGACCTACCTAGTGGCAATGAGGGAGGCGAAACGTTCCTACGTTTCCACCCTCATTGCATCGGCAGATAACCGCCCGGCCACCCTGTTTCGGGTGACCCGCTCCCTCCTTCAACAGGGGGGGCGGGATGACCCCCTGCAGGGACGTGCCGAGGAGTTTAACGGTTATCTATACGATAAAATCGTTCAGCTTCGGGATAGTTTAGACCAAAATTGCGATGATCCAAGTGGGATGGCAGAGGCACGTCTTGTTGAGGTTATTTGGGATGAGTTTGAGACTGTGGCTCTCGAGGACGTGGACAGGTTACTGGGGAGGCTACATGCGACCACATGTTTACTGGACCCGTGTCCTTCCTGGCTGGTGCTGGCTACTCAGGAAGTGACACGAGGCTGGCTCCGGGGAATTATAAATGCTTCATTGTTGGAAGGGGTTTTCCCCGCCGCCTTGAAAGAGGCAGTGGTGAGACCCCTCCTCAAGAAGCCTTCCCTGGACCCAGCTATTTTGGGAAATTATCGCCCAGTCTCCAATCTTCGCTTTCTGGCGAAGGTTGTAGAGAGTGTGGTTGCATGGCAGCTTCCCCAGTACCTGGATGAAGCTGTCTATCTAGACCCGTTCCAGTCCGGCTTCCGGTCCGGTCACAGTACGGAGACAGCTTTGGTCACGTTGGTGGATGACCTCTGGAGGGCCAGGGATAGGGGTTGTTCCTCTGCCCTGGTCCTATTAGATCTCTCAGCGGCTTTCGATACCATTGACCATGGTATCTTGCTGCACCGGTTGGAGGGGTTGGGAGTGGGAGGCACCGTTTATCGGTGGTTCTCCTCCTATCTCTCCGACCGGTTGCAGACGGTGTTGACAGGGGGGCAGAGGTCGACCGCGAGGCGCCTTACTTGTGGGGTGCCACAGAGGTCGATTCTCTCGCCCCTCCTGTTCAACATCTACATGAAGCCGCTGGGTGAGGTCATCAGTGGTTTCGGAGTGAGTTATCATCTGTATGCTGATGACACTCAGCTGTACTTTTCCACCCCGGACCACCCCAACGAAGCTGTCGAAGTGCTGTCTGGAGGCCGTACGGGTCTGGATGGGGAGAAACAGACTCAAGCTCAATCCCTCCAAGACGGAGTGGCTGTGGATGCCGGCACCCCGGTACAGTCAGCTGCAGCCGCAGCTGGCTGTGGGGGGCGAGTTATTGGCCCCAACGGAGAGGGTGCGCAATTTGGGTGTCCTCTTGGATGGGCGGCTGTCGTTTGACGACCATTTGGCGGCCGTCTCCAAGAGGGCCTTCCACCAAGTACGCTTGGTGCGCCAGTTGCGCCCCTTCCTTGACCGGGATGCCTTATGCACGGTCACTCATGCCCTTGTCACTTCCCGCTTGGACTATTGCAATGCTCTCTACATGGGGCTGCCCTTGAAGTGCACCCGGAGGCTGCAGTTAGTCCAGAATGCAGCTGCGCGGGTAATAGTGGGAGCAACTCGTTGCTCCCATGTAACACCAATCCTGCGCAGTTTGCACTGGCTTCCTGTGGTCTTTCGGGTGCGCTTCAAGATTTTGGTTACCACCTTCAAAGCACTCCATGGCTTAGGACCCGGGTACTTACGGGACCGCCTGCTGTTACCTTATGCCTCCCACCGACCCGTACGCTCACACAGAGAGGGCCTTCTCCGGGTGCCGTCCGCCAAGCAATGTCGGTTGGCGGCCCCCAGGGGAAGGGCCTTCTCTGTAGGAGCTCCTACGCTTTGGAATGAACTTCCCCCTGGCTTACGTCAAGTGCCTGATCTTCGGACCTTTCGCCGTGAGCTGAAAACGCACCTATTTATTCAAGCGGGACTGGACTGAAATTTTACTGGGGTTATTTATATTTTAAGATTTAAATTTGTTTTAAAATTTGGGCCACATTATAATATGCTTTTTAACTTTCTCTTAATGTTTATATATTGAATTTTACTTGGCTGTACACCGCCCTGAGTCCTTCGGGAGAAGGGCGGTATAAAAATCGAAATAAATAAATAAAATAAATTAATTAATTAATTAAAACACAGCAGCCTGCAATTACTGCAGGCTCGAATCCCACCAGGCCCAAGGTTGACTCAGCCTTCCATCCTTTATAAGGTAGGTAAAATGAGGACCCAGATTGTTGGGGGGCAATAAGTTGACTTTGTAAATATACAAATAGAATGAGACTATTGCCTTACACATTGTAAGCTGCCCTGAGTCTTCGGAGAAGGGCGGGATATAAATGTAAATTAAAAAAAAGAAGAAGAAGGAAAGAAAATGCTTCATGTTAAAAGCAGGTGCTTGTTTGAACCATGTTGCATTTAGAGATATTGTTCAGAGATATTTTCCTACCTATCCACTGTTATTAGGGTGCTATGTTTTTTTTTATTATTATTCAAAAAGTTTTACAAAAAAATCCCCCCCCCCTTGCACTTAACAGGGATTATTATGTACAAGTGACTTGCTTTCTATCTGTAAACTGACCCTTACAAGTATTCAGTGGATAGCAAAAGACACAGAAGAAAAATAATTTTCTTAAGTATGATAATGGAATTAAAAAATCTGATCTTGGTTACTATGATTATGGTGAACATGGTCCATACTGAGTGCATTTGTTGGAAGACAACAGTTGCTTTACATATTCAGCATTTTACATCTGCTTCTGTTCCCACATCTGTATCCATGATGCTACTGAGATATTTAAATAGTTGCACAAATTTTAAGGACTGTCCTAATGTTATTGAAGTGTTGTTTTGAACATTGCCAACTTGCCTCAGCTTAGTCTTGTCTTCACTCATTTTTAAGCCCACTTTACTTGCCTCTGCTTCAAGTGCCAGTTTCAGAAAGATATGATACTGCCACTTGAAGCAGAGATCAGTTTGCCAGGTTCTAATTCAAGATCCTTGCCAGTTCTGTTTGAGGCTGTTGAGAAATATTACAAAGCAGCCCACTCATCATAAAACTGGACCGTGGCCATTTAGCCTGAAAGCTTCTTGACTGATACTGACCATAAAGCCTACATCAATATATTGTATTCCTTTTTGTGAAGTTTTATCCTTCTTTTCTAACATTACATGTCAAGGCTTCCTTAATATTCCTCCTCAGTATGTTCCTGCAACTGAACATAACAAATCAAAGTAGCATTACTATTTTAGATTACATTCTAAAGATTCTCAGTCAGTTTTACCTAAAATATAAATAGCATTTCTGCCAAGATACTTTTAGGAATAACGTATGATTTTGCAGTTAATTTTAAGCAACTACTTAATTTTATTACAATGCATAAATAAATGTTTTTAAAACAAATACTTTTTAAAATACAGTTGATGCTCCTAATACAACTGACAATAAAGAAAAAATAGAACAATATAAAATTGTTTAAGGTTAAAGATACATCAGCAGATTTGGACAAGAACAATCAGTATATGAAAAATGTTTTTTTGGAAGATAGCATGCATTACATGCATTTGGGTATAATTTTGCAATTCCTTTTAATTTCTGATTATTAAACCATGACACTTTTATTTTTGCAGATTGAACGATAAGTTTATATAAAATAATGCAATAAATGATCTTAAATTTATACCAATTTTCATAAACAAAATATGCAGTTGTTTCCTGCACAATTAAGGCAAGTTTATTATTAGCACACACAAGTTTATTATTAGCCACTGCTGGAAGAAAATATTCCCATATATTTAGCTGCAAAAAGCAAACAGAGTCTGCCTCAGCAGAATCATTTTTTGCTTTTTCATTTTTGATCCTGTCCCACTAGAAGAACAGATAACACTGATCTGGGAAAAGAGAACCAATTCCTGTTAGGCATAAAACTTTTTATAACAGTAATTTTATTAAAAATTACAATTGAAAAGACAAAAAATAAAATAAGCTGAAATAGAAGAAATAGAAGGTGCAGAAACAAAAAAGAAAAGAAAAATAATATCAAAGAAAAAGAAAATAAATATATAAAGAAATGACTTTCCCTTTCATTATGTATAAACGATTTTAAAAACCACCTTCTCTTAAAATACAATCAAAGATCTTTTTATTTATTTTATTTATTTAATTTTGTCATAACAATATACACAAGCATAACACAAAAGATTATATAATATATAAACATATATATGAGGAGAAAACTAGGTAGTATAAGCATATATATATGTAGGGGAAGAAACAATAGGACAGGAACGGTAGGCACGTTTGTGCTCTTATGCACACCCCTTAGAGTCCTTTTAGGAATGGGGTGAGGTCAACAGTGGATAGATTTTGAATAAATAAATTTGTTCAGATATCCCATCTCTTTATCTATAAAGAAATTTTTAACGTCTCTTCATTTGAGTTCTGATCAACAAAAACCTATAAAGGATTATCAGAAGTAATAATCTTTCTATTTAACCTTGTTCAAATAAATCAAATATATTACTATTTATTACATTTATTAAATTTATATTCAGCTCATCCTACTATCAAGCAACTGTGGGATGCTTAAAGTGTCATAAATAATATAATAAAACTGTTACAAGATTAAAAACATTAAACACATTGGGCACTAAAAGTTAAAACATTAAAATCAACAACAAACTGGATAAAAAGGACCATTATGTAAACAGAATGGATGTGGGATCTTCTACACATCTCCAAAATCTTCTTCGCTGCAGAAAAGAGTTGGCAGAACTGATTTTTAGGCCCTCTTGAAAGGTCAAGAAGGTGAAGGCAGATCTCACATCAAGAGGCATGATGTTGCAGACCTCAGGAGCTACAGCAAAAAAGTCTCTTCTCTTGGACCCTGCCAACTGCAACTCATTGACTGGTGGGATTTGCAGCATGTCCCCTCTGTCTGAGTGAGTTGGGTGGGCCAATATCACTGAGGTGAGACAGTTCCTTGGGTACCCGGAACCCATGTCATAAAGGGCTTTAAAGATAATAACTAACATTTTAATTGTACCCAGAAGCAGACCATAGGCGATGCAGTTCATGTAACAATGGGTCACTTTAGGGACCCCTAAAACTGTCAACACAGCTGTATTTTGTGCCAGCTGTAGCTTCTGAATTCTCTTTAAGGGAAGCCCCATGTAGAGAGCTGACATTGCAGTAGTCCAAAGGCAAGATGACCACAGCATGAGTGTCTAAGTATATCACTATGAAACATAAAAAGATTCATACCTTGTGAATATGTGTTGTTGCAAAGGGTTTGAATACTTATGCCAATGTGAAATTTCAGATTTTTCTTTTTAATGAATTTACAGACATTTCTAAAATTCTATTTTCACTTTGTCAGTATGGAGTACTGACTGTAGATTAATGAGAAAAAAATGAATTTCAACAACTGTAGAATCAAACTGCAGCACAACAAAATTGACAAAAGTGAAGGGGGTCTGAATACTTTCTGAATGCACTGTATATATATCCTACTAATCTCTCCCACCCACTATCAGGACACTGCTGTTCATTCTATTTAACACACTATTTGTCATATCGTGCTTCAAAATATTTCCATACTATTTTTAATGGAAACTTATTTTAGATTATAGTATACATGACATTTCTAGCATGTCGAATTAGTTCTGATTACAAGTGTATAACTTGTCAAATATAGATATCTTTTAAAGTATTATGCTACATTAGAGAGACTAAAGAATTTCTCTACCAAAGACCAATTCCAGTGCAGTCATTCCATTCAACATGACCATTACAAAGTCTTGATATATTAAAACCTTCTATATGATTTTTTTCCTCTTATCTTGGTAGTTCATGATATTGGAATCCATAACAAATATTCTTTAAGTAAACAAGTTTTGATCACTTATCAATGGATGTTGTTCCAAGAATCCAGCATTACAACCAGCAAGAGAGAGCCACTGTGTACATTTGGAACTAGAGTCAAGGAAGTTCTGTGTACTATGTTTCCATGGTATGTCAATAGTAAATGGAGAGCAAAAACAATATTAATTTAGATGCTTTAGCCAAAAATATTTCAACTTTGCTTAAAATAATATGTTCATCTACTTGGTGTCATTACTTCTATAATACAATGTTCCATTACCTTACACTTAAACAATGAAGAGATTGTTTTATTTCATACTGAATGGTTCATACTGGCAAAAAAAAAAAGAATTACCTCTCCTTTTTAAAACTCATCCTCAATACAGAATTCTTCTATTAAATAATGCACATTTAGATCAAGAATGATAGCTCATCTTTCCTACATTCTGACATGTTTTGATAAAAAATTCTACAAAATTATAGAGTTTGGAATTATACACAAAATAAAATATGACTGAAAGAGAAGCTTTCATCTCTCATAGCAGCAAGGGTATTTTTGTTAATACATATGGAAAAAATTAAACTCAATTATATGTTGTAGTTTGGCACTGGGCCTCCCACTTCACCACAAATTTTCAGGTTGTTTTTTTTCCACAGATATACCATTACAGCAAGCTATACTCCTGAACATTTGAACTCCAATTTTTTAACAGTCATTTTTGTAGTCAAAAATTGCTTGAAATGAACTGTGCAACAGTGGCACTATATTTTAAATATTAAAATAGGTTAGCCCAGATTTATCCTTACAGACACTAGTAAGGTCTTATATTCAGACCTATCTAGTGGCGATAAGAGCAGCAAAACGTGAGTATATTTCTGCTCTTATTGCATCGGCAGATAACCGCCCAGCTGCCCTGTTTAGGGTGACCCGCTCCCTCCTTCATCAGGAGGCGCGGGATGACCCTTGCAAGGGCGTGCTGAGAACTTTGGACAATATCTGCACGATAAAATCGTTCAGATCCGGGATGGTTTGGACTCTAATTGGGTAGATTCAGATGGGATGACGGAGGTAGGTCTTGAGGATATTATCTGGGATGAGTTTGATACTGTGGCTCCCGAGGACATGGACAGAATACTGGGGAGGCTAAATGCGACCACATGTTTATTGGACCCGTCTCCCTCCTGGTTGGTACTGGCCACACGGGAGGTTACATGAGGCTGGCTTCAGGGATTTGTCAATGCTTCCTTGATTGAGGGTGTCGTCCCTACTGCCTTGAAAGAGGCAGTGATGAGGCCCCTCCTCAAGAAGCCCTCACTGGACCCAGCTGTTTTAGCTAACTATCATCCTGTCTCCAACCTTCGTTTTGTGGTGAAGGTTGTTGAGAGTGTGGTGGCATGACAGCTCCCCCATGGATGAAACTGTCTATCTAGACCCGTTCCAGTCCGGTTTCAGGCCTGGGTACAGCACAGAGACAGCTTTGGTCATGTTGGTAGATGATCTCTGGAGGGCTCGGGACAGGGGTTGTTCCTCTGCCCTGGTCCTATTAGATCTTTCAGCGGCTTTCGATACCATCAACCATGGTATCTTGCTGCAGCGTTTGGAGGGTTTAGGAGTAGGGGGCACCGTTCTTCGGTGGTTCTCCTCCTATCTCTCTGACAGACGGTGTTGGCAGGAGGGCAGAGATCGGCCGCAAGGAACCTCATGTGCGGGGTGCCACAGGGGTTGGTTCTCTCTCCTCTCCTGTTCAACATCTATATGAAGCCGCTGTGTGAGATCATTCGTGGTTTTGGGGTGCAATACCATCTGTATGCTGATGATACTCAGCTGTACATTTCCACCCCTAACCACCCCAACGAAGCCGTTGAAATGATGTCCCGGTGTCTGGAGGCCGTGCGGGTTTGGATGGGGAAGAACAGGCTTCGACTCAACCCTTCCAAGACTGAGTGGCTGTGGATGCCAGCATCCCGGTACAGCCAGCTGATGCCATCGCTGACTGTGGGGGCAAGTTATTGGCCCCTATGGAGAGGGTTCACAACTTAGGCATCCTCCTGGATGGACGGTTATCTTTTGACGAGCATACGACGACCATCGCCAGGGGAGCTTTTTATCAAGTACGCCTGATACGCCAGTTGTGCCCCTTTCTAAACCGGGATTCCCTATGCACAGTCACTCATGCCCTTGTCACTTTCCTCCTGGACTACTGTAATGCTCTCTACATGGGGCTCCCCTTGAAGAGCACCCGGAGGCTCCAGTTGGTCCAGAATGCGGCTGCGCAGGTAATAGAGGGAGCGACTCAAGGCTCCCATATAACACCTCTCCTGCGCAAGCTGCACTGGCTTCCTGTGGTCTTCCGGGTACAATTCAAGGTGTTGGTTACCACCTTTAAAGCGCTCCATGGCATAGGAACGGGTTATTTACGAGACCACTTGCTGCCACCAATAGCCTCCCATCGACCTGTGCGCTCCCATAGGGAGGGCCTCCTCAGGGTGCCATCAGTCAAACAATGTCGACTGGCGACCCCCAGGGGGAGGGCCTTCTCTGTGGGGGCACCTGCCCTCTGGAATGAGTTGCCTCCAGGTATAAGACAACTCCCTAACCTCCGGACCTTCCGTCGCGAGTTGAAGACGTTTTTGTTTAGCCACGCAGGGCTGGCTTAAAGTAATAGTAATTTTAATAGGGGTTTATTATAGTTTTATTATTGTTTTAAAGTCTTATTTTGGCCAAATTGAATCAGTTTTTTAACAGGTTTTTAAATTTTTGGCTTATATATATATATTGTGTTTTTATCTGACTGTAAACCACCCTGAGTCCTTTGGGAGAAGGGCGGTATAGAAATTATATTATTATTATTATTATTATTATTATTATTATTATTATTATTATTATTATTATTATTATTATTATTATTATTATTATTATTATGCTACATAATTACCAGATGTTAATTAAATAACATATATTTTTCACTTTCTAGATTTCTTTTATCATGATTTTCTTCATATCCCATTAAAATACAATTGAATAACGTTTTTTTAACCACTGATCATCTATTGTAAATAGTGATTAAAATTGTGGATATGTTTTCTAAATTTTAAAAACACTGAAAAAGCTGAAATACTAATTAGCAAAAAAAAAAAAAGGCAAGAAAAGTCAAAATCTTATTAGAACATGTATGATTTATTCACATTGTCCAGTATGAGATATAAAATCAGGCAAAGGGGCTCCCGCATCATGGATTGATTTTAATTTATTTTTTTTTGTTTACATTTATATCCCGCCCTTCTCCGAAGACTCAGGGCGGCTTACAGTGTATAAGGCAATAGTCTCATTCTATTTGTATATTTTTACAAAGTCAACTTATTGCCCCCCCAACAATCTGTAAATTAATTAATTTACATTCTTAAAATCCCATCCTTAATATAATCCAGTGGTGAAATCCAATTTTTTTTGGATTGAAATGAATCCAAAAATCGGAATGAAATTTTACAAGTATTTTATAAAAATAAAATTCAAATATCAGGACAAGAGATATTAGTGTTCAAAGAAATTCCTCCCAAAATGTTAAGATCTAGAAAGGAGTTTACTTTCTTGGTGGACGAACTTAGAAATCGTCTGATGCAGTTTAGATGGGATGTTCCAGCTGGACTAACAGTTAATTTTAAAGGAAGAAAATATCGTCTTAACACAGTTTTTAAAGCAAGAGATTTTTATACTAATGTATTAAAGGCTGGAAGTCCACCATTGCCAGAAGCTAAGATGGGAAGCGAAGTAGAGATTGGAAAAAAGCGGGAGAAGGAAGCAAAGCACACACAACTTAAAGTTGGGATGGCAGTTGCTGAAGAAGAAACACTGGAAAAAGTAGGTGATTTAAATGAGCAAAGATTGATTCGAATAAATATTAAAAGAAAAGAACAAAGAGTAAAGAAGCAGCAATATCAAGCGAAAAGAGTTTCTTTTTATGGGAAAGGGTAAATCATAACCAAAATTTTTGAATATATTTAAAAAGTACTGTGTATGTGTTTAAATCTTGAAGAAGAATTTGTAGTAATGTCATTTGATTATAAGTCCTGGGTCTATTAGAAAATAAGTTAAAAATTGATTTTGGGAACACAAGGTATTGATAAAAATAGAATAAGGATTGGAACTAGTTAAGTTTTAAATGTTTTGTAGATGGTATTTGGAATTTAAATGCAATGTATTTGATTATATATGGTGGATTTGTTAAAAATTAAATTAGTCTGGGTAAAAATTGATTAGGGGTTATATAAGGTGTAATGGATGATATGAATATGATTGTATAACAAAAGGTAAATTTTAAAATGATATTCCTTTGAATTATATTTAATATTTATATATTCCATGCTTTCTATATGGCTAAAGGGCTGATATTGCAGCATTGAAAAAACTAAAAAATATAGTTATAATGACATTTTTCTTTGTCATATTTCTTTCACTTTTTTGTGAAAGCACTTATTATGTGTTTTATTTTTTTTTTGATAATATATCATCACTATTATTTTTTGTTTTGTTCTTGTTTTCTTATTAAATAAAAATCAATTAAAAATAAAACAAAAAAGATATTCATCTTTCACTGAAGCCGAGACAACATCCCCAAATATAGTATATATTGTGTTGCCTCTTAAAACTCACAGTTCCACAAAAAGTTTAGCAAAACAGGGAAAATACTTGATGTAAGCAATGGTGAAAGGCACTTACCTTCACTACTGGTTCAGAAATGTGAGCACATACGCTTCTTCTGCACATGCGCAGAGCCTTCTGCACATGTGCAGAGGATCAAAAATGGGACGTAATGACGTCATGCCAGATGGATGGAGCCTCCCACTGCTGGCCCTACCAGCTCGCGCGAGCTGGATAGATCCAGCCAGATTTCACCGCTAGATGTAAGTAACTATTTTATAAGAGGTGTTTTAAACATAATATTTTTATGTTAAACAGCTTTATTCTATATGTTGCTAAGTACTTGAAGAATAGCTGTTTGTTTTATTCTTAAAATGCAAAGTGTCAACTATGAACTAAATCTTATTTTGTCCAAATTTAGGAGCAAAATTGGCAATTAGAAAATTTTAGTACACATTATTTAGCTAAATTATTAATTATTTACCCATCTACCATGTTTTAACTGAATCCATACTCCTTATGAGCTTTGCCTGGCAGGCTAGGAAAATAAAATCAGTATTTAATGGTACAAGGATGTATGTGCTTTTTGTCTTCCTCCATATGCTATAATTTGTCTAAATATTTAGACAAATATAAAAACAAGTATAAAAACTGGTTGAAAAATCCAGTTACAACATGGAATCTTTCAATACTGAGTCTTCGGAGAAGGGCGGTATAAAAATTTGAAAAAATAAAATAAATAAATAAATACAACAGAGGGAGAGGGGGAAGAATTATTTTAAAGAAATGTTCTGCATTAAGGAAATACCACCTGCTTTTCCTTTTAGTTATTGAAAATAGCTATATGTATTATTTATTATAGTGGATCTACTGAAATAGCTCTCTAATCTAATCTAAGCTAGTGAGTCTAGGCATCTTATAATGATTATAACAAAGAAAAGTCGCCATATATAATTCCTACCCACCAGGCACCAAGATAAACAACCCGCCCAACCTAAAAAAAACCAAACAAAACCCCACATCAAAAATAACTTAGTATTAATTGGTACTGACTGTATGAAAAAGGCTGTCATATAGATGCCATCTTCTAGATTAATTTTAAGGAACAGTTTTGCAATCTTCTGTACTGCTAGGTACACTTAAAGTTCATTATTTTTTGTGAATTATACACACTTGGAATAATGGTTATTGGTTGTTCTGTTTCAGTTTTCACATACAGAACAATACATATATATGTAATCCTCAATTTATGACCACAATTGAGTCTGGAATGTCAATTATTAATGGTCATAAAGTGTGATATCATATGACTGCAATAACCGCAACACCAGCACTACCAATTGCAGATGTTAACTGACTGTGTTAAGCAAACTGAATCCCAGGATGAGTTGCTTTGAGGAAGGAAACCTCTGGGATGTCCAGAAGAAGCTGCACATGAGTTGGACGGGATGCTGCAGTCAGGTATCAACTCAAAGAGCCCAGGAAATAAGTCACAGACTTCCTTCCTCAGCAGCCCCAACAATGCACCAAAATGTTGACACAAATCAGAAAGTGACAAATGCTAGAAAAGTTCCAAAGTGTACAAGGTGAAACAACCAGTCCTCCAATGAAATCCTGATAAACCCAAGCTGCCTGAGCCACCCTCACTCTGGAATGGGAAGGCAGGAAGTAGGCAGGTCACAGGGATAGGATGACCATTGAGGGCACTCCACATACAGCAACAGTAAATAAATTTCCCCTACCATTGAGTTCCCTCCCACTAATGGCTTTACCTACCGTGGTAGTGTTCATCCCAGTCACTGCCTATATCTCCAACACTGAGGTTGGATTTAGCCCCACTGCCTGCATCACTCAGGGCTAAACCCAACCAGACAGGTTCTACCTGTCTGCAGGACTTCAGATGATCTTCTGCTCCTCTGGACAGCCCTACTGTCCAACAGGCCATCAATTCAAAAGGAACCAAAAACCCACTGAAGTCCACATGAGAGTGAAGCAGCATGCTCTTGCTTTTGAATTTTTGGAAAGGGAAGGGAGACATCCTACAGAATGGCACAAAGCTTATCTACAAAGCCTATCTACTACTACTAGGCTATGACTTTCAGGATGTACCCTTCAGCATCTACAGAAAACACAAAGGTAACTGAAGCAAGGTAATTTATCCCAAAAATAAGCCCTAACATATTTTATGTGTGCACCTAATATAAGCCCTACCCCCAAAATAAGCCTACCTAAGTGCCTGCACAGCCAGACACTCACCCATTTTGTCTGGTTGCTTGCAGTGCTCCTGACACAAGGTGATGCAGAGTGGTGATGGAGCTGTTCAATGTGCCCTGCAACAGTTTAGCCCAGGGCCCCCATAACCAGGCTATCCATGTCCTAATACCTGCCTTGAGGCGGCAGCAGTAGTAACCATGTGCAGCAGGAGCTCACATAGCCACCAGTCCACTTCTGCTTGCTCGCAGCCACAATGGAGCATGAGGTCGAGCAGTATGCTGGTGCCACAGCTGTGAAGCGAGGCAGGTACCAGAGTGTGGATGGCCTGGCTGCAGGGGACCTGAGGTAAGCCGGTGTGGGGCATGTGGGGAAACTCCAGCCATCGACTCATGGCAGTGGCACTCCCATACATAGAAAAGAATTGACCTTCCATACATGGGAGCAGGGCACAGGAAAGACCCCTAAAATAAGACCTAGTGCTTATTTGGGGGCCCAAAAGAAAGTAAGACCCAGTTTTCTTTTCATGGAAACATGGATATATATGTGTTGCTGGGTTTGTAACCCACTAAGACTTCCTTGTCATGATGAAGTAAGGAGCAGATCTGGGCCTAAAATTATAGTGACCAGACATCCCGCTTTTAGCGGGACAGTCCCGCTTTTTAATAATTTGTCCCGCGTCCCACGGCAATTCCAAAAAGTCCCGATTTTTTTTTTTGTTTCACTCCCATTCTGAAAATGGGAGGCGGCAACGCAAGAGGAGGAGGCGGACAAGGGGGAGTGGCAGAGAAGGAGCCATGACAGGGAGGAGAGATGCCACTTGACTTCACCCGAGAGGAGGAGAAGAGCCGAGAGGAGAGCCGAGCCTGCCTGGAAGAGCCGAGAGGAGAGCCGAGCCTGCCTGGAAGAGCGGAGAAGCAGCAGCTGCTCCGCCTCCTTCAGGCAGATGGCAAGACTCAGCATGCATGCACAGTCCCCCCTCCCCCCCGTCAATGGTGTCCCGCTTTGCCATCGCTGAAATCTGGTCACTTTACCTAAAATGCTACTGCAGCTTTGTGTGTGTTTAGATGGATGGTTGAGATGAGATGAAAGATATGCGAGTTCCTGAATTTTCATCAGGGGATCACAGGAACACTGCTACTGCTGTTAAGTTCAGGAGCAGGTTTCCTTAGTTCATCACTTGTAATTTTGAATGGTTGTTGAACTAATGGTCATTAGACAATGACTGCACATACATCATGCAAATGTAAGGAAAAAATCAGATGCCTCCTTATAATTACAGAATATGTGCCACAGTGAAAATCAGTCAAAAGATACCTTTCCATATTATATAATGGGGCAATCTTTTCTTATAACCAATCTTTTTCAATTCCATTGGTGATTTGTTGTTAACATATATAGGTAAATACAGATAGATACAGTGGAGTCTAAAAGGACAGAAAATAACATAAAAGACAGGCTTTGTACTTTAATTTGTCCAGAATGTGCTATATCTAACCAGAATTTGGCCTTGAAGATACTGATCATCCATACCTAAGTACTTAAGGTGTCAATCAAATCTACTTTCTTTACTGAGGTGCAGCACTGTCATTAACAATTATTTCTAACACCATGTTGAATTGTTTATACCATACCTAGCTTTACTTTTAAAATTCAAGTTCATTAATATTTCATGATTATATATATATATATATCCCGCCCTTCTCTGAAGACTCAGGGCGGCTTACAGTGTATAAGGCAATAGTCTCATTCTATTTGTATATTTTTTTACAAAGTCAACTTATTGCCCCCCCAACAATCTGGGTCCTCATTTTACCTACCTTATAAAGGATGGAAGGCTGAGTCAACCTTGGGCCGGGCTTGAACCTGCAGTAATTGCAGGCTACTGTGTTCTAATAACAGGCTTCTTAACAGCCTGAGCTATTCCGGCCCCTTATTTAACATTCTTATAAACTTTTTTCTTTATCTTTAAAGGTTTATTTCATTTAAATTAGTAGTGTTAATCATTTCTAGTTTGTATACGTACTGCTGTACTCAGTTACTATCTGCACACAATATTACTGTATTTTTTGCACTATAAGACACACTTCCCCTCCCCCCAAAAGTGGGTGGAAATATCTGTATGTCTTATGGAGCGAATATTGCCTATCACCACTGCCACCGCCTATTGCTGCCCCTGTCACTGCTGGCGTTCACTGCCTCTGCCTATCAGCAGTTGGATCAGCCTCCTGGAATACCACTGATCAGCTGCCATTCAGTAGCAAGTTCCCCACCACCTGGAACAGCTGATCAACCGCCGATAGGCAACGGCAGTGAGTGGCAGCAAGAGCTGGGGAAGGAAGCATTCCCCAGCGGAGGAAGCAGACAGCAACAGCACCATTTCTGGTCGGCTGTCGCTCAGTTGACCAGTGGTGGGCACAACGGAGCCGAGTCCTGATGAGCCATGTGCTGGGTCTGAGAGGCAGATTTTTTTTAAGAACAAGCTTTTATTGATTTTTTAGTTTTACCACCTACACACATGATTTATGAACAGAGTATTGGCCATATCATATCTTATACAATTTAATATATTCAAATATATTTTACTTAGTTACAGTTTTTGCCAATTCTTTTTTCATAGTTTTTATTCATTTCCTAATATTTCCTTGCTCATTTTATTAAGTCACATCTTCTTTCGCCCTCAAGTTCTAATTTCTCCATTTTTATTTGTGTTCATTCTCTTTCATTCTCTTTTTTTAACTATTTCAATTTTTATCCTAATATATTCAAATACATTGCCTTTCTTCCATTTCATCTTTTCCTTTTCACAGCAATCCTTTCTTCTCCTCTCACTCCTTTCCTTCCCTCCTTTCTTCCTACCTACCTCCTTTCTCCTCTCCTCTCCTACTCCTTCTCTACTTCCTCTTCCTTTCTCCCCCTCCACCCTACTTCCTCCCTATCTAACCCTCTCTCCTACTCTTATTCCCCTACCTTTCCTCCTCTCCTTTTCCTTTCTTCTTTCTCTCTCTCTCCTTCTCCCTTTCCATCTCTCTCCTTCTTCTTATCTCTCTCCATTGCTGTATTTATTTTCAATATTTCTGGTGTCCAGACAACCCCGATTTTCTCATTTATTATGCATATTTCTCAAACCTCCCCTCCTATATTTCAGTTATTAACATCATCTTATTCCATTTATATCATACAATCAATTAATGCAACTTTCCACCTCTTATTTTCTTAGAGTTTTTGTTCAGAATTCAATACTTATTATTTTCTTCCAATAATATTAATAATTATATTATTATAATTATATAATTATATATAATTATATCTGGAGTGCCTTATAGTGCAAAAAATACAGTATTTGCATCTTATATGTAGTAAAACAATTAACAATGTCCCAAAATAAAGAATTTGCTAATGAAAATTTTTTAAAGCATTCATTTAACACCAGATCCAGGTATTTTTTAAAACTTTGGCAACAAAATGAGAAATTATTCTGTGTATATCTGACAAAACTAAGAACAATTGGTGGTATTTGGTTAGATGATTTTCAATGATAGAAAGGTATGGAGAGGCATAAAGTATTGCTATAAGATACATTTAGTTAAATTCTATTTCCTTTTATCTATGTTCTTAAGTTCTATTCTTTTATAACATTGTTTAATTGAAAGCATGTAATACAATTGGTATGTATAGTAAGATATCACAATGTAAATTTGTAGATTGTGATTTAAAACTAATTGTGAATAGGACTTTATAATATATAGCTGTTCTTCACAATCAATGTGTGTTGCTTCTCTGATTTATATCTCTTCTTTTGTACCAAAGCTCAAAGTAGTATAAATGGTATTCCCTCGGTTTTTTTCTCCCCCCCCCCCCATAAAAACTTTATGAATTAAGTTTGGCTTAGAAAGAATGACTAACCCAAAATAACCTAATGATCTTTTATGAGCAATAGTGACTAGAAGTGAATTGGCTCCATTACCAAGTCCAACATTTTAACAACTGTATGAGTCATGAATCTTAACTTCCTCCAGAGTCTTTGGTCAGATTTCTCAAGGCTGGATGAGGCTGAACTAAAGCAACTCAATATAAACATCAGAAACTAAACAATTTAACATAGTTGCCCACTGGTAGTCATTGGGGCAAATCTAATCAGAAAAGAATTTGAGTTGTTTCCAACTCATTAGCAAATTACAGGTAAAAGGCTATATGTACTTCAGTGAAAGGTATTCCACAGAATGGAGACTACAAAACAGAAAGGGGGGGTTACAAAAGATTTTCTCTGGATGACAACAGTGGACAAGTTCAGGGTCATCTCTAAGGAAAGCTCATCTTAACAACTGCCCCCCCCCTTCAAACAGACAGGAAATACAGAATGTTTGTGCCCTATGTCTTACATTCTATAATATTGAGAAATTTATTTACTCTATAAAAATTAAGGTACTTTAATTACTAACTTTGTGATGGAGCTAATTTTATACTTATTTATCTTTTATAGTTATTTCATTTATCTTTGAAAATAGAGTGTTTAAAAACATTTTCTCTATTCTGACTCTAAAATAATAGATTCCAGAATATATAGTAAAAGGGGAGTTGGTTCTTACCTGACACACACCTTCTCGTTAAGTGGAGACAGCAGCCAGGAATGGGTTGCACTCGTCTGTTCAGATTGGTGGACTGAGTCTGACAAAGTTGTTATGTCCCGGCCCTGTTGCTAGGGGATCCAGCTTTTGATGAAGACAAAGAAGCAGACTCGATGTGTCGAGGAAAAAAAGGAAAGGTAAGTAGACAGACCAGACAAATAGGCAAGGGTGGGGCTGGCTGCTGTCTCCACTCATTGAGAAGGTGCGTGCAGGTAAGAACCAACACCCCTTCTCCATATTGGTGGAGACAGCAGCCAGGAATGGGACATACCAAAGCGCCATGTCCCTAACTACGGGTAGGTCCCTGGCTGGTCTGATGACGTTCCTTCAGTAAATATGTATTGTAAGACCCCGCGGCCAAAGACCACCTCAGCAGAAGCAAAGCTGTCTAACTTGTAATGCTTCACAAAGGACAAAGGGGTAGTCTGTGTAACTGCCCTACAGATCTCTGCCAAGGACGCTTGTGTCGCCCTGGCTGCCGATGTCGCCGCACTGCGGGTGGAATGTGCCGTCACATGAGCAGGCTTTAGAAGGGACCTCAGGTCATAAGCTTTGGCAATCGTTTGCCGTATCCACCTGCCAATGATAGAGGAAGTCACCTTGGTACCTAAAGAAAGCGGGGTAAAGGAAACAAACAACGATTCTGTTCTACATCTGGCAGCAGTTCTTTTCAGGTACATACGGAGAGCCCGGCGAACGTCCAATGAATGCCAACGACGTTCCAACAGATGTTCTGGGTTCCAAAAGAAGTTTGGTAGTACTAACTCCTGCATCCTTTGAAAAGACGTATTAAGTTAGGCACAAAGGAGGGATCTGTATGAAGGACTACATGGTCCGTGTGAAAAACGCATAGGTCCTTCCGGACAGAAAGAGCAGCAATCTCCAAAATACGCCTTGTGGGAGTAATCACTACCAAAAATGTGACCTTGCATGACAATAAGCACAAATTAGCCTCAGGCAACAGTTCATAAGGAGTTCCAGTGAGAGAATTCAAGAATTGGAAAGGTCCCAAGTAGGGTACCTGTGCACCACAGGCAGACACAAATTAGTAGCCCCCTTCAAAAATCTTTGAATCACCAGTTCCTGGGAAAGAGAGAAGGATCTGAAGTCAAAACAGTAGCAAGCGCCGCAACCTGTTTCCTAATCATGTTGGGAGATAGACTCTTCTCTAAATTGTCCTGGAGAAACTCCAGGATCTGAGCAATTGAAGCCCGAAGGGGCAAAATCCCAACCTGGTTACTCCAAGAACAAAAAGCCCTCCAAGTGGCAGAATAAATGCATTCTGTAGACAGCTTACGAGAAGCCTGAATGGTTCGGATGACCCTGGAGGAAATGTTGTCTCCTTCCGGGTGCGCCGCTCAATTGCCAAGTGGTCAGTTGAATCCACTGAGGGTCCGGGTGGATCAACGCCCCTTAGCTAAGCAAAGTGGTGTCCAGAGAAATCCCCCAGGGTGGACCCACTGACAGGGCCACGAGGTTGGCGAACCAAGGTCTCCGCGGCTAGTGAGGTGCGAGGAGAATAATTTCCGTCTGCTCTTCGAGAATCTTGTGCATCACTTTTGCCAGAAGGGGAAGAAGTGGAAAAGTGTAGAGCAGACCGCTTGGCCACGGGATGCATAGGGCATCCACTCCCTCCACCCAGGGATCTGGAAACCATGTGAAAAAGCATGTGAGCTGTGCGTTCTCCCAGGTAACGAAGAGATCCACCTCCGGAATGCCAAATTGCAGTGTCAGCTCCCTGAAGATCGCTGGATTCAGGCACCACTCTGATTGATCAATGGCTTGACAACTTAGCCAATCCGCCTGCACATTGGACGTTCCGGAGATGTGTTCTGCTGTTAAAGAATTGAAATGCCGCTCTGCCCAAAGACTCAATCTTTTGGCCTCCAACATCAGGCCCCAGGACCTGGTGGCTCCTTGTCGATTTATATATGCCTTTGCAGCAACATTGTCTGTAAGCACCAAAACGTTCTCACCTGACACTGCTCCCTGAAATTGATGGAGCAACAGATATACTGCCCGCAACTTCAGCCAACTGATGTTCTGACATTGTTTGTGGACAGTCCATTTGCCCTGAGCAAGGTTCAACTGGAAGTGTGCTCCCCATCTGGAGAGACCGGCATCCATCGTAACAATGATTCATTGGGGTGTGTGAAAAAGACAGCCTCTGGCAATTGCTGGTGACCTCCACCAGTTGAGGGATCTGAGGACATCCTGAGAGACTTGTACCCTGGTTGATGAAGAGTTTCTGCCTGCTTTCTGGAATGGCAAAAGAAACCATTTATTTATTTATTTATTTATTTGATTTTTATACCGCCCTTCTCCCGAAGGACTCAGGGCGGTGTACAGGCAAAATAAAACAATACAATATACAGATTAAAATACCATTTAAAAAACTTATTTAAATTAGCCTGAGATTAAAAATTTCCATACAAAAAAACCCCGTTTAAAAATTAATAAAATTTCCCATTAAAACTAATTTAAGCCAGCCCCGCGTGGATAAAGAGATGTGTTTTTAGTTCGCGATGAAATGTCCGAAGGTCAGGTATTTGACGTAGACCCGGGGGAAGCTCGTTCCAGAGTGTGGGCGCTCCCACAGAGAAGGCCCTTCCCCTGGGGGCCGCCAGCCGGCATTGTTTGGCGGACGGCACCCTGAGAAGTCCCTCTCTATGGGAGCGTACGGGTCGGTGGGAGGCGTGTGGTAGCAGCAGGCGGTCCCGTAAGTACCCAGGTCCTAAGCCATGGAGCGCTTTAAAGGTCATAACCAACACCTTAAAGTGCACTCGGAAGGCCACAGGCAGCCAGTGCAGCCTGCGCAGGATCGGTGTTACATGGGAGCTACGTGTAGCTCCCTCTATAGACTAACTGAAGCCTCCGAGTGCACTTCAAGGGGAGCCCCATGTAGAGAGCATTACAGTAATCCAAGCGAGAGGTAACGAGCGCATGAGTGACCGTGCATAAGGCATCCCGATCAAGGAAGGGGCGCAACTGCCGAACCAGGCGGACCTGGTGGAAGGCCCCCCTGGAGACGGCCGTCAAATGATCTTCAAACGACAGCCGATCGTCCAGGAGGACACCTAAGTTGCGCACCCTATCCTTTGGGGCCAATAACTCGCCTCCAACAGCCAGCCGCGGCTGCAGCTGACTGAATCGGGGTGCCGGCATCCACAGCCACTCCGTCTTGGAGGGATTAAGCTTGAGCCTGTTTCTCCCCATCCAGACCCGTACGGCTTCTAAACACCGGGACAGCACTTCAACAACTTCATTGGGGTGGTCCGGGGTGGAAAAGTACAGCTGGGTGTCATCAGCGTACTGCTGGTATCTCACCCCGAAACCACTGATGATCTCACCCAGCGGCTTCATGTAGATGTTGAACAGCAGGGGCGAGAGAATCGACCCCTGAGGGACCCCACAAGTGAGGCCCCTCGCGGTCGACCTCTGCCCCCCTGTCAACACCGTCTGCGACCGGTCGGAGAGATAGGAGGAGAACCACCGATATACGGTGCCTCCCACTCCCAATCCCCCCAACCGGCGCAGCAAGATACCATGGTCGATGGTATCGAACGCCGCTGAGAGGTCTAATAGGACCAGGGCAGAGGAATAACCCCTGTCCCTAGCCCTCCAGAGATCATCCACCAATGCGACCAAAGCTGTCTCCGTGCTGTATCCGGGTCGGAAGCCGGACTGGAACGGGTCTAGATAGACGTCTTCATCCAGGTATTGGGGTAGCTGTCGCGCCACGGCACTCTCTACAACCTTCGCAACAAAGCGAAGGTTGGAGACTGGACGATAATTACCCAAAATAGCTGGGTCCAGGGAAGGCTTCTTAAGGAGGGGTCTCACCACCGCCTCTTTCAAGGCGGCAGGGAAAACCCCTTCCAACAAAGAAGCGTTGATAATCCTCTGGAGCCAGCCTCGTGTCACCTCCTGAGTGGCCAGTACCAGCCAGGAAGGGCACGGGTCCAGTAAACATGTCGTGCCGTGAAGCCTCCCCAACAACCTGTCCACGTCCTCGGGAGCCACAGGGTCAAACTCATCCCAAATGGACTCAACAAGACGTGCCTCCTCTCCCTCGCTTGGATCATCCCAAATTCGATCCAGACCGTCCCTCAGCTGAGCGATTTTATCGTATAGATAACCGCTAAACTCCTCGGCTCGTCCCTGCAAAGGGTCATCCCGCACCTCCTGGTGTAGGAGAGAGCGGGTCACCCGAAACAGGGCGGCCGGGCGGTTATCTGCCGACGCAATGAGGGTGGAGGCGTAGGAACGCCTCGCTTCCCTCATTGCCACTAGGTAGGTCCTAGAATAGGACCTAACTAGTGTCCGATCAGTTTCGGAGCGACTGGACCTCCAGGTGCTCTCCAGGCGTCTTCTCCGGCGTTTCATCTCCCTCAGCCCCTCGGAGAACCAAGGGGCCGGTCGAGATCTACGCCGGGTCAGAGGCCGCAAAGGCGCGACACGGTCCAAGGCCCCGGCCGCGGCCTGTTCCCAGGCCACGACCAGTTCCTCAGTCGTGCCGTGGGCCAGTTCCTCAGGGAATGGCCCAAGCTCCGTCAGGAACCTCTCGGGGTCCATCAGGCGCCTGGGACGGAACCACCGTATAGGTTCCGTCTCCCTGCGGTGGTGAATGGCGGTTCGGAAGTCTAGGCGAAGGAGAAAATGATCCGACCATGACATTGGTTCCGTTACTAAATCATCTAATACCAGATCATTTAACCACTGTCCAGAGATATAAAGCAGATCCAGTGTGCCTCCCCCCATGTGCGTAGGGCCATCATTTACTCGAATCAGGTCCAAGGACGTCATGGAAGCCAAGAACTCCCGAGCTGCCATCGATGACAAGCCAACTGATGGCAGGTTGAAATCCCCCATGACTATAAGTCTGGGGGTCTCAACCGCCATAGCAGCAAGTACCTCCAACAGCTCAGGCAGGGCTGTGGTCACGCAGCAAGGAGCCAGGTACGCGATCACCAAGCCCAACTGATTCCTATAGCCCCACCGCACATAGAGGGATTCACAACCGGCAATCTGAGGAATAGTGGTCTCCCTCGGCTCTAGATCCTCCTTGATAACAACCGCCACCCCCCCACCCCTGCCTTGGACCCTCGGCTGATGAAATGCTCGGAAACCTGGAGGGCACATCTCAACAAGGGGGACCCCCCCCCTCTGGGCCCAACCAGGTTTCCGTAATGCCCATAAGGTCCGCGGACTCCCCCTGAATAAGGTCGCAAATCAGGGGAGCCTTATTAACCACGGACCGGGCATTACATAACATCAGCCGAAGATCCAAGCTCTGAGGATCATGGCCACCCGAGGAACGGGTAGGGACTGAGGGGCCGGAGCACGCGATCGCTTTCAGACATCGAAGGCGTGCTCCCACAACTCGGTACAGCCCCTCCCCCCCGCCATATCTGCCTCTCCCACTTACCGTACAGATCGAACATCCCTCTAAACCTGGAACGTCCTCCCCTGCCTTCAGACAAGATGGAATAGTGTCGAACTAGCACAGGGCTGGATCCTCCCGACGGGTTCTCACCCCACCACAAATCCCTCCCCTTAAAAACCCTTATTTAAAAAACAATTTAAAAAAACCCCACAGATTCTTCTTCCTCGCATGCCACCTCTCCGGGTCCCAAGACCCCTCGTTAAGGCAGGCCCTCGATAACCCGGAGGGCCATTCCTGCGAGGCGGGGGAACCTCGCAGTCGGAGAAGGTCAGCCGACGAATATTTCATGCTAAGAGATTAAATAACAGTGGGGGAAAAAAGGTGTTCCCTAGCCACTTGATGGTATCGCAGCCTGCGGACAAAGTCAGGACAGTCACAAACCAGGGCCAAATGCCCGGTAAGGGCAATAAATAAGATGGAAGTTCAGCTGATGGATTCCGCCATTCAATGCCGCCCATAATGGATACAGCAAAAGTTTTTGCCCGCTGGTGCCGCCCATGATCAGATCCGAGGCCGTCCAAGATTGATGCCATAAATAAATAAATACCGGGGACAGGAAAAAAAGTTTTCAACCGCAGATGTCAAATGATGGTATATATAAGAGTCAGCTAAAATTCTAAAATCCAAAATGTCCGAGCTACCTGTGTCCAATGTCTCTGGTGCCGCTGAAAATAGTCCGGCAAACAATCCAGCCGCCAGCCGCTGATAGTAAGTGCAGCCATAACGCAGTCAAACGATCCCAGATGTTACCAGTGGTACCAGGCGACAATCCATACCATTCCATACCCCACCGGAATGGACGCCGCCCTCTACCATCAGATGGGTGGAATCGTAGAAACCATGCCGCTGAGCCATGCCACTGAAGGATAGAGCGGCAAAACATCCAGCCGCCGATGACATGTGCGGCCGGCAGCAGCAAACCACGATCCAGCCCGGCCATTCCTAACGAGCGCCGCTCCGCGCCCCTCCAGAATGGCCGGCGCCATCTACCGTTGCCGCCGATGGTATCAGTGCCGCTACTGGTATCCAAGCCGCTAATGGTATCACTGCCGCTGTACGATACCGCCGCTGGCCAGCACATCGCACACCCAACTGGTCGCTGATGTCCGAGCGACCATTTCGCCACGGAACCGCAAGCCGGCTCTTTTCCGCGGGCGCCCAGCCAAAATGGCCGCCGGCAACCGTCCGCCGCTCGCCCACCTCTCCAGCCCCATTCCCGGCAGCCGAGGGTCTAACAAGACCCAAAGATCTCATTTCGGCTGCCGGAGAGATGTTCTGCAGGGCGGCGGGCCCAGATAGCTTGAAAACCGCCCCGAGGCATCGCGGCTAGAAAAAACGCCGACCCACCGCCTGCATGATTCTCAGATCGCCGCCATTTCCGCGCATGCGTAGAGAAGAGTATCTTCTTCATTGAAGATCCCTAGCATGTGATCAGGCGCACGGGGTCATGGAGATGGCTAAAATCATCTTTCCCAGGAGCTGCGATAGCAGGAACAGAGAGACTTCATGCTCCCATTGAACCCTACAGATTAACTCCTACAAACTATCCTGACGCTCCTGGGACAAATACACCCTACCTTCAACAGAATCAATCACAGCCCCCAAATGAAGGAGGCAAGTAATAGGAGTCAGATGACTATTGTGCATATTAACCGTAAATCCATGATCTCTGAGACACTGTAGCATTATCTGAAGATCTACCTTAGCACCCTGTGCAGAAGTGGATAAAGTTAAGATGTCATCCAAATAACATTGGAGACATATAACCTGGGATCTAAGAGAGGCAGCTAATGAAGCTAAAATCTTGGTAAAACAGTGGGGAGCCAAAGAAAGACCAAAGGGCATGGCTCTATATTGGTAATGAATGCCATCATACCAAAATCTCAAATACTGCTGATAGGCGAGAAGAATTGGAATATGCAAGTATGCTTCCGTAATGTCGATAGAAGTGAGGAAGTTGCCCTTCCTGATGCCGTCTAAAATATATCGAAGAGATTGCATTTTGAACTGTTTATATATAATGTATTGGTTCAAACATTTTAGATCCAGAATAGGTCTCTACCCCCTGCCCCGAGGATTTAGGAATGAGAAATAATAGGGAATAAAACCCTAGCCCGATTTGATCTTCAGGCACCTTCTGAGTAGCGTGTATGTCAAGAAGGTGCTGCACTGCCAATTTCATAAGCATCCTCTTGTCTGTGCAACGAGACACCAGGCAGCGGATGAAAAATTTTGGAGGAGGGGAGAAAAATTCAAGGGATAGGCCTGATTGTATCGTATCCCTGACCCATCTGTTGGATGTGGTAGCCTCCCAGTGGTCAGTATAAAAGGCCAATCTGCCACCAATGGGAAGGCAAAGCAAGTCTCTAACAATGGCGCCGGAGTGAACGACTCCCTCTCCCACGAAAGGGCCATTTACTCATGAATGTTCTGCCACGGAAGGATCTGTCCTGTCCTCCCATCTGTCTTGAACTATATGATCCTTTGGAATGTGAAGAACCTGATCCCCCAATCTGACCCCCGAGAGGAAGGACGTTGGGAGAATGGAATATAGTGGTACTCCCCTCGACATTGGGCTGTCGGTAAAATCTACTGTTTATTTCTCATTTCAGTGAGCAGAGGCTCCAACGCATTCCCAAACAATCTGTCCCCACTAAAGGGAGCAGATGCCAGATGCCACTTATGTCGTGTATCTGCCTGCCAGCTTCACAACCAAAGCAGGTGACGGGCAGCAACTGCGGAGGACATAGTCCGGGAGGCAAAATCGAGCCGAATGTAAGGTGGCATCAGTTGAAAATTGTACAGCAGCAATGATCTTGTTCAGATCCTGTTGAGTCTGAGTGTCATCAGACGGAAACTTTTCCTGAAGTTGTTTAAGACAGAGTAATGTGGCTCTGTTGAAAACGGAGGCCGTGGTAGCAGAGCGAATGGCCCAAGTGGCCCCCAGATGTGCCCTCTAATAGCACCTGATCAGCTTGTCGATCATCGGGTTGCAAGGCTTCTTCAGGTTTGCCCGGAAGAGCAGAACCCACGAAGGATGCAACAACAGGAGCGTCGATTGTAGGAGTTTGTAGTATCAATGCCAACTCTGGTGCTACGTTAAAATACCGTTTATCTGTAACGATGGGATTGGAGCCACAGTAGGGGATGACCACTGCTGTTTGACAACATTGAGAAATAAATGAGGGTCCGGAATCATGTCTATAGCCCGATCTGGTTCAGAGAAAAACAGGCCCGCAGATCCCTGTGATGGAGCAGAAGAAGACTCGGTCGCTGGAGAATTAAGTTGAGCTACATTCATGGCCTTGAAGAGCAATGATTTAAACAGATTAGGGGGAAAAAGGTCCGTGAATGCTGGCTGATCGGGCACCATCCCCTCATCATCAGAAAGCTCCGGCTCCTTCTGCTCAATATCTTCCAGAAGGGAAGGCTGGCTGACAACTGATTGGATAGGTGACACTGGATTGTCATAAGTCAGTGCTTCATCCCTATCATGATCAACAGGCCGGCCAGAGCCCTCAGATCGCTCCATAGGTGTCCTGCAGGGGTGTTGAAGGCCCGCTTGAAGGCCAAGCTGAATGGCATTGGCAATAATGGTGTGCAGATTTTCTGGGATAACAAAGGTGCTGCTTTCCTCAGGACAGTTGACGTCCAGAGTCACTGGAACCCTTCTCTGAGGGGCAGCAGCAGGTTCACTCTGGATATCACCCTGAGGCACTAGTGCAACCGGCAATACTGGATTGTCCCACAGGCCAGTCGTAGGGATAGGCAAAGTGTCACCCTGGATTGACACCCCATCAGAAGATACAGCTCTTGGGGAATGAGCCCCCATACGATCCTGCATAGGCAAAACAGCAGGAGTAGCTTTACATCTGGAAACCGTTCTGTTACAAATTTTACGAAGGGCAAGGTCCCATCTCTTTTCATCCCTCATTGATGCCTTGGAAGTGGGTTTATGATGGCGAGGTATAGCCCGGGGTGAAGAAGCCCTAGATCACTTCGCTGTCAATGGGGAAGGCCCCCTGACATAATTTCTCCTAAGAGAATCAGAGTCCTCGGCCCTTGCTGATATATATAATGCTTTTGGCATATTGGCAAGGCTCCTCCACCACACAATGGAATGCAGCGAGCAGTCAGAGCCATTGGGAAACGTGTACGGACAGCTGGCTTCCAAGCGCAAGGCACAGAAAACTTCTGCCTCCACAAAACTGAGTTTGTTAACTTGCCACCTGGGCGAGCTAATAATGCAACACAGAGCAGCTAAATAGTCCGAGCTGCGCTGAATACCAACAGTGCTCGATAGGGATAAATCTCCCTGGCCTGTAATCAGAAACGGGACCAAAGTCCCTTCAGGATACTGTAGCAGGAAATTCAGTTATCAAATCAGGAGACAAAAACACAAAGGGTGGGAGAAATAGATTTATTTGTGCAAAGGTTCAGCCCTATTCGCATGGGAGAAAATCTGAACCCCCATTATGCTTAGGGTGTGACTTTTATACGTTTTGTCACTCTAGCCTCTGCAGAGGCATTTCTCACACAGAGAAAAGCATTGTAAAAAGGAGAAGTTTACATACTAGGTTATCTTAATGTAGTTCCATATACCGGTGATATCTTACACCAACTGTTACTTTTGGAACGCTCTTCTTACAAAAGTCATGTTACAGGAATTAGGTAGTACATAGGTCATTAAGCTTAACATTTAGCAAGTTCTCTGTACATAACACTTCTGCAAAGCAAAAGAAAAAAAAAAAAAAAAAAAGCAAAGCAATATCAATTCTGTTAATGTTTTAGGATATTTTTCCACACTGCCTTATTAAGATATGATTATGATCATGAGTATATCATTTTGAGCTGTAGGCACTAAACTAAATAATCCATAATTTTTCCATATTATTTTTCCATACTGCCTCAATACAAGCACCATAGATGAAAGAAAACAGGCGCGAATTTCAACAGGTGGCTCATTGAGTGTCGGCTGTGCTCCAAAATGGCAGCTGCAATTTGAAAAAAGGAGCATGAAGCTCTATAAGTGTAAAATTGCCACAGCCACTAATAGCAAAGTTGAAGCTGCTCCAAAATATGGGAAGCGGATGTTTCAGGATGATTGCCACAAATGTAGGCAGGTCCTCAAGGCTATGGCCACAATGCGGGCAGGCTGAACAGAGCGGAATGCTCCGGCTGTCAATAAATGTCAGGTGGGAATCTTTCTCCTGTTTAAAATGGCCGCCTGACAAGCCCTTGCCTCAAGCACTGAAGCGCTAATCTTCCAACTTCCTGGTGGTCTGGGGAGCGCGAAACTCCACTATCTGACCCTCAGCTGCCTCCGAGAGCACTTGACTCTACCATGTAGTCCCGGAACACCTGCCAATCAACAGGACTCTGAGAGAGCTGCAAGGGTAGCTCCTCAGGCAGCCAAGAGGCCCCTGACAACGGCCGGAGCTGAAGCTCCAACCTATGGGGACTTTCAAGCCTAAAATTCAAAGATCTTGTAACTCACAAGTCCAGTAAACTCGAAAAATCCAGGAATTATCCAAAGGCAAAGTCCAGAACAAGGAAATAGCAATCAGGAATGGAAGAGAAGCTCTCAACGCATCTGTCCAATCTAACGGACTGAGTCAAAAGCTGGATCCCCTAGCAATAGAGGCGGGACTTAACAACTTTGTCAGACTCAGTACACCAATCTGAACAGACGAGTGCAATCCATTCCTGGCTGCTGTCTCCACCTATACGGAGAATGATAACATATAAAACAAGGTTAAACTGGACAGGAGACAAAAAGCAGGAATAGGAAAAGAATCAGACTATTCAATAAATAATAATATATACACATTATATTACAATACATCAAACATGGGCAATGAATTATGGACGAAAGTTTTTTTACAGTATATGAAAGCAATTTTAAGTATATGATAGCATACAGTATATGAGCAGCAATTTTCTTTAGGGTCTCTTAAAAAATGTTATTTTGGTGCCAAGGTTCAGAATGTAATGACTATACAAACTGACATCACTAAAATGGGCAGGCTTACATCTTCAACTTTGTGAAAGAGTTTAAATCTAGACAAAATTTTGGACTCCTGGATTTATGACTTTCTATAAAAATCATGTTTTATTTCCCCACTTTTTTTTTACCTAGCTTCAGTACTATTTCTGGGCTGAAGACTGGAAAATAAATAGGGAGAAGAAAGTACATGTAACTTGCAGAGTGCCAGGTCCTAATATATATGAAAGGTTGCATAGCAGACCAAAGTTTTACTTTGCTGATCAATATTACTTAAATTCAATTCACCTGCAGAAAGTTATAAGGAAAGATAAAAATATCAGAATACAGACGGCTTCTGGGTGGCGCCACCTTTCTCGTTGGGTGCTAATTTATGGCACTCCGCATTGAATATGGTAAAAGCCGGATTTAACAACTGATCCCGGCTTCATTTCTCTCTCTGGTTGAAAAAGAGAGACAGAGCAAGGGGGAGGATTTGGGTAGATTCCCCTAGGGGCTTTGTTTTTGTAATACAAAGTCCTGAACGGTCGAATCCCCTTATTTACCCCTTCCCCACCTCCAGTATTCTCTGCGCTCCTGAAAAAGCAGGAAAAGAGGAAGGTGTCCACTTCTGCTAACAATTGATTTCTTTTTGTGGATACGAAAAGCAGGCGGAACAAGTGTGAGGAACAATTATTGGTTTGCAAGTATTTTTGATTTTCTGACTTCCGCCCCCCCTTCAGTTTCGTTTTAGAGAAACTGAAAGCAGAGCGATACATCAAAGGGAGCTTTGCTGTTGAATCGAAACTGAATGGAGATTTTATCTTATTGTGTTTGACTGTGGACTGTTGGATTATATTACGCTGTTTAAGTACTTTACAAGGGGATTCACAGCAGGAATTTTGTTATGGAGGTTCTTACAGAAGAATGGATTCGTGACTTTATACAGGACTACACAGAAAGTATGTATTTAATTATTCAAAATACAAATTGATAAAAATGGGGACGTTTTGGATGAGAGTTTGGAGCAAATTAACCAGTGCAATTATTCGGAAAATGGAATGGAGGACATACAAATAAAAGTGGATAAATATGAAGATTTGATCGTGAAGAAACAAGGTGATCTAAAGAAGTTTTCTTTAAATAGTTTGGATGAGCTGCCTGAATTTGTGCTACAGGAGATTGTCCTCAAATGGAAAAGACTCACAAGCTTAATGTTTCCCAAGAGTTCTCTTTTTGGACTGATGGAATATACGGCAGTAATTTTTGGATTTCTGGACATAAGGAATTACTAGGAAATATTGTGATTGACTTTTTAAAAGGAGCAACGAAGGAAAGACAGAGATTAATGCACCAAAAAAAATGGCAAGAGACAAAAGTATTATTTTTGAAACAAGGTTTTTTTAAAATATTAATAGACAAAAATATTAGTGTCCCCGAAAGGCAATTCGTGATTATAAGAGACTAGATATTTGGATATACTGGACTTTGATGAGGAAGGACTAAAGTTGAATAGATATTGTAATTAATTAAATAATATTGTAATTTTCTCTATTGAAATTTTATAAATTTTATAATCTGTTGTATTGAATTTTAAATAGAATATTCTTGAAAGTCCTTCTTATGTAAGAAGGACTTGGGGGGGAAATTATATGGTTATATGGTTATAGAAGCTATAAGGGAGATATTCTCTGAACTGGATTGGATTTTTATGCTTTAGCTGGTTTTAAATATTTTAGGATTAATTTGTTCTACTGATTTATATATTTTATTACTGTTTATTGTTAATTTTTTGAAGGATTTCAAAAAATTATTTTCAAAATTTATGTTTTTACTAAATCTGTATTTGACTTTCTACTGGAGATCAATGTAACATGTAGATCCCTCTCTTCCTTCAGTTTTCCAATAACCCCGTGGGCTGGAGAGAGCAACTGGCCCCAAGTCCCCTAAATGGCTGTCATGGCTGAGCATAATCTACAACTTCGTTTTCCTTACTCATACTCCAGCATCTTGACCTGACTCTCTGATTAATGATTCAGGATGATATAGAACAGCAATATAAGACAAATAAGCTCATTGCTGAAGTCATTTAAGAAAAGCTTTACATGAGATAAATTCAGGTAACAGTTGGCTTTGAATACCAACTGCCTAACAGCCTTTGCATCTTTCCCCACACTGATATAAACAAGTGTAGAAGGAACATTTAGCATTTATTCAGATAAGAAAATCTCATATGTTATTTTTAAAATACATATATCAACGTAAACCATGTTGTCATCACAAGCTACATCTTTAAAAATTACAGGGAAAGAGCTGTAATTCTGCCAAGAAATCCACTTCTCCAGTAACTATGTTACCTGTTCCTAATACATAGCAAAATAATTCATAATCTGAAAATAGTTATATAAATTGATCATTAAATATTTTCACATCAAAGAACCTTCCTTTCAAAAGCATCATGCTAGTGATTAGATACGTTTTTTAGATACACAGAAATTCAATTTCACGTATACGCATCTATATAGCCCACAGAATCTTCACAGAATAGCTAAATAATATTATTAGTATTGTATATAAAGTATATTGACCCAGACAATACACTGTTCACTAAGCACTTACGGATGTTAAAGAAAAAACTATAAGTAAAATTATCTTTAAAAAAAGAATCTTCCCAATCAAAGGCCCCTTCCCAATTCCCATAGTGATATGGCATTTCTGAAAAGTTTGGGAGTTGAAAATCACACATGCAGGGAGATGATGGTCAAATTGGGAAATATGTCCTAAATAGTGCAGTATAAGAAACTTCTGAGAAAATAATTCAATCTGCTGGAAATATCAAAACTCATCTCAAGTATCTTACATTCAATCTTTGCTTGTTTTTCATGAAAAACTCAGAGGTGGTATTCAGCAGGTTGTGACCATTTCTGGAGAACCCAAAGCAATTTTGAGTAGTTTGGAGAACCAGTAAATACCATCTCTGATTGGCCCCGCCCCCATCTATTCTCTAACTCCCGAGTCCCAGCTGATCAGGAGGAAATGGGGATTTTGCAGTAGCCAGCCCTGGAGTGGGGTGGGGATAGCAATTTTACAGTATCCTTCCCCTGCCAGACCCACAAAACCAGTAGTAAAAAAATCTGAATCCTACCACCAGAAAAAACTATTTGCTACAATACTATAATTCATAGTTTGTAGCATCTTTATCCTGTTCTATCATTTTTTTTATATTTAATCATAGTCTGTTTTGGGCATTTCAAATCCTATCAGATACTTTACAAATGATTAAGTTATATTTGGCTAGATAAATAATAGCTAGAACAGCTGTCTTCTTAGGGGATCCTTCTCACAGAGCAGATAATAAGAATGGCTCTATGGGAGAAAAATAATCCATCTGAAGTAGATTCTTAAGTAATCTTTGTTTTCTATTTTTCTTGATTTTGTTTAATGTTTAATTCCACAGAGATTTAAGGACTCCTTATTCCACTCTTACATGTTCTAAGTCAAATAAATATAAATGTCTATGGAGGTATATTTGAAGAAAGCATGCAATCTCAGTTAAGAGGGGAGGCGTGGCCAGTTTAATATAGATAGTCTGGATAAATGGCTAAAGTAAGGAAAGAGAGAAGGTGTGTATCAGCTCTCCATTTCTGGTATTGAAGCGGCAAAGAAAGTGAAAGCCCAAGAGGGAAGGGAAAAAAAGTTTCTTTTTTTTTAAATGAACTAAATGAATTGATAAACTGACTTAAAAGTACAGATTTGGAAGCAAGAAGAGCTAGAAATGTGTCTGATTATTCTGAGAAAGAAGAGGATTTACAATGAATGGAAACTAATTAAAGTTGAAATGGGGAAAAGCATAGTTTGGCTATACCGCAGTGCCATTTAGTGGCGAAAAAGAAAAGAATTTAAAAGTGATCCTAAGAGTTAAAGCTGATCTTGAATATGCTGGCTGATAAGAAGATAGATGTTGAAGAGAGAAACACATTTTGGAAAGAAAGGAAGAGATTGAATTTGTTTATGTTTTGAGTTTTTGTTTTTCTTATTTTTATAATTGGTTGTGGTGGTTTTTTTTGAGTTTTTTGAAGTACTTTGTTTTGCAATTGGTGTTTTAACATAACATAACATAACATAACATAACATAACATAACATAACATAACATAACATAACATAACATAACATAACATAACATAACATAACATAACAACAGAGTTGGAAGGGACCTTGGAGGCCTTCTAGTCCAACCCCTTGCCTAGGCAGGAACCCTACACCATCTCAGTCAGATGGTTATCCAACATTTTCTTAAAAATTTCCAGTGTTGGAGCTTTCACAACTTCTGCAGGCAAGTCATTCCACTTATTAATTGTTCTAACTGTCAGGAAATTTCTCCTTAGTTCTAAGTTGCTTCTTTCTTTGATCAGTTTCCACCCATTGCTTCTTGTTCTACCCTCAGGTGCTTTGGAGAACAGCCCGATTCCCTCTTCTTTGTGGCAACCCCTGAGATATTGGAACACAGCTATCATGTCTCCCCTAGCCCTTCTTTTTATTAAACTAAACATACCCAGTTCCTGCAACCGTTCTTCATATGTTTTAGCCTCCAGTCCCCTAATCATCTTTGTTGCTCTTCTCTGCACTCTTTCTAAAGTCTCAACATCTTTTTTACATCGTGGCGACCAAAACTGGATGCAATATTCCAAGTGTGGCCTTACCAAGGTATTATAAAGTGGCACTAACACTTCACATGATCTTGATTTTATCCCTCTATTTATGCAGCCCAGAACTGTGTTGGCTTTTTTAGCAGCTGCTGCACACTGCTGGCTCATATCTAAATGGTTATCCACTAGGACTCCAAGATCCCTCTCACAGGTACTACTATTGAGCAAGGTACCACATATACGGTACCGGTGCATTTTGTGTTTTTTTGCCTAAATGTAGAATCTTACTTTTTTCACTGTTGAATTTCATTTTGTTAGATAGCGCCCAATGTTCAAGTCTGTCAAGATCTTTCTGTAATTTGAGCCTATCTTCTGGAGTGTTGGCTATTCCTGCCAGCTTGGTGTCATCTGCAAATTTGATGAGTTCTCCATCTATCCCCTTGTCCAAGTCATTGATGAAGATGTTGAAGAGTACTGGGCCTAAAACAGAGCCTTGGGGTACTCCACTGCATACTTCCCTCCATGTGGATGTAGTTCCTTTGAGGACTACACGTTGAGTGCGGTTGGTCAGCCAGTTACGAATCCATCTGGTGGTGGTGCTGTCTAACCCACATTTTTCTACCTTATCTAGTAGTAGGTTATGGTCTACTTTATCAAATGCTTTACTGAAGTCCAAGTAAATTATATCGACAGCATTCCTCTGGTCTACTAATTTTGTCATTTTGTCAAAGAATGCGATAAGATTAGTCTGGCATGATCTGTTTTTGACAAACCCATGTTGGCTTTTGGTTATTACTTTGTTTGCTTCTAGGTGTTCGGTGATTCGTTGCTTGATTATCTTTTCTAGAATCTTCCCCGGTATTGAGGTCAGGCTGATAGGTCTGTAGTTTCCTGGGTCTGTTTTTTTTCCTTTTTTGAAGATGGGAACTACATCAGCTCTTTTCCAGTCCTCTGGCAGCTCCCCTGTGCTCCAGGATCTTTGAAAGATATAGTTCAGTGGTTCTGAGATCACGTCTGCCAGTTCCTTCAGAACCTTGGGGTGTAATCCATCCGGTCCTGGTGATTTGAACTCGTCTAGGGTAGACAAGTGTTCACTTACCATTTTCTTCCCTATTTTAACTTGTGTTTCTAATCTGTTTTTTATAGTGCTGTTTTTGATAGGTTGGATTGTTTTTTTCCTTTTGTGTAAAGACAGATGCAAAATATGAGTTAAGTAGATCTGCTTTCTCCCTGTTGCTTGTCATCTTCTTGCCACTTTCTCCCAGCAATGGGCCAATTGTTTCCTTGACTTTTTTCTTGTTTTTAACATGTTGGAAGAAGCTTTTTTTGTTATTTTTTACTTTTGTCGCTAGCCTTTGTTCATTGTGAGCCTTAGCTTTCCTCATTTCATCTTTACAGGCTCGGGCTATTTGCTGATATTTCTGTAGAGATATAGTTATTTCTTATATATAGTGCAACTCCACCTCCTTTTTATTTGGTCTATTTCTTTTAAATAATTTATATCCCTCTAGCTGTATGTTCCATTTGTCAGTTTCATCCCACCAAGTTTCCGTAATGGCAACAATATCATATCCGCCCTCATTTACTTGAATTTCTAATTCACCCTGTTTATTCCTCATACTCTGTGCATTGGTGTATAGACATTTGAGTCCATTTGGATTGACCTTGTGTTTACTGTCTACATAACCTGTGTTGACTGCCCCTACTTTCTTGCCACCTGTTGGTTTAGTGCACATGGTATGGCACTCACTGTTAAATGCTTGGTTTTGCTTGATAGCAGGGCTGTTAGTCTTACCCATACAGACATCTATGTTACATGCACTGATAACCCTTTTAGTTTCCGATTGCTGGGGACAGAAATTTTTTGTATCAGTTAATTCTCTGTCCCCACTGTTCAGTTTTGATTATTCTTTTTTGGCAGTAGTTTGTTGTTGTTGTTTTTTTGTTCTTTCTGATGTACTATTTGGTGTAGGAATAAGATGTGGAAGAATTCTTACCATTTAAAATTTGAATTAAGGCAGGAAGAAGCTTACAATTTTCCTTCTTTTTAGTTTTTGGCTTTAGCTATTATTTTTTATTATATATCCTTTTTCTTTTCTTGGCTTTTTTTTCTTTTTGGGATGGACAGTATTTGGGGATATTTTTTCTAGTTCACCCATTGGGGTGAACTAGATATTTGGATTACAAATATCAACCATATGTGGATTACAAATTTAGGATATATAACGATAAGAGATGAAGAAATTTACAGCACATCTACATTCAGCAGCAAGCCCCTCTACGACAGAAACATTAAAAACATCAAAAATGATGGATCTAAAAAACCTGATAGTCACTGCATGATGATCTGAAAGAAGATTTTTAAAAAGTGAGGGAGATGATTGGGAGAAACAAAAAAAGAATTCAAAAAATAGAGGAAAAGAAAGTGGAAGAACTATAGGAAAAATTGACATCAGTGGACAGAAACCAAGAACGAACAATCATTTCTCTCGAGATGGATAAAGTTGATTTTAATCTAAGATTTCAAAACATAGAGGAAGAGAAAGCAGAAAACTTGCCAGAAGTAATGGCAGAGATCTGGCAGAAGTGTTGGAACAACCCAAGGAGAAGATAATAAATGAGATGGATGAGGTATTTAGAGTGCACACAAGATATGCAATGAGAAACAAGTTACCAAGAGAAGTTCATGTAAGATTTACAAAGAAAGCAATAAAGACAGAGATACTACAAATAACCAGAAACACTGCAATGAAATATAAAAATAAAAAGATAGTGGTGTTGAGACAAATACCCAGAAGAGTCAGAGATTTGAGGAAGGAATATCATTTCTTAACAAGACTTTTAATTACAAAAGGAGTGAGTTTCAGGTGGCTAATACCAGAAGGGATACTGGTGACATGGCAAGAACAAAGACATAGATTAGATTCTATTGAAAAAGAAAAATTATTCTATGAGCAATTTTGGGAACCATTAGAAGAGGGGAAAGTGGGAGAAGCAAGAGAGACTGGATACCAAGAGAGAAGTCTAAAAGAGAAAGAAGAAAAAACAAAGGAACAGGAAGAGAGAGGAATGAGAGAAGGAGCAAGAGCAAAAGGTGCAAAGAACAAAGAGAGATAAGAGTGACAAGATAGAAAGTTAGTAATAAGTAAAACATGGAAGAAGAAATCAAAGCGATATCAATAAATATAAATGGGCTGAATTTGGCGTTAAAAAGAAATAGATTCTTGAACAAAATTAAAAATGGGCATTATATGCTTACAGGAACTACACATTACAAAACAACAAACAAGACTATTGGAACATCCAAAATTAGGAATTTTATTTACTTCATTGATACAACAAAGTAAAAGAGTAGTAGTATTACACATAAAAGAAAAACTAGAGCCTAAATCAATATTTATAGATGAAGATGTAAGGATTTTGATGGTGGAAGTAAGAATGAACTTTAAACAAATACTTTTAATAGCTTTATATGCACCAAATGATGAACGGGAAGAATTTTATGGGAAGGTACACAGAAAAATAGTAGAATTGGAATACAAAAATGTATGTATAATCGTGCTCGCTTCGGCAGCATATATACTAAAATTGGAACGATACAGAGAAGATTAGCATGGCCCCTGCGCAAGGATGACACGCAAATTCGTGAAGCGTTCCATATTTTTATGGATTGATTATATACAAAACAGATATCAGATTAAGAAATATCAGATTGCCTTTGAATAATTAGAAAGTTATTTTATTTAATGGGGAGGGGGTTGGGAGATGAAAAGCTTTGGATGAGGTTAATTGGATTGGAAGGGAAAATTTTATTCTATGTTTAGTTTATGTATAACAATACCTTGTGATTGACCTGGGAAGCCGGGGGAAGGAGGGGGAAGGGTTTTGGGAGGAGGGGAAAAAAGGGGCGAAAATGTCTTTGTTTTTTTTAAACTTTTTCAATTAAAAAAAAATGTATGTATAATGGGTGATTTCATTGTCCAATGTGAACTTGGACTATAAAATGACAAAAGTAAATAAGAAACCCAGGAAAACCCTCCTCAAGACTTTTTTCACAGTGACAGAAGAATCAAGTAAACAAGATGCATGAAGAAATAGCCATTTGAAAGAAAAACAATATACTTTTTATTCAAATACACACTTGTCATGGTCCAGGATAGATATGATATGGATATCAAAAAATAGACAATAGACAACGTACAAGAAATAAATATTGATTCAAATCTTTGGGTGGCCCATAATCCAATTATTATAAAATGGAAAGGACAAAAGAAAAAGTATAGATTTTGTTGAATGTTGAACCTAACAATTGTAAATAAAAAAGATTTTCAACAATTTTTGGAAAAAGAATTGGAGTTTTTCTTCAAAATAAACAAAAAAATAAACAAAGAGGAAAGTACATTTCCAAAATGTATGGGATACAATGAAAGCATATATTAGAGGACTGGCAATAACATATTTTGGGGGGGGGAATAAAAAGAAAAGACAAATGCAGAAGAAATTAGAAGAATAATATAAAAGACTAGTGAAATAATTACAAAAAAAAATCCACAAAAGGATAAAATTAACAAACAAATGGAATTGAAAAAACATGAATTAAATTTAATCGAACAAGAATTTTTGGCACATAATTTGAGGTCTGCCAAAGAGAACGTTTTTGAAAATACAAATAAATGAGGCAGATGGTTGGCATACAAAAGGAAAAAGAAAAAAGAGAAGAAGTTAATTAATCAACTGCAAGATGAAAAAGGAAGTTATATGTTATAGAAATGAAGAAAAGAACAAAATAATTCAAGACTATTATGAGAAACTCTACAACCAAGAGAAGATACCTGATGGAAACATAAAACAATTTTTGGAGAAATCTGATTTACCTAAAATACCTGAACTATATAAGTAAATATTAGAAGAAAGAATATCAATGATGGAATTGACACAGGTAATTAAAAAACAAAAAAATGGGAAAACACTGGGCCCACATGAACTACCAGCAGAATTATATAAATCATTCCAAGACATGTTGAGCAATGTAATGTTGGAGATATTTAACGAATTACTGGTGAAAGGAAAGATTCCAGACTCTGGGACGGAGGCTTATGTCACACTTATACCTAAAGAAGATACAGATTTACTACAAGTCGAAAATTATAGACCGATCTCA
Source organism: Ahaetulla prasina (assembly GCF_028640845.1). NCBI lineage: Eukaryota > Metazoa > Chordata > Lepidosauria > Squamata > Colubridae > Ahaetulla > Ahaetulla prasina. Next base: position 73,620,338 of record NC_080542.1, read on the forward strand.
TTGCTGAATGTGGATTATAAGATTTTTACTTCAATAGACTTCCTGCAGTGAGGTCACTGTGGTGCAGGGTGAGGGAACGGACCTCTGTCCCTAAACCCTGAAAAATCTTCCCTAAGAGGCTGTTTTAGGGCATTACTGATCTTGGAGAGATTGATAAATTAAAGAGGATGCTCTGTAAGTGCTGGAGGTGGAAAGTAACCACCCGAGTAGTCAGGAGCAGCACTCTTAAACTGGCGGAAAAGAAGTCAGTCTTTATGGCCAGCCTGGAGCGATGACAGCTACATAAGCGGGAAGCAAAGAGTGAAAAGCAGCAGCAGTGTTCAACAGAGGAAAAACCCCAGAAGAAGATGAGAAGCTTGTGACAAAGAGAAGGCGTGGAAGAGAAAAGGCAGAGAGAGTGACAGCATGAACGGGAAGACAGCTAAAATGGAGTAAACTGGAGACCGGAGAGATAAAATAGCCGGAGAACAGTGCACAGCAGTTTGGAGCCAAATTGAAATCCACAAATTGCAATGATTGGTGAGTGAGAGATTTAAAGAAAAACAAGCTGAGATAATAAAAGGAGATGAAGAGAGTTTGAAAACACAAATAAGGACTGATTAGAACTAAAGATTAAAATTTGAACTGGAAAAGAGAGACTAAAAATACTGGCTAATGAAATACAATTTGGCAAGACAAAGGATTTGTGCAATTTGAACTTTGATGAACAAATACTTGTGCAAAATGGAATAGTGGATTGATTGGAATATATAGAAAAGGGGGGAAAATAAAAAGAGGAGAAGAAGAAGAAGCAGAAGTAAGAAGAATGGTGGAATTGTGGATATATTAAAAGCTGAGTTTGAAGAGGAAATCGGAAATAAGACTGATGTAATATTGCAACACATAAGATTTGATAATCTGAATTGGAAATTTATCAAAACACAAATGAAATATATGTATTTCAGGACTAAATTTGAAAAAATGGTAAATATAATATATACAAAACAAACAGCTAGAGTAATTATAAACCATGAAATGACAGAAAATATTGAGATAACCAAAGGAGTTAGGCAAGGATGTCCACTTTCTCCACTTCTATTTATTTTATAATTAGAAATATTATTGACAAAAATTAGAGAAGATCAGGAGATAAAAGGCTTAAAAACCAAAAAGGAAGAATATAAGGTTCAAGCCTTCACTGATGATATGCTATTCATTTTAGAAGACCCATTAGAAACCAGCCCCAAACTGATTCAAAAAATTGAGGAATTTGGTGAAGTAGCAGGACTCAAGATAAACAAAAATAAATCTAAATTAATAACAAAAAATCTTACCCAAAGTCAAAAAAATGAATTGGAAGACAAAATCAAAATAAACATAACCAAGAAAATAAAATACTTAGAGATTTGGTTTACAGCGAAGTGCTCATCAATTAAGGAGGACAATTATGATAAAATACTAAATAATATAAGAAAAGATTTGGATCATTGGAAAAATCTACAAATTTCATTATTGGGCAGAACGCTATGATTAAAATGAATATTTTGCCAAAAATTTTATTTCTGTTCCAAGTCATTCCAATAAAATTAGGGAAAACATTCTTTCAAGAGTTGAATAAATTAATTACTAAATTTATATGGCAAGGGAAAAAAGCTAGGATTAAATTAAAATTATTGCAAGAAACGAACGATAAAGATTGTTTGGCGCTACCAGATTGGGAATTATACTACCAAGCATCAATTATCACATGGCTAAAAGATTGAATGGAATTGGAAAATAAAAGAATTCTAGCAATAGAAGGTCACGATTTGCAAGTGGGGTGGCATGCATTCCTTTGGGATGACAAATACAAAACACATAAATATTTTCAAACACATATAATTAGGAATGCTCTGCTACAGATTTGGAAAAAAATAAAACAAAAGCATTATACAAGAATCCCAATGTCGCTATCTCCAACAGAAATAATGAAACACCCAAATTTGCTAGATGTAGACAAGATAATTAGATATGAAAAATTAGTAAATGTACAGGGAAATTTGAAAGCAAAATACGAATTGGAAAAAGCGATAGGTAGGGAGATAGATTGGTCGACTTATACACAAATACAATCAAGATACACAGAGGATAAAAAAATCATACGAAATACAAAGAGAGCAGAGGTGGGTTTCTGCAGGTTCTGACCAGTTCTGGAGAACTGGTAGTGGAAATTTTGAGTCGTTTGGAGAACTGGTAGTAAAAATTCAGACTGGCCCGCCCCATCTATTCTCTGCCTCCAAAGTCCCAGCTGATTGGGAAGAAATGGGGATTTTGTAGTAACCTTCCCCTGGATTGGGGAAGGAATGGAGATTTTGCAGTACCCTTCCCCTGGAGTAGGGTGGGAATGGAGATTTTACAGTATCCTTCCCCTGCCATGCCCACCAAAGCATGCCCACCAAGCCATGCATGTCCACCAAGGAACCAGTAGTAAAAAAAATTGAAACCCACCACTGAAAGAGAGCAGCAAGAACTGGATAAAATTGTACATGGAACAGAGTTAAAATTAATCAGTAAAATATATGAATACCTATTGCGATATAAAATGGAAGATGAGGTGGTTAAAGAAACAATGATCAAATGGGCAAAAAACTTTGGATACAATATAGAATTGGAGAAATGGGAAAAAATGTGGAGAACAAATACAAAAATGACAATGTCAGTGGCATTCAAGGAAAACCAGTTGAAAATGTTTTATAGATGGCACCTTCCATCTGCAAGGCTTGCTAAGATGTATCCGAATAGCTCCACGTTACATTGGAAGTATAAAAAGATATATGGAACACATTACCATATATGGTGGACATGCTCAATAGCGAAAAAAATCTGGGTAAAAATTAAAAAGTGGCTGGAAGAAATAACTAAGCAACATATAGACTGAAGACCAGAGAATATTTCCTGCTGGGAATATTTAACATGAAATACAGTAAAGAAATAGGATACTTAATTCTACATATAATAACAGTTGTCAGAATAGCATACGCACAGAAGTGGAAAAACAAGAATATACCAATGGAGGAGGAAGTGATAAAGAAAATCCTGAACTGTACTGAGATGGATAAACTAACAAAGGAGTTAAAAGAAAAAGAAGAGTTGGAATATTGCATAATATGGAACAAATTGTATAATTGGCTAGAGACTAGAAATACTAGATGACAAAAAATGGTGAAAAGCTTATGTATACATGTATATAAAATGGCAATGTATGAAAGAAAATGAATAGTTAGAAGGATAGATAGGATAGAAGATAAAAAGAAATACGAGAGAATGGGACAAAGAAGAAAAGTATAATTAAATGAAACAAGAAGGGGAATAAGGATATAAATATGAGAAGAATAAGGAAACGAAGCTGATGTAAAGAAGGAATATATGTTTTATGTCAATGTATGTTATGCATTGTTGTTCTTTTTTCTTAAAAAAAAAAGATTTTTACTTCAATAATGGTGAACAGATTAAAAAAACTTTTAAATGAAATAATTCATGTGGACCAAAATGGGTTTTTACCTAAGAGACAAATTAGAGAGAATATGAGGATAATTTTGAATACTTTGGAATATTACAAGGTACACTCAGAAAAAGAAATGGCAATGATGTTACTAGATGCACAGAAAGCGTTTGATAACGTGAACTGGCAATTTCTGATAGAACAATTACAGATGATGGAGTTTGAGGAGAGATTCATAAATATGATAAAAAAAATTATAAAAAGCAATCAGCAAAAATAATGATGAATGGAGAGATGACAGAAAAAGTGAATATAATGAAAGGCACAAGGCAAGGATGTCCATTATCACCGTTGTTATTTGTATTAACATTATAACTGTTAAATAGAAATATAAGAAGAAATGAAGAAATAAAAGGAATGAAAATTAAGAAAGAATATAAATTACAAGCCTTTGCAGATGACTTAATTTTTATATTAGAAGAGCCTCAAATAACAGGGTTTTTTTTTGTAAAACTTTTCAAATAATAAAAAAAAGAAATAGAAGAACAAGGGATTTTTTTGTCTTCTCTCTCATTTAATTTTACCCTATCTAATTTATTAATCTCTAATCTTTTATTCATATTTCTTTTCTAACCACTCATAAAAATATCCCCGTGTCTTGAAATACACCAGTTCCTCTTTATCTTTTATTCTTAATGTTAGTTAGTCTGTTCATTTCTGCAAATTCTAAAATTTTCTTTATTATCTCTCCTTCTAATGGGATTTTTTCTGCTTTTCAGCAAACACTATTCTAGCTGCTGTCATTATATCTTTATATTATATCTATAATATAATATTTGCTGATATTCTGCCTTAGTTATTTGCCCCTAATAACTACTTTTTATATTTGTCCTTTTTGTCTTTCAATTTGTCAGATAGTTCTTTATGCATCCATGCTGGTTTCTTTTGAGATCTATTATTTTTCTTCTTCATTGGTATTATGTTAGACTGCGCTTTTATAATCTCACTTTTCAAAATTTCCCAAGCTTCTTGAGTTGTTTTCCCCCTGAGGATTCTCATCCATTGAATCCTCCTCAAGCTCTCTCTAAGTTTATTGAAATTAGCTCTCTTAAAGTCCAAGACTCTAGTTTGACTTTGTTCTACTACTTGTATTTGCTTAATGTCGAATTCCAATATTGCGTGGTCACTTGCCCCCAAGGTTCCTGTAGCTTCAACACCTTCTATCATTTCATCTCTGTTAGTGAGAATTAAGTCCAGTATGGCTGATCCCCCTGTCACCTTCTCTATTTTTTGGGAAACAAAGTTGTCTGCTAGGTTTGTTAGGAACCTGTTGGATCTTCCACTTGGTGCAGAGTGTTTCCCAGTTGATGTCAGGGTAGTTAAAATCCCCCATTACTACTGTGATGTGCTTCCTACATACCTTAGTTAGCTGACTAGCAAAAAGTTCATCTACTTCCTCTGTTTGGTTGGGTGGCCTATAGTATAGACCTATGGCAATATCATTTTTCACCCCCTTTATATTGACCCAAATACATTCATTATTCACAATTGCATTAAAATCTCCTATTATAAATATATCTTCATATTCATATTCTATTATGTTTCTATGTAGTTTTGCATAAAATTCTTCTTGATTTTCATTTGGAGCATATATTGCTACTAACAATTTTTAATGGTTCATTACTATTTCTACCATTACTACTCTTCCTTCCTCATCCTCAAAAATTTGTTTGGATTGAAATGTCCTTTTAATATATAGTGCTACTCCTCTTTTACTCTGACAGACAAATGCTTATCTCCAATTTAATTTGTTCCAAAAACTTCTTATGTTGTTTTCTAATATGGACATCTTGTAAGCAGGTTATCTCTAATTTTAACTTCTCTAATTTATTAAATATTCTTTTTCTTTTTATTGCTGAATTTAGTCCATTTATATTTATTGATATCATTTTTACTTCTTCTTCCATCTTGTTTAATAGATCTAGTCACTCTTATCTCCCTTTGTTCTTTTGCTTCTATCGCTCTTGCTCCTTAATGCTCTTTCTTCTTGTTCTTTAGCTGTCTCTGTTGGTTGTTCCTTTTTCTCTTCCTGATATCCAGCCCCTCTTTCTTCTCTCAATCTCTCTTCTTCTTGGAATCCTATATATATTATTCATAAAACAGTTCTGCCTTCTCTATTGTAGCCAATCTATGTTTCTGTTCCTGACAGTTCACCAAAATTCCTTCTGGAACCAACCATCTAAAATTCACTCCTCTTTTAATCAAATGTTTTGTCAGGAACTGGTATTCGTTTCTTAAGTCTCTAACCCTTCTTGGAACTTGTTTCAATGCCAATATCTCTCTACCTTTGTGTTTTATTGTCGTATTTCTCATAAACTGCAAAATTTCTGTTCTCAATGTTTTCTTGGTAAATCTGACATGTATCTCTCTAGGCAAATTATTTCTCATTGTATATCTTGTATGTACTCTAAAAATTTCATCAATCCCATTTAATATCTTTTCTATACTCTCTACCATTGCTTCCGCTAATATAACTACATTTTTTTCAGGTAGATTATAGATTTCCAGTCTCTAAAGTACCCACCAATAACTCTTTCATCATTTCTGGGAGATTTCCCTCTATATCCTCTTCTATATTTTAACCTCTTAAATAGTAAATTACCTTCTTCATTTCAAAAGTTATTACTATCTCTCCCAGATCTTTATTTGTTTGTGTCAGTTGTTGATTTGCCTCTTCTATTCTTTCCTCCACTCCTTCTAATTTCTCCTCTATTATCTGGATTTTTTGTTCATTTTCTGTTGTCAATTGCTGATGATTTCCTAATCTGATATGTATCTCATGCATCTGCTTCTTAATTTTCCTATGGTTCTTTATCATAGTTTCCTGAATATATTGAAATATCAATTTTATTTCTTTTTAAAACGTAGTTGTTTTTCCATGCTGTAACATCTTGCTTTGATTTAATGGGCTGAAAGTTGCTCAATAATCCACCAAAATCCCGGGGATTTCCGGTGGCTCCGCATGCGTTGGAGATGGCCCTTTCGGACCACCACCCCCATGATTCTGTTAAAGCGCTCAGACAGCATAAATCAGCTGTCTGATGGCTTGAAAACCCTTCCCTCAGGAGAAGAGGGAAAAGTGAGCAGCCGGGTGGGGGTAGAGCTCCCCAAGAGCTCCAGGAATAACTCCTGGGGCTTGAAAGGTGAGAGCTCCTTGTTTAAACTAGCAAATGCTCCAGATCTGGGAAGCTTCTGCTTTTTTGCAGAACAAAGCACTCGCGACCATCTCTGCTATCAAGATGAAGATATTCTAATTATTTTAAGCAGATGGAGTGGAGGCAAGAGGCAGGGTGGATGTTTGTTTTAGACCTCATCTTGATCTTTGAAAGGTATTTGAGAAGGAGGAAAATGGCGGATTTGGTTAATGAGGCATGAAAATGAAACTTAAGGAAGTCTTTGTTAACATCGTTAGCACCTTATTAACTTTGCTTAAATTTGATGGATTTTATATCTAAGTGAAGAAATCTTAAAGAGAAAAGCCAAAGATCTATAGAACTGATTTACCCATTTCAAATAAGTGGCTTGAAAAGATTTGACTTTGTTGCAATTTATAAAGTTAAAGTAAGATGGCTTTTAAACAAACACAGCCTGCTGATTCTAAGGGAGCTGCCTTGCTAGTTCAAATACACAAACTACAAGAGGAGTTGAAAGAATTTCTGAAGGCTCAAATTTCTGCTCGAGACAAAAAACTTAAGGAAATTGAGGAGAAATTATTGGAAATTAAAAATTCTGCTACAGCTGAGAATGAAGATTTACAAGAAGAAGTGAAGTCATATGACTATGATTGAATTTATACAAAAGCTGGATGGAAAAGTGCATGAGATTGATCAAATTAATTTGAATTTAAAAAGTCAAATAGAGGAGCTTCAGAACAAGGTGGCAAAAGCAGATGAAGAACGGGTTTTATTACAATATAAAACAATGGAATCTGCATTAAGTGAGAGGTTTAAAAGAAAATAAACGAGAGAATATAAAAAAGATATTTGCAGAAGCCTTTTCACAGGTGATTGGATTGACATCAGTGAATCTTGAAAATCAAATTGAGAAAATTTACCGTGTCAACTCATGGGTGGCAAGGCAGAGATAGCTGCCAAGGGATATAGTGATTTATTTTACATCTAGGAAGATTAGGAGTGAAATCTCGCAAGCCTCCTATAAAAGTAAAATTCAAATATTGGGTCAAGAGGTTTTGGTGTTGAAAAAAATTCCTTCCAAAATATTGAGGGACAGAAAAGAATATGCTTTTTTGGTAAAGAAGCTTAGAAACCGCCAGGTATGGTATAGATGGAATGTGCCAGCCGGACTAACAGTAAACTATATGGGAGGGAAATATTGTCTTAACGTAGTTATCAAAGCAAGAGCTTTTTATGTTGAGATATTGAAGGCTGGAAGTTTATCAGATTTAGAAGTTAAGGTGGGAGGAGAAGTGGAGATGGTTAAAAAAAAGGGAGAGCAATTGTAAAGCAAACACAATTTTAAATTGGAGCTGTAACTTTGGGAGAAGAAATACAGAAAATAGCAGGGGAGGAGCAAAGGATGGTAATCTTTAAAAAAGAACAAGGAGTAAAGAAACAACATTGTCAAATGAAAAGTGTTTCCTTTTATTGGAAAGGGTAAACTGTAAGTAAAAGTTTCTGAATATAAAAGAAATAGAAAGGATAATGTGCATTTGTTTGAGTCTGTAAGTCAAATGTGGGTGTGTTACATTTATGTTGTTATTATATATGGTGGATTTATCTATTTTGGATAAAAATTGAAAATAAGGAAGGATAATTTAAATTCTTTCTTATATATAAAATGTTTTATAGATGGTATTTGGAAATTAAGTTGGAGTGTATTTGTTTTAATTTGCAAGTAAAATGAGGGAGATATATTTTATTGAGGTTATTTTATTAATGGTGGATTTAGTTACTTTGGATAAAAACTGATGCTGGGTCTAAAGTGTGGGGGGGATTAAAATAAAAATTAAAACAGAAAGGGAGTTGCTCAAGGTTAAAATGTTAAAATGGTTATAAAATATTTGTAACTTATTGTGATGATGCTAGTGTAACATTGGAAGATGGATTATATGCTTGTTATCAAAGACTAGAGGTTGGAAATATTGAACTTGTTGGAAACTTTATTGTATCAGACTGAAAACCCACAAGAAAATATACTGGAATGAGGAAGATGGACTGACTATATTTAGAATAATTATTGGATGAAGAAACATCAAATATTTTATGAACAAACATTTCCTTCTTCTTTGTTTTTCTTAATGGAGAAGGGGAGTTGAGGTTCTAGGGTAGGGATGGGAAATTATGATTAATTAGGGTATTCTAGCTTATGATTGTTAGATCGTATACCTTGTATTCTGCTCTGGGAAGTCGGGGAGGAGGGAGGACGGGGTTGATGGTGGGGGGGGAGGGGGGATGTAATGGGGAAAATTTTTATTGTAAAACTTTTTCAATAAAAAAAAAATCCACCAAAATCACAATGTCCCAAATGTCCAGAACACCAAAAAGCCAACAAGAGAAGAGTTTGCTCAATCCCAGAACTGTTTTTCAAAGTCAACTATATTTATATTCCTCAGAATCAATTAATTTACTCCCTCTAAATTGTCCAAATTTGTAGATCTTGTTTAACTTTTCTTCTTTCACTTTGTAGGATGTTCTGTCAAACAGTATTTATAATCCAGAGCAGCCCATCAAATTCCCCCATGATTCATTGGTCCACCTGCATCAATCATTCAGACTTAAGAGCAGTTCAAAGCAATTCCAAAAAAGAGCATGTTGTTTACCACCTGCATTACTTTGAAAGTCTTCAAAAGGCTCACCATTTACTCCCAAACTGCCAGAAAGCAAATTTTATAGCTACCATTTTTATCTTGTCCACCAGTAGATATCCTCCCTGCTCTTTGTCTTTCCATTTGTACTAAGTTCTAGTGTTGCAGGTGTTATTTGCCTTTCTTCACTTACTCTGCCTTCTTTTTATCAATCCTGGCTTTTTTTCAAGGTCTTTTCCAACTATGTAGTAGTGTAGTGTCTTTTTTCAGCAGTAGGTGTCATCCCAGCTCCAGCTTCCAGTATTGAAACGAAGCGAAAGATATATTAGCTGATTGTCAAATAGTCAAAAAGGTTGTTTTTCTTTATAAAATTTCTTCCAGTAGTCAAAAATATTATCTACAAGTTTAAATCACTTTTCACAATACTATAAATTTCAGTCCAGTCTTTCATATAGTTTAAAATTTAATAGTCTCCCATTACAGTTCCATTTCTCTTTTGGATCTGTGATCTATCTCTGTGTATTACAGTTGTGCTCATAAGTTATATACCCTGGCAGAATTTATGATTTCCTGGCCATTTTTCCGAGAATATGAATGATAACAAGAAAACCATGAGTGACGAAAACTGTCACTCATGGTTAGTGTTTGGCTGAAGCCATTTATTATCAATCAACTGTGTTTACACTTTTTCAGTCATAATGACAACAGAAACTACCCAAATGACCTTGATCAAAAGTTTCCACATCCTGGTGATTGTAGCCTGATAACATGCACAAAGGAGTGTTAAAGGTAACAATCCTCAGCTGTGATCTGTTTGCATGTAATTAGTGTGTGTGTATAAAAGATTGATGAATTCCTGACCTCCTGACAGACTCTTGCATCATTCATCCAGTTCTGCACTGGATTCTGAGTCATGGGGAAAGCAAAAGAATTGTCAAAGGATCTGCAGGAAAAGGTAGTTGAACTGTATAAAACAGGAAAGGGATATAAAAAGATATCCAAGGAATTGAGAATGCCAATCAGCAGTGTTCAGACTCTAATCAAGAAGTGGAAAATGACGGGTTCTGTTGAAACCAAGCCACGGTCAGGTAGACCAACTATACTTTCAGCCATAACTGCCAGGAAAATTGTTCCGGATGCAAAGAAAAACCCACAAAGAACTTCAGGTGAAATACAGGTCTCTCTGAAAACATGTGATGTGGCTATTGCAAGATGTACAATAAGGAGGCACTTAAAGAAAGATAGGCTTCATGGTCGAGTCACCAGAAAAAAGCCATTACTTTGCAAATGGTACAAAGTATCCCCCTTACAATATGCCAAACAACACAGAGACAAGCCTCACACCTTCTGGCACAAAGTCATTTGAAGTGATGTGACCAATATTAAGCTTTTCAGCCACAATCATACACACTACATTTGGAGAGGAGTCAACAAGGCCTATGATGAAAAGTACACCATTCCTACTGTGAAACACGGAGGTGGATCATTGATGTTTTGGGGATGTGTGAGCTACAAAGGCACAGGACACTTGGTCAGAATTGATGGCACGATGAATGCAGTATGTTATCAAAAGATACTAGAGGACAATTTGTATTCATAAGCCTGGAAGCTGCGCATGGGACGTACTTGAACATTCCAACATGACAATGATCCTAAACACAAGGCCATGTCAACCTATAATTGGCTACAGCAGAATAAAGTGAAGGTTCTGGAGTGGCCATCTCAGTCTCCTGACCTCAATATCATTGAGCCACTCTCAAACATGCAGTTCATGCAAGACAGCCCAAGAATTTACAGGACCTGGAGGCTTTTTGCCAGGAAGAATGGGCAGCTTTACCATCTGAGAAGATAAAGAGCCTGAGCCACACATACCACAACAGTCTTCAAGCTGTCATTGATGTTAAAGGAGACAATACAATGTATTAAGGACTGGGGTATGTAAACTTTTGATCAGGGTCATTTGGGTAGTTTCTGTTGTCATTGTGATTAAAAAAGAGTAAACACAGTTGATAATAAATAGCTTCAGCCAAACACTAACCATGAGTGACAGAAATCTTTCAGTAATTCTTTTATTTAGGAATAGGTCTCTAAAATAGGGCTTAAGCATCTCACCCTGTTCCGATACACTGTTCACAAACAGCTCATTAGTGCTTCTTTCTTTGGTTGCCCCAGCTTCGGTCCGGCCATAATGGTTATCTCTCTTCTTCATTGGTTAGGAGGATGCCTTGGATCGAGCAGCAGCTCTCCTGCAATCAGCAAGGGGTCCCTCCTTTCTTCGTCACCCCTTCAGGATGACTTTAGCCCCTTGGGGCCTCCCAAACAAAGAGGAATCAGCCAGGATTTGTAGAGCCTCACTATCCTCAACCATCTTGCCATGATGTCAAACCAGAAAAATCAAGTTGCATATGTTTTGTGTGCGTGTGTAAAATATTATATATTTATATATCTTCCTTAGGGCTTCATACTTTAAATTCCATCATGTTTTAAACTACTAATATATAGCCAGTAACTTAAAAAAAAACTAAACTAAAACTAAAACCCCTTGGAAACAGGAGAAGTTCTATTACAGGAAATAAAAAAAATTGGTATAGCGGCGGGCTTAAAAATAAAAATAAAACAAACATACTCATCAAAAATCTCACAAAAGGTCAAAATGAGAAATTAGAGAAGAAATTAGGATTTCAAGTTATTAAAAAAGTAAAATATCTGGGTATTTGGATAACGGCGAGAATATCCTCAATAAAGGAAGATAATTATTTGAAACTACTGAAACAAATTCAAAAAGATTTACAGAGATGGGCAAAATTACAAATATGATTGATTGGAAGAATCGCTACTATAAAGATAAATATTCTACTCAAAATTTTTTATCTATTTCAAATGGTTCCTATAAAATTGGGGAAAAGTTTCTTCAAAAAATTGAATAAAATTATTAGTGAGGTTATATGGTTGGGAAAAAAGCCCAGAATCAAATTAAAACTCTTACAAGACTCCAGAAATAAAGGTGGCTTTGGCCTCCCAGATTGGGAAATTTATCATTAGGCCACAGTAATATCATGGCTCAAAGAATTCATTTAAAAAATTGAAGAATTCGGACGACTGAGGGGCATGATTTACAGAGGGGTTGGCATCAGGGGTGAAATGCTCCTGGTTCGGACCGGATCACCCGATCCGGTAGCGATGACAGCAGGTGGTTCGGAGAACCGGTAGCAAAAATCCCTGCCTGCCCCCCATGCTTAGCTGAGCCACGCAATCATCAGAGTTTCTTTTTAAAACTTTTAAAAGCATTTTTTCTTCGGCCGAAAAAATGCTTTTAAAAGTTAAGAAAAGCCTCTGATGATTGCACGGCTCAGCTGGGATCATCAGAGCCTTTTAAAAGCATTTTTAATAACCTCTTTGGCTGAAGAGGTTGTAGAAAAAATGCTTTTAAAAGTGAAAAAAAAAGAGTTGGGCACACCCACCCAGACACATTAACCCCCCCCCAAGCCACACCACAGAACCAGTAGCAACAAATTTTACATTTCACCACTGGTTGGCAAGCCTTTATTTGGGAGAGAAAGAACAAAGCCCACACATATTTCCAAAGACATCAGGTGAGAGAAGTATTGCTAGAAATTTGGACAAAGATTAAAAGAAATTTTTACACAAAAGTACCAAGATGGATATCGATGATGGAAGGAACAGATGATAAGACAATTAGCATAACATATAACTGTCTGCTCAAACTTAAAATGGAAGAAGAAATGGTGCAGGAAACAATAATAATTTGGATGAAATTTTTTTGGATATAACATAGAATTGGAATATTGGGGAAAAATATGCGGAACAAATTATAAAATGACGTTGTCAGCTGCCTTCAAAGAAAATATTTATAAAATGTTTTATAGGTGGCATTACCCCCCCCCCCGGTGAGATTGGCTAAGATGTCTCCAAATAATTCACCACACTGTTGGAAATGCAATCATGCAAAAGGGACATACTACCACATGTGGTGGACATGTCCCAAAGCAAGAGATTACTGGCTTAAAATTAAAAAATGGCTGGAGGAAATGACTCAGAAAAAAAACCTGATTTGAAACCTGAATTATTTTTGTTAGGGATTATAAAACAAAAAATGATTAAAGAAATTCAATACATCATACTCCACCTAATTATGGCCACTAGAATTTCATTTGCCCAAAATTGAAAGCAACCACATGCTCCAACAAACACGATGATTATAAAAAAGGTACTGGAGTGTGCAGAAGCAGATAAATGAACAATGGAATTTAAGGACAGAGAGGAAACAATTTATTATGAAATATGGAAAAGATGATATGATTGGCTGGAAAAGGAATCAAAGATTAATGGATAGTGCATAGTAAAAGAGAAGATATCATAATGAAATTTTAGATTTAATGTGTACTAGGTATGTATATAAAATATATTGATTATATAAATATGTAACGAACAAAATGCATATGTATATAATTGGCTGAAAGGTAAAGTGGATATTACTAAAAATGCCGGTATTGGAAAACTGTAAAACTGTAATTATGATTTAAAGATGAAAATGTTGAATACAAACAATTTTTAAAAAATAAAAAAAACCTAAAATTTTGTTTTGGATAGCACTTATGGAGAATAACCAAGAAATTCTTCTTTCATTTACAGCAGTATTTACTAATTTATTTAAGAACTGAAAAAATAAGACACCTAAAGATGAGTTGATTTATAAAATATTGAAGATAGCTATATTATTATTATATGAATATTCTATGTGTATGTAGAACACATACATTCAAAGATATGTTAGGAATTATTTTTAATTAATACTATAGAAAGTGATTAAGATTTTTTTCCTGTGGACTTCTGGCAGTAATGTCAGTGTGCACTGGAGCAAAGGAATGGGGCTCCATTCCCGAAGCTCAAATTTCCCAGCCATGAAGCCTTGAAAAGGCACTATCACTATCAGAGATTGATAGAAAGAAAGGGGAAACTTTGAGGACCTCAGGGTGAAAGGCAATTCCCCTGAAGGTTCAGGAGAACCCTCTTGATTCCAGCAGGGAAGAAACCAGCCATCTTGGCTGGATCAAAGCCCTGACAGCCATGGAGTAGGAAGTGAAGTTTGAGAAAGCAACATAACAGCATTGGTAAGAGAGAAGATCCCAGAAAGGAGGTATAAATATAGTGTCGAAGCTGAATCATTGAGACTCTAAAATCCAAGGCAGAAATACTGCCAAATAGCAGTGGCAACTAGGAGGATGGAGAGGAGTGAAGGAAATAACTGTCAAGCAGTGACAGCACAAAAAGACGAAGTAGCAGATGAGAAAAGGAAAGAAGCTCTGATTGGATACATCCTGAGACTGTGTGGATTGGTGATAATAAACCTCATTTATTCATTTATTTACTTATTAATAAGACTTCAAAGTTTTCTGAAGATCTCAAAGATTGAAATTGTCAGAATAATTAACTGTATGATTTAATTGAATGGTGACTCGGGGGTGCAGTGAATTTACAAGCTGTCTAAAAGTAATAGAAGCGGAAAACATATATGTTTTCGTAGGTTTTCACGGGTATATATATGTAGGTCTTGGGTCTTTTCCCATGTAAGATTGAGAATATCTTGGCGACATTTCAATGAGGTCTCACTCATCATCTTCAGGCTGGTGCTTTCAGCTTCGTGCTTCTGTGAGCAAAGTATAGTCGGAGCTGCCGTCTCTCTATAAATACTGGTGGGGAGGTGGGGAGTGTTGCTGTGAGTGGGTTGGTTGGCTGTGTGGTTGCATCTTGATTGGTAGATGGAGTGGGTGTTTGCAGATCGGTCGGCTGTTTTGTAGCATCCTGTGTGGGTGTGATTCTAGACTTTTGTTCCTGAGCTTTGATGTTGTGGCCTCTGGAGGTCTGTGATGTGATGTCTTGAGCTGTGCTGTGATGCAGCATCCCGGGTTTTGGTTTGGCTCCAAGTTTGAGGTCTTGTCATGTGTTCCTGGCATGTGTCAGCTTGCTTTGTGTGGGGATCGGAGAGGGGCGCAACAGCCAGTGGTGCCAGCATGGTCTGGCTTCGGGATGGTGGTTGTGTTTCGTCTGTGGGATGAGTTTGGGTTTGAATCTGGTGAAGACGATTGGTGGTGGCATTGTGTGTTATCCTGGGTCCGGTGTCAATTTTTGTGGCTGGTTTGTTGACTAAGGCTAGTTTCCAGATGTCTGGTAGGCGGAAGATGTCATCCCGTTTGTTCATGTTGTGGGAGTGTTTCTCTATTTCGATGGGCTTCCATAATTATTCTCTTGTTATAGTGTTCAGTTTTGGAGATATATATATTCTTTACTATGTAAATAGATTTTGGAGATTAAGGAGTTTATATCTATAGTAGAATATACATATCTACATATTAATATATTTATAGCTATACTTATATCCATAGTCATAGCTATAATAAAATATATACACTTCTATATCTATATACTTATAGATATATTTATATTGATAGTTATGTTTATATTTATAACTGTTAAGTTTGGGAAGTAACGAGGCTGGAGACCAGGGTAGTGACAACAGCTCTTTAATATATGGTGAACCCAGCAACAGGGCTGGGGAAAAACCTCTCCTTATATACAGTCTAACCGGCGGCTTCAGCCAATCAGCAACATGCTTGTTTCCCGCCAAAATATTTAAAGATACATTACACTCCTTCCCTCCCAGAAAACACTTTACCCCTATTTACATGATATTTACATATTATTTTTCAACGTAATCACGCAAATAGACTGGGCGTCTCCTGACTCTTTCGGACCTGCGCAGTTCATTCCCTGGGAGTGGGTTGAGCTGACCGGAGGGGCTGTTTGCTCCTCTCAGCTCCTCCTCTAGGCCATCCGGCCCTGGATTATTTGCAGAGTCGTCCCTGCTGTTTTCTAATGGAACCTGTTGGCGTCGCTGGACCTCCTGGAACTCAGATAAGTCCTGCGATTTCCCCGGGTTTGAGTCAGCTGTGGATTCAAACATTGTATAGTCAGGGCCTGTTTCGTCTAGTTCGGATTGTTCGGCTATGCGTTTTCGTATTTGGTCTATGTGGCGCCTCCATACTCGGCCGTCTTTTAACTCCACCAAGTATGATTTTGGGCCTGTTATGTTTAGGATTTGTCCTGCTACCCAGATTGGGCCTTCACCATAGTTGTGTGCCCACACTTGGTCGCCTATTTCCATCCCTCTTGTTTTTTCAAGTCCCCCCTTGTAACCCTCTGGTGTATAGTTTGGATTTAAACGGTCTAGGGGGCACCTGAGCTTTCGGCCCATTAATAATTCTGCTGGGCTTCTGCCGGTTGTGACACAGGGGGTTCTATGTTGGACGGCCAGGAAAACATCGATTTTTGTTTGCCAGTCGCCTGGCTTGATTCTGGACAATGCCTCTTTTGCGCTTCGGACGAAACGCTCTGCAAGGCCATTCGTCGCAGGGTGGAAAGGCGCCGAGAGGGCATGTCGGATGCCCTCTTCTGCCAAGTACTCCTCAAACTGGGTTGCCGTGAATTGCGGGCCGTTATCGGAAACTAGTGTGTCGGGCAACCCATGGGTTACAAATAGGTGCCGTAGGACTGAGATCACGGCCTCGGCTGTCATGGATCTCATGAGAATGATTTCCAGCCATTTGGAGTAGGCATCGACTACTACCAGGAAGGTTTGGCCGTGGAAGGGGCCGGCAAAATCAATGTGGATTCTCGACCAGGGCCCTTGGGGTCTCTCCCATTCGAACTGGGGCCGTTGGGGTAGCGGTCTGGACTCTTGGCAGGCCTGGCATTTCCCTACCCTTTCAGCAATTTCCGAGTCCATTAAGGGCCACCACATAGCTTCTCGCTAGACCCTTCATCCTTACGATCCCTGGGTGACCTCGTGGAGGAGATCCAATACCCTTTTCCTCAATTTCTCTGGGATCACCACTCGATCCCCCATAGCAGGCACCCCTTGAGCCGAAAGTTCCCACGTTTCTTTACAAACTCTTTAAAACGCCGCCCGGCGCAGCGGCCACCCTCTTGTACCCAACCAAGTACAGTTCTCAAAATAATGTCGGTATGGCCTTGAGCCACCTCCTTAGATGTGACTGGGCCAGAGTCCAGAGAGTCAATTAACAGTATGGGCGTCCCGGTGGGGTCTCGATCGCCCCTGGTAGTGGGCATCTGCTTAATCGTCCGCATGCCCCAACTCTTTTCCTGGTCGATGCCGCAGTTTGTAGGAGTAGGCGGCCAAAAGATAGTCCATCGGGTCAATCGGGCGAAAGTGCCACAGGCGTTGGTGATCGCCAGCCAGTAACCCTAACAGTGGTCTATGGTCTGTAACAATTTCAAAGTCTCTACCAAAAACGTATTCGTGAAACTTTTTTACCCCTGACACTATAGCTAGAGCTTCCTTATCTAACTGACTATAGTTTCTCTCTGTCGAGGACATCGTTCTGGAGTAGAAGGCTATTGGGGCTTCTGTGCCATTTGGAAGCCTGTGGCTGAGCACAGCCCCCACTCCGTAAGGGGAAGCATCGCAAACTAATACCAATGGCATTGTGCTATGATACTGAATCAGTAAGCTATCGCTCGAGAGTAGGTTTTTTACTGCTTCGAAAGCCCTAGCTTCCGTCTTTCCCCAAGACCAAGCAGTATTCTTTCCCAGTAACTTATGTAGCGGCTCGGCAATGGTTGCCTTATTTTTCAAAAAGACCGCGTAAAAGTTCACTAGACCCAGGAATGCCTGTAGCTCTGTTTTGTTTTTTGGCGCTGGAGCCTTTCTTATTGCCTTGACCTTGCTCTCAGTGGGGTGGATTCCTTCCTTGTCTATTCTGTAGCCCAAGAACTCTACGGATTCTACCCCTATTTGGCATTTGTTCACTTTAACCTTTAGACCGGCTGACCGGAAAATGCCCAGAACTTTTCTCAAACGTTCCCCCAATTCTTCTAAATTTTCGGCTGATACCAATACATCATCGAAATAGGGGACTACCCCCGGGAGCCCTTGCAGAAGTCGCTCCATTAAATTTTGAAATAGACCAGGAGCCACACTCACCCCAAACTGTAACCGGGTACACTTGAAAGCACCTCTGTGAGTCACAATTGTCTGGGCTTTGGCTGTGTTGGCGCCTACGGGCAGTTGTTGATAGGCTTGGGCCAAATCTAATTTGGCAAAAACATGCCCTTGCCCCAGCGAGTGCAGCAAGTGTTGCACCACGGGGACCGGGTAAGCGCTTTTTTGCAAGGCTTTGTTTAACGTTGCCTTGTAATCAGCGCAGATTCTAACTGACCCATCTGGTTTCACTGGGGTGACGATTGGCGTCTCCCACTTTGCATGATCGACTGGCACCAGTATCCCCTGACTGATGAGCTTGTCTATCTCCCTATCAATCTTGGGTTTAAGGGCAAAAGGGACCCTCCTTGCTTTTAACCGTATGGGGGCTACCTGGGGGTCTAGATTGAAGGAAATAGGGGTCCCCTTGTACTTGCCCAGGCAGTCCTTGAACACATCTTCGAATTCGTCCATGAGTGCGTCTTTTAGGTTAACGTCACTTCTGTAGATGCCAGTCACTCCCATGCCCAATGCACGGAACCAGTCTAGTCCCAACAAACTTGGCAGGGTCCCTTCGACTATCGTGATGGGCAGGGTCTTCTTGTGTGGTCCGTACTCGACGCGGACGGAGGTGGTCCCTCGAACAGGGATGCGATTCCCTTGGTAGTCGTGAACTCTTAGCCGCTGTGTTTGCAGTTTGCGTTTGGCGATTTTCGGCAAAGCTTTCGCAAAAGTGTCCCAGGACATGATTGTGATCGCTGACCCTGTGTCCACTTCTAGTCGGCACGGCACTCCTTCGATTTTCGGTTTCGTGAAGATTTTCTTCTCGACGCGGGTTGCTGCACGGCCTATTATCACGGTCGTTCGATTTGAATTCGCGCCCTTTTTATTTTGACCAATCGCGGGTCGCCTTGCCGATCCCGCGCCCTGATTGGTTGGTTTGAATTTTCGGCGGGAAGGTTGGGGTGCTCGACAGACTTGAGCCAGGTGCCCCTTCTTCTCGCACCGCCGACATGTAGCGTCCTTGAACTTGCATCGTTGACGCTGGTGTTGCCCTCCGCAACTTCCGCATTCATCCCGGTCTTCTTTGCCCCTTCTCTCGGTGAGGCAAACTCCTTCCTCATCCTCGCCGTCTGATTCGGTTTGGATTTCTTCGTTGTGGACCGGGGTTGATTTCGCGCTCACCGTTGGCGTGAGTGGCTTTTGCAGGGTTTCTGCCGCTTGGGTGGACATCTCATGAGCTCTGGCTTCGTCCAGAGCGTTTGCCAGCGTTAGATTGCTTTTTGATAGCAGCCGCCTCCGCAAACGAATGTCTCTGACCCCACGGATGAGTTGCTCTAACAGCTCCTCATCCAAGTCTCGGTACCCACAGTCCTTGGAGGCTTTTCTCAGGGCGGCCATGTAATCGCTGATGGATTCGCCCTCTTGCTGTCTGCGCTCTCCAAATTCAAAACGCCGTACATATTTGGACGGTGTTGGCGCGAAATGGTTCTTCAATAGATTTTGCAGAGTTTGCCACGATACCGATTGTACCGGCGTTGGCTCTGCCAGGGCTTCCGCGATGTCGATGACCTCGGGACCGCAGTGGCTCAGGAAATACGCCCTTTTGCGGTTGTCTGGAACTCCTTGCAGTTCGTTTGCCTCGAGGAAGCTCTCGAAACGGGTCATGTACGTTCCCAATTTCTCCCTGGATGGGTCAAACGGTGCGGGCAGAGTGTAGCTGGCCATCGCTGCGTTTCTGCCCTGAATTTGCTGGGTTCGGTTCTTTCGCGTGTTCAGCTCGTTCCTGGTGCTCTTAGCCTCGAGATCCCACCCTCGTCGCCAGTGTTAAGTTCGGGAAGTAACGAGGCTGGAGACCAGGGTAGTGACAACAGCTCTTTAATATATGGTGAACCCAGCAACAGGGCTGGGGAAAAACCTCTCCTTATATACAGTCTAACCGGCGGCTTCAGCCAATCAGCAACGTGCTTGTTTCCCGCCAAAATATTTAAAGATACATTACAATAACATTATTATTAGCATTGTATAAACTAGTTTAGGAAATATATAACAGTGGAGAGTTTAAAAAGACATTTCTATAACTAATATATTGTATGCTATTCTGAAAAAAATTACTTCGGATAGGAAAAATGACGAGCACAACAATAATCAAAATAAGTAAGAAAACTGCTCCAAACCCTGCATCTACAACATCTTCACCAGGATACCAATGCTCAATAGGAAATATGCTTGAAACAGAGAAAGAAGCTCAACATCAAATATTCAGAGTATCCAAACCACGTTATTGATGATACAAGACGCAATGACTAAAACACAGGAAGCAATTGCAAACAACCACAAAGAGATAAAAAAGAACCATGAAGAACTTAAAGTGACATGGGAGAAATGAAAGGAGACATTTAAAAAATGGATGACAAAATAGGAAATATCCAGCAAAATATTCTTAAAAACGAACAGAGAATTAAAACAGTGGAGAAAAAAATGGAGCAAATAGACAAAAAAATTGGAAATAATGGAACAAAAGTTGATAATGATAATCAAAGTGAACTATATAGAAAGATACACAATAAAATAAGGGAATTAGAATATGAAAATATATGTTTAATTGGAGACTTTAACGCAATTATCGATATTAAAAAAGATTATAAGAGCAAAAAGAAAAATAAGACAAAGAAAAGGATTTTACCAGATAAATTTCACAAAATAATGCAAGAACTATGTTTACAGGATGCATGGAGAGAAATAAACATGGGAAAGAAACAATACACATTCTATTCAAATCCACATCAATTGTGGTTAAGGATTGATATGGTATGGATGACATAAGAGCTCAGAAAAGAAATGGAAGAGATAGAAATAATGACAAACACCTGGGCGGATCATAATCCATTAAGGGTGACATGGAAGGGCCAGAAGAAAAGCAAGAGATGGATGTTGAATAAAGAAATATTAAAAGACAAAGATTATACACAAATGATCAAAAAGGAAATGAATATATTTTTTAGGATAAATACAAAAGAAGAAACATTGCTCCAAAATTTATGGGATACTGCAAAAGTCTACATAAGAAGGCTCACAATTGCATACATGGCAAAAAGAAATTTTAAAAAACTCAAAAACCAGATAATTTGCAAGAAAAACTTAAAAGATTAGAATTAGATCTACAGAAGGAGCCCAAAAATAATAAAAGAAAAGAAAAAAGGTATTTAATAAGACATAAGTTAAATTTGGCCACACAAGTTGATATGGCATGAAAAGTTAAACTGGAAAAGCAAAACTTTTTTGAACATGCAAACAAACCGGGGTGATGGCTAGCATACAAACTGAAAAAAGAAAAAGAGAAAAGAATAATACACCAGTTACAAGATGAAGAGGGAGATATACATTATAGAAGAGAAGAAAAAAAATAGCAAAAAAATTCTTTCAAAATCTATATTCCCAAGAAAACATACCAGAGGAAGACATTATTTGTTTGTTTGTTTTGTTTTGTTTACATTTATACCCCGCCCTTCTCCGAAGACTCAGGGCGGCTTACAGTGTATAAGGCAATAGTCTCATTCTATTTGTATATTTTTACAAAGTCAACTTATTGCCCCCCCAACAATCTGGGTCCTCATTTTACCTACCTTATAAAGGATGGAAGGCTGAGTCAACCTTGGGCCGGGCTCGAACCTGCAGTAATTGCAGGCTACTGTGTTCTTAATAACAGGCTTAGCATAGCAAAACTAGAGGAGATACAAAGAGAGACACTAAATGGGACAATTACTAGGATGAAACTAATGGAGGCGAGAAAGAAGCAGAAAAACAATAAAACACCAGGCCCAGATGGACTTCCGATAGAATTATATAAGACAATTCAAGAACCACTGGATGAAGTATTGTTGGAAATCTTTAATTAAGCACTCATGGAGGTCAGAATACCCAACTCCTTGACAGAAGCCCTCATCACCCTCATCCCAAAAGAAGACTCAGGTCATCAACAAACTTAAAATTATAGACCCATCTCACTATTGAAGGCGGGTTATAAAATATTTACATCAATAATCTCGGAAAGATTTAAAAAAGAGATAAATGAGTACATTCACCCTGATCAAAATGGATTTTTACCAAAAAGGCAAATGAAAAACAATATGAGAACTATAAGAGATGTATTAGAATATTATGAAGCATATCCGGACAAACGCCGGAGAAGACGCCTGGAGAGCACCTGGAGGTCCAGTCGCTCCGAAACTGATCGGACACTAGTTAGGTCCTATTCTAGGACCTACCTAGTGGCAATGAGGGAAGCGAGGCGTTCCTACGCCTCCACCCTCATTGCGTCGGCAGATAACCGCCCGGCCGCCTGTTTGGTCACCCGCTCTCTCCTACATCAGGAGGTGCGGGATGACCCTTGCAGGACGAGCCGAGGAGTTTAGCGGTTATCTATACGATAAAATCGCTCAGCTGAGGGACGGTCTGGATCGAATTTGGGATGATCAAGCGAGGAGAGGAGGCACGTCTTGTTGAGTCCATTTGGGATGAGTTCGACCCTGTGGCTCCGAGGCGTGGACAGGTTGTTGGGGAGGCTTCACGGCACGACATGTTTACTGGACCCGTGCCCTTCCTGGCTGGTACTGGCCACTCAGGAGGTGACACGAGGCTGGCTCAGAGGATTATCAACGCTTCTTTGTTGGAAGGGTTTTCCTGCCGCCTTGAAAGAGGCGGTGGTGAGACCCTCCTTAAAAGCCTTCCTGGACCCAGCTGTTTTGGGTAATTATCGTCCAGTCTCCAACCTTTGTTGCGAAGGTTGTAGAGAGTGCCGTGGCGCGACAGCTTCCTCAATATCTGGATGAAGACGTCTATCTAGACCCGTTCCAGTCCGGCTTCCGACCCGGATACAGCACGGAGACAGCTTTGGTCGCTTTGGTGGATGATCTCTGGAGGGCTCGGGATAGGGGTTATTCCTCTGCCCTGGTCCTATTAGACCTCTCAGCGGCGTTCGATACCATCGACCATGGTACCTTGCGGGGCGGGTTGGGGGGATTGGGAGTGGGAGGCACCGTATATCGGTGGTTCTCCTCCTATCCCTCTGACCGGTCGCAGACGGTGTTGACAGGGGGGCAGAGGTCGACCGCGAGGGGCCTCACTTGTGGGGTCCCTCAGGGGTCGATTCTCTCGCCCCTTCTGTTCAACATCTACATGAAACCGTTGGGTGAGATCATCAGTGGTTTCGGGGTGAGATACCAGCAGTACGCTGATGACACTCAGCTGTACTTTTCCACCCCTGACCACCCCAATGAAGTTGTTGTAGTGCTGTCCCGGTGTTTGGAGGCCGTACGGGTCTGGATGGGGAGAAACAGGCTCAAGCTTAATCCCTCCAAGACGGAGTGGCTGTGGATGCCGGCACCCCGATTCAGTCAGCTGCAGCCGCGGCTGGCTGTTGGTGGCAGTTATTGGCCCCAAAGGATAGGGTGCGCAACTTAGGTGTCCTCCTGGACGATCGGCTGTCGTTTGAAGATCATTTGACGGCCGTCTCCAGGGGGGCCTTCCACCAGGTTCGCCTGGTTCGGCAGTTGCGCCCCTTCCTTGATCGGGATGCCTTATGCACGGTCACTCATGCGCTCGTTACCTCTCGCTTGGATTACTGTAATGCTCTCACATGGGGCTCCCTTGAAGTGCGCTCGGAGGCTTCAGTTAGTCAGAATGCAGCTGCGCGGGTTATAGAGGAGCTACGTAGCTCCCATGTAACACCGATCCTGCGCAGGCTGCACTGGCTGCCTGTGGCTTTCCGAGTGCACTTTAAGGTGTTGGTTATGACCTTTAAAGCGCTCCATGGCTTAGGACCTGGGTACTTACGGGACCGCCTGCTGCTACCACATGCCTCCCACCGACCCGTACGCTCCCATAGAGAGGGACTTCTCAGGGTGCCGTCCACCAAACAATGCCGGCTGGCGGCCCCCAGGGGAAGGGCCTTCTCTGTGGGGGCACCCACACTCTGGAATGAGCTTCCCCCGGGTTTACGTCAAATACCCGACCTCCGGACATTTCGTCGCGAACTAAAAACACATCTTTTTATCCGCGCGGGGCTGGCTTAAATTAGTTTTAAGGGAAATTTTATTAATTTTAAATGGGGTTTTTAGTATGGAAAATTTTAATTTCAGGCTAATTTAATAAGTTTTAAATGGTATTTTAATTTGTATATTGTGTTGTTCTTACTTTTGCCTGTACACCGCCCTGAGTCCTTCGGGAGAAGGGCGGTATAAAAATTAAATAAAATAAATAAATAAATAAATAAATAAATAAACTGCATTAATATTTCTTTACACCCAAAAAGCCTTTGACAATTTAAATTGGAGATTTATTATTTTGCAATTAGAAAAAAAAATTTGGAGAGAAATTCGTAAAGATGATAGAAAAAATATATTCAATACAAACTGCAAAATAATAATAAATGGAGATATTACTGAAAAAATTATTATAGCAAAGGGAGTGAGACAAGGGTGTCCTTTATCTCCCTTATTATTTATACTAACATTAGAAGTATTGTTAATTAAAATTAGAGGTAAAAAAGAAATTAAAGGTTTGAAAATAAAAAAAGAAGAGTATAAAGTTCAAGCATTTGCAGATGATCTAGTATTTTATTTTAGAGCAACAGATACAGACAGGACCCAAATTAATACAACAAATAGAAGAATACAGAAAAGTAGCAGGATTTAAAATTAATAAATTCAAAAGAAAGGCAATAACGGAATATCTCACTAAAAAAGAGGAAAATAAGTGAAAACAATTGAAATTAAGATGTAAAGGGGAATAAAATTGAAATGTTAGTAAATGATGTATCCTATTGGAAGAGAATAATAATTATTGAATTGTGAACAAAGACTTTAAGAAAATAAGAGGTGGAAAGTTGTATTAATTGATTGTAAGGTACAAATGGAATAAGATGAAGACAGTGTTAATAACTGAAATATATGAGGGGAAGTTTGAGAAATACACTCAATAAATGAGAAAATCGGGGTTGTCTGGACACCAGAAATATTGAAATGAAAATAAATACAGCAATGGAAAGAGATAAGAAGAAGGAGAGAAAGGGAAAAAGAGGGAGAGAGAAAGAAGAAAGGGAAGAGGAGAGGAGGAAAGGTAGGAGAAATAAGAGTAGGAGAGAAGTTCAGACAGGGAGGAAGTAGAGAGGAGGGGGAGAAAGGAAGGGGAAGTAGAGAAAGAATAGGAGAGGAGAGAAGAAAGGAGGTAGGAAGAAAGGAGGGAAGGAAAGGATTGAGAGGAGAAGAAAGGATTGCTGCGAAAAGGAAAAGATGAAATGGAAGAAAGACAAGCCCGAACATATTTGAATATATTATGATAAAAATTGAAACAGTTAATAAAGAATAAAAGAGAATGATTATTAATAAAAATGGAGAAATTAGAATTTGAGGGCGAAAGAAGATCTGACTTACGGAAATGAGCAAGGACTTATTAGGATATGGATAAAAATTACGAAAAGAGAATATTCTGGCAAAAATTGTAACTAAATAAAATGTATTTGAATATGTTAAATTGTATAAGATATGATATGGCCGGTACTCTGTTCATAAACTATGTATGTGTGTGTGGGAGATTTAAAAAATCAATAAAAACTTGTTTTTTAAAGAAACAAACAATGGAGGCACTAATCTACTCAAATGTATTGGATATTGACAAATTAAAAGATATAAAGATTTACTAAATTGTCAAGGGGAACTGAAAACAAGAAAAGAATTAGAAGAACAGGGTACAGACATTGATTGGTGGCCATATACTGTATTCAGATACAATCCAGATATAGGACAGATTTAGAACAATATGGATTTCAAAAAGAAACATACAAATTAGACAAAATTATTCAAGGCACACAGGACAAATTGATTTTAAAAAATTATAATTACTTATTAAGATACCACATGGAGGAGGAAGTAGTCAAAGAAAACATGACAATTTGGGCTAAAAATTTCGGATATAACATTGAATTGGATAAATGGGAGAAATTATGGAACAAAAATTATAAACTGACAATGTCTATAGCCTATGAAGAAAATAAGTATAAAATGTTTTATAGGTGGCATCTTCCACTGGCGAGACTGGCCAAAATGTTCCCCAATACCCCATCAACGTGCTGGAAACGTAAACAACATCAGGGAACATACTACTATATGTGGATAGACGGGCCCCAAAGCAAAGCAATAGTGGAGTAAAATTAGAATACAGTTAGAAGAGATAACCAGACAGCATATAGAGATGAAGTCAGAAATATTTTTATTATTTATGATAAAAAACCACAAAATTTAATTATACATATTACAACAGTGGAAAGAATAATATACACACAAAATTGGAAAAATAATAATATACCAAAGAAAGAAAATTTGATTAGAAAAGTTTTAGAGTATGCAGAAATGGACAAACTTACAAAAGAAATACAAGAAAAGGAGGAAACAGAATATTATATGGTATGGGAGAAACGGTATGAATGGTTAGAGGAGAGAGATAAAAGGCAAGGAAAGAGTAAATGAAGAAGATATAAGAGTTGAAATGCAGTAGCATATGAGTGGAAATGGAACAGACGCAGAATGTAGACTTTTTCTTGTGAAGCCATGACATTTTATCAACAACTATGTCTTTGGCCATTAAGCCTAGTTTAAAGAGTATAAATTACTGAAAGAGGAGGGGGTTTAAGGAAATGAATATTTTAAAGCATTTGTTAGCATACAGATACGATTTTTCTGAAAGTTTCACATTCCCATTATATTTTTAAACTGGGAATGATAGTTATATTTCAAACTTTGCCAAACAATATTAACTAATACTGAGGAACAGTATGCAATTCCAACCCATCTCAATTGCTGATGCCTATGATATCAAACTACAGTTTAGCTATTTCATGTTTGATTGAATTTTTCTATGTCTTATCTTCCTACTGTAATTCTACCTTTGGAGCTTCAATTTTCTTTTTTCTGCATGGCAAAATCAGCAACCAAACATCCCAAAATGTTAGTCTAGTGTGCTATAACACTATTAACACTCCAGCTCTTTTTCAATAGCATATTGAGTGCAATGGGACCTTCAAAATACCATCAATCACTATATATTATTAATATGGTTTTTTGATTAAAATATATGAGTGATTTATCACTTGCTTTCTCCTGTATCATGGTCACTAATCTGCCTTCAACATCTTACTTCAAATTTGGGTGAGCATGCTGGGATTATATTCTTGGTATACATTCTTGATATTATCACTTATCTCTCCCTGGAATTCCTTCACTTTACCACACATATGCAATAGGAGACAGCACAACAAGACTTGAGGAAGATAACAATGATAACTTATCTCAAACAGATGAATATATATCATTTAAAAGATTTGTGTAGCTGTTAAACAAAATGAAAGAGTATCAAACTCAAGACTAAAAATTGAAGGGCACAAAAGAGTGACATAATAGAGAATCATTGAAATAATTGTCCAAACTGTACAGAAAAATAAACCTTAGCATATCCAAAACCCTACAGTTAAGTTTGCTTCAGTAAAGAAGACAACACAGAGATTGATTTTTCCCCCCAAGAATCTTACTACTTCAACATTAGATATGTATATTTGAAATCAGTAAATTGCAGAACAGTATTGTTTAATGGCAAGATTCAATCATAATGGATTAGGGCAGGGGTGTCAAATTCAAGGCCCATGGATTGGATCCAGTCAGTGGGGCAGGAGTGAAATGCTCCCGGTTCGCACCGGCTCTCCTGATTAGGTAGGGATGGCAGCTGCTGGTTCAGAGGACCGGTAGCAAAAATCCATGGCCCCGCCCCCTTTTTTACTTTTAAAAGTTTTTCTTCAGCTGAAAACATATCTTTAAAAGTAAAAAAAAAAACTCTGATGATCCCGGGGCTAAGCAGAGATCATCAGAATACTTTAAAAGTTTTTTTTTAAAAAAAACTTCAGACGAAGGAGAAAAAAAGGAAAAGGGGGGGGGCTTTAAAAGCCTCCTCTGGCCACCCCAGCTGAGTTCCTCGTCACCAGAACCTTAAAAAACATGTTTTCTACATGTTAAAACAATTATTTTAAGAGGTTCTGGGCAGCTGAGATCATCAGAGGAGCTTTTTAAAACTTTTTTTCCTCTGGCGATCCCAGAGGAGTTTCCTGATCCTAGCAGGCTTTTAAACTCACTTTTTAACAGCCCCCACTTACAAGAGCCCTTACCCATGCCCAGCCAATTCCCCCTCCTCACTTACCTATAATTACTGCTCTGTCGGGCTGGCAACGCTATGCTTTCTTCAGCTACTGAAGAAAAAAAAAAGCATTGCTTTGACTTCCTGCTTTGCTGGCTGAGGAACTCTGGGATTTGAAGTCCACAATAAAATAAAATAAATAAAATAAAATAAAATAAAATATTTGTGCAGCTTTCTGAGATTTGGTGTGTTTCTGTAGTGTTTCACTCTAACTACACAAACACACAAAGCTGTACGTGGCATTTTGTGTGTGTGTGAGTCAGTTGTATTGTGTTGTGTGTGTGTAAAATGTGAAAGTGTGAGGTTCCTGCTTGTTGCAGGGGCCATTTTGGGTGAAGTGCAGCTGCTTTTACATTGTGTGTGAGTCAGTTGTGTTGTGTTGTGTTGTGTGTGTGTAAAGTGTGTGTGTAAAGTGGTTTTTGGTACCTCTTATTTTGTATACTTTGTTAATTATTTTTATTATTTATTGTTATTGGCCACGCCCACCATCATCTGATCACCAAGCCACGCCCACCAATTAAGCCACGCCCACAGAACCGGTAGGGAAAATTTTTAGATTTCACCCCTGCAGCGGGGTACTTAGATCTGGCCTGTGAGGCCATTCTGGAAACAGCGAAGGACCAGCCCATAGTGCCTCTGCCCATGAAGTTGGAGCTCGGGAGGGCTGTGTGTGGCCCTCCAGAGCTCCGTTTTTGCTGGCAGAGGGTTGAAGAAGGCCATCGCAGCCAAAAACAGAGCTTGGAAGCCCATTTTCACTGGCAGAGTACTAGGGCCACCACCATGATAAATGTTGAGCTGGCCACACCCACCCTGACCATGTCCACCCCAGCATCCCAAGGTCAAACACAACCCTGATGCAGCCCTCAATGAAATCAAGTTTGACACCCCTGGATTTCAGCCTTACTCTCATCCAGTTTTTAAATTTATTTTTATTCCACTTTTATTGTTTTTTATAAATAAGTCAAGGTACTTAATACTCCTTCCTCCTCCTATTTTCCCCACAATAGAAGCTTTGTTAGCTGGGTTGAACTGAGAAAATATAATTGGTCCAAAGTCATTCAATCAGCTTTCAAGCCCAAGGTGGGACTAGAACTCATGGTCTCTTGGTTTCTAGCCTGGTGCCTTAACCACTAGACCACATTGGCTTTCACTGATAGTTTGATATCATCGATTGATAGTTCATTGAGCCTAACTGAGAAATTGATGTAGATCTATTATTGAGAACAGGTAAAAGCAATGAACTGTTAGAAGAGAAACAGCAGCTGACTCATGAGAAAGCGGAAGTATAATTTTAAAAAAAATCAGAATAACCCTTCCTTGATTGAGTTTTATATAAAATACAAAA
Source organism: Ahaetulla prasina (assembly GCF_028640845.1). Classification (NCBI taxonomy): domain Eukaryota; kingdom Metazoa; phylum Chordata; class Lepidosauria; order Squamata; family Colubridae; genus Ahaetulla; species Ahaetulla prasina. The sequence goes on from NC_080542.1 coordinate 73,650,225, forward strand.
GATAGAAACTGACAGGATTTTGAGATGATGTTATTCTCCCCTTCAACAATAAACACATTCCTGGAATCTCTGCTTCTTCCATTTCTTGACCTTATGTACCTCAAGGGGCTGACAATAGCCTGCCATTTTATCAGGAAACATGGCAGATATGATGAATGAACCAGTTATTAGCTTATCATTCCAGTGATATCAAGTCAGTATGATGAGATTAAATCAATCAAGTTATACAGTAATTTTGTTATCTGAATTTCTAATTTATTTCTCTATTCTATGAACTACCTGTCTACTACTTATAATGAGCATGCAGATTCATCTTCACCCAAACCAAAAAAAATGGTGGACTAAAAAACAAATACTCCTTTCCTGCTTTATTGCTATTGCTAAAATAGGTTAAATTGTCTTTAAAAGCAGTTCCAAAATCTTTATCTGAATTTCCCTATAAACAGATAATTATTTCAGTTATCTGAAATATTTTGAAATAATTTGAAACAAACAAGCAAAAATATGTAGAAGTCCTTGGTTAGTATATTTGATTAAAATCCTTTTAAGTATAGTATCATTTTATAACAGAAGAATGAGCCAAATTAATGTACAATAATAATATAGCAATGGTCAAAAACAGGAAGTGGTTACCTATAAAGAGCTCCTTTTTATGCAGGAGGGTAAACTACAATTGAAACCTTTAAACATAATGAGAGAAGAAAGGATAAATTATACTTGGTTTCAATATGGGCAGCTGCAAGCTAGATGGAGAGAAGACCAAAAACCTGGTATTATGCAATATGAGGAAAATTTGGTAAAATTTGGTAAATTAGAGAGCAAAGCCAATCGCATATTAAAAGGCTATATATTGCATTGATAGAAATAGATTCAGAAGCGAAATTAGTTAAGGACTGTATGGTAAAATGGGCACAAAATATCCAACAACCTATAATGATGGAAACATGAGAAACAATATGGGTTAGAAATGTTAAATTTACGCAAGCTCAAAACTTGAGAGAAAATTTTTATAAAATGTTTTATAGATGGCATCTAGATCCAAAAAAATTTGAGTGTATGTATCCGAATTTGCAAGCTAAATGTTGGAGATGTGATTGTGATGATGCTACTTATAAAAAGTACTACGGGTAGCGCAATACTGGAAGAAGGAACATCTGCCTACAATTGAAGAGTGGACACTAAAAGTAACGAACTTAGCAGAAATGGCAAAAATTTCAGCATACCTGAAAGACTATTCACAAGAAAGATATATAGTGGAATGGAAAAGATGAATAGAATATATTCAAAACAAGTATCAGACTAAAAAGTATCAAATAGCATATGAATGAGCAGAAAGTAATAATTGTCTACAGTATTCTTTTTTCTTTTTTTCTTTTATATGAAATAAGGGAGTTATGGTTCTAGGGGAGGGATGGGAGTTTATGAATAGTTAGTGTATTTTAGCTATAGTGACCAGACGTCCCGCTTTTGGCGGGACAGTCACACTTTTTGAAAAATTGTCCCGCGTCCTTTTGAAAAAGCCCCAATTTTCAGCGGCATGGAAGCTCCACCTGCCGAAGGGGGCGTGCACAGACACTGCCTCCTGGTTTTGCCGGGGAGCACGTGACGAGCATCTCCACGTGCAGAGCGTGCATCGTCTTTGGTGCAAAAGGAACCAAGCTGAAAAAATTAAATATTGGCGGTGGGAAGGCAGGGGGGGGAGGGAGAGAAAGTGACTCCTTCTTGCCGCCAGCGATTGAGCGAATTCCTTCTGCCCTTTGGCTGCGCGCTGCTCGTGGCTCGCCGTCTCCGAAAAGTACGGTCTGGAAACAGCCGCTGCCTGGTCTCCCTCTCGAACTCCCACCTGATTGAAGCCAATTTCCCGCCGTGCAGATCGGACTGGCAAGTCTTGCTTTTATTCCGCTACAATCCATTTCTCTGGTAGCTTTGACTGGGAAATTTGCTGAAATCAGATCAGTTTGGTGGGCAGATTGCTATTTCTAATCTCTTAAAACTAAGAAGTTCTATTTGTAGCCCTTTAAATAACTCAGGATGTTACAACCAAAGAGATTTCCTTCAGAATATTGTCTATTATTCTTTGTCTTCAACTTAATAGTTTAATCTTACAAATCAGTGAGCCACCATAATAACACCACTTTAACCTTTTTGAAACCATTGGGTCAATCCTAACCCCCCAGAACTGCCTGGACAAGTCTCTGCAGTTTTCTTGCAAGATTTCAAAAGTGATTTGCCATTTGAATAGCTAGAAATTAAGTTTTTTTTTTTAAAAAAACAGATTTCTTCTAACTAGTCTTAGAAGAGTTCATTCAACATTGCTGTGTGGTTTAATCTGTAGTACTATTACAACAAGTCTTAGAGAAGAGACTTCTCTTACACTTACACAAACTTTTCAGTTTGTTACAGATTTTCAGCTTCTCCAAGGTTCACTTTAAAATGGTATTCCAAATACCATGGAACCTCCTTTTTATTTATTTATTTATTTTATTTTATTTTTCAAATTTATATACCGCCCTATCTCCCTAAGGACTCAGGGCGGTTCACAGGCAGTTAAAATACATATAAATACAAATTAAAAACAACAATTAAAAAACTTATTCTATTGCCGAATTTAAAAAACAATATAAATAATAAAAAACCCCTTAAAACCAATAACTTTAAAATCTAATCCAGTCCCGCGCAGATGAATAAGTGCGTTTTAAGCTCACGACGAAAGGTTCGGAGGTCCGGAAGTTGACGAAGTCCTGGAGGGAGTTCGTTCCAGAGGGTGGGAGCCCCCACAGAGAAGGCCCTTCCCCTGGGTGTCGCCAGACGGCACTGCCTAGCTGACGGCACCCTGAGGAGTCCCTCTCTGTGAGAGCGCATGGGTCGGTGAGAGGTATTTGGTAGCAGTAGGCGGTCCCGTAAATAGCCCGGCCCTATGCCATGGAGCGCTTTAAAGATTGTCACCAACACCTTGAAGCGCACCCGGAAGGCCACAGGTAGCCAGTGCAGTCTGCGCAGGATAGGTGTAACACGGGAGCCCCGAGGGGCTCCCTCTATCACCCGCGCAGCCACATTCTGGACCAACTGAAGCCTCCGGATGCCCCTCAAGGGGAGCCCCATGTAGAGAGCATTGCAGTAATCCAGGCGAGACGTCACGAGTGCGTGAGTGACCGTGCATAAGGCATCCCGGTCTAGAAAGGGGCGCAACTGGCGCACCAGGCGAACCTGGTGGAAAGCTCTCCTGGAGACGGCCGTCAAATGGTCTTCAAAAGACAGCCGTTCATCCAGGAGAACGCCCAGATTGCGCACCCTCTCCATCGGGGCCAGTGACTCGCCCCCAACAGTCAGCCGAGGACTCAGCTGACTGTACCGGGATGCCGGCATCTACAGCCACTCAGTCTTGGAGGGATTGAGCTTGAGCCTGTTTCTCCCCATCCAGACCCGTACGGCTTCCAAACACCGGGACAGCACTTCGATAGCTTCATTGGGGTGGCCCGGTGTGGAAAAGTACAGCTGGGTGTCATCAGCGTACAGCTGGTACCTCACACCGAAGCCACTGATGATCTCACCCAGCGGCTTCATATAGATGTTGAACAGAAGGGCGAGAAAATCGACCCCTGAGGCCCCCCCAAGTGAGGCGCCTCGGGGCCGACCTCTGCCCCCCTGTCAACACCGTCTGCGACCGGTCGGAGAGATAGGAGGAGAACCACCGATAAACGGTGCCTCCCACTCCCAATCCCTCCAACCAGCGCAGCAGGATACCATGGTCGATGGTATCGAAAGCCGCTGAGAGGTCTAATAGGACCAGGGCAGAGGAACAACCCCTATCCCTGGCCCTCCAGAGATCATCCACCAACGCGACCAAAGCCGTCTCCGTGCTGTAGCCGGGCCGGAAACCGGACTGGAGCAGGTCTAGATAGACAGTTTCATCCAGGTGCAGGAAACTGATATGCCACCATACTCTCTACAACCTTCGCCGCGGCGGGTTGGAGACCGACGATAATTACCTAAGACAGCCGGGTCCAGGAGGGCTTCTTGAGGAGGGCCTCACCACCGCCTCTTTCAAGGCGGCGGAAGACTCCTCCAACAAGGAGGCACTCGTGTCGCCTGGAGCCAGCCTCGTGTCACCTCCTGAGTGGCCAGCACCAGCCAGGAGGGGCACGGGTCCAGTAAACACGTGGTGGCATTCAGCCTACCCAACAACCTGTCCATGTCCTCGGGAGCCACAGGGTCAAACTCATCCCAACAAATGTCACCAAGACCACCCTCAGACGCCTCATCTGAATCGCTGCAATTTTGGTCTAGACCGTCTCGAAGCTGAACGATTTTATCGTATAGATAACCGTTAAACTCCTCAGCACGTCCCTGCAACAGGTCATCCCGCTCCCCCTGGTGAAGGAGGGAACGGGTCACCCGAAAAAGGGCGGCTGGGCGGTTATCTGCCGACGCAATGAGGGAGGAGGCGTAGCAACGCCTCGCTTCCCTCAGTGCCACTAGGTAGGTCCTAGTATAGGACCTAACTAGTGTCCGATCAGCTTCTAAACGGCTAGACCTCCAGGAGCTCTCTAGGCTCCTGCGTTTCATCCCCCTCAGCTCCTCGGAGAACCAAGGAGCCGGTTGGGATCTGCGCCGGGTCAGAGGCCGCAGAGGCACGACACGGTCTAAAGCCCCAGCCGCAGCCCATTGCCAGGCTGCGGCTAGTTCCTCTGCCGTGCCGTGAGCCAGACCCTCAGGAAGTGGCCCAAGCTCCGTCCGGAACCTCTCCGGGTCCATCAGGCGCCTGGGGCGGAACCAACGTTGTGGTTCCGTCTCCCTGCGGTGTTGAGTGGTGGTCAGAAAGTCCAGGCGAAGGAGAGAGTGATCTGACCATGACAAAGGTTCTATGACTACATCTCTCAAATCCAGATCCTTCAACCACTGACCAAAGATAAAAATAAGATCCAGAATGCCACCCCCGATGTGAGTGGGGCCATCAACTACTTGAGTCAGGTCCAAGGCCGTCATGGAAGCCATGAACTCCCGAGCCACTGTCGATGACGAGCCGGCAGATGGCAAGTTAAAGTCCCCCATGACTAAAAGTCTGGGGGTCTCCACTGCCACCCCGACAAGCACCTCCAGGAGCTCGGGCAGGGCAGCTGTCACGCAGCAAGGAGCCAGGTACGTGACCAGCAAGCCCATCTGACACCTATGACCCCATCTCACAAAGAGGGATTCACACCCGGCGATCTGAGGTACAGTGGTCTCCCTCGGCTCTAGACTCTCTTTAATAGCAACCGCCACCCCCCCACCCCTACCCTGGGCCCTCGGCTGATGGAATGCACGGAAACCCGGTGGGCACATTTCGACCAGGGGCACGCCCCCTTCAGTGCCCAACCAGGTCTCCGTAACGCCTATAAGATCCGCGGCGCCCCCCTGGATAAGATCGTGTATTAGGGGGGCCTTATTGGCCACGGACCGTGCGTTGCATAACATAAGATGAAGGCCCAGGCTCTGAGGGTCTTGACCATCCGGGGAACGGGAAAAGTCAGAGGGATCGGGGCACGCGATCGCTTGCTGACATCGAACGCATGACCGCCTAGACTGATACGATCCCCCCCTTCCGCCATATCTGCCCCTCCCACTTACCGTGCAAATGGAACCACCCTCACAAAAAGGAACACATTCCCCCCCCATAACCTCCGAACCCACTAAATAATCGCCACGAGCGCGCAGGACTGGTTTCCTCCCGACGGCTACCCCAACACCCGCCCTAACCCTCCCACCCCTTAAAAATGCCCTATCTAAAAAACCCCAAAGGCTCTTTCTCTTCGCATGCCACCTCTGTGGGTCCCAAGACCCGTCATTGAGGCCGGCCCTTGGTAGTGAGACAGGCCATTCCTGCGAGGCGGGGGCACCTCGCAGGCGCAAGAGTTCATGTGCAGCGTAACGCATAGAAAAGTACGAATCGGTGAGGGTGCTAAGATGGTAACATCCCAGATGGTAAGACGTTAAAAGATGGATCCTCCAACGGATGTCCAGATGTCAAAGAGGACAAATAAAGCTGGAACCGGATGAAGATGATAAGCCCAGGTAAACAGGCCGGCAGCCTCCATGGTAAACCTATGGAAAATGTTTCTACAGAAGGTCTTAATCAGGTAGAAATGGCTGTCAGTCTGTTCATAGTCCATAGTCCAATCCAGTCCAGTCCAGTCCAGTCTAGAAACCCGTGGGTATAAATACCTGACGACCCAGCTTCGATGGTCAAAAGTCCGGGGAGGAAGGCAGGCCATACAGCAAAAGGCAGATGAACAAAGCACGATGTAATGTGCCAAAAGTGCCAGAAGAGGGAGCCAAACCATAGCCTTGCCTCCGGCCTCATCTCCGACCACGGCCTCACCACGCCCGCCGCCGATGGAACCAATGGGGCCGCAGAACACTGGACGCCGCTGGACGGGCGCCTCGCGGCCCACAAGGCCTCGCCAGGCGCAACAAAGCGCCGATGGAACTGGCGGGCCCATGACCAGGCGAACGGGCCGGAATCCATGCCCCAGATGGAATCGGGCCGAATTCTCATCGCCGCTGGAATCGGCTGGAGCCGGGCCGAAATCGAGGCCTGCAATCAGCACAGGCAACAGCAGGCCTCCCTCGCCTCCCTCGCGTCCCCAAAATGGCCACCACCAACTGGTCCGCCGCTCTTCCCTCGGCCCGTTCTCGGCTGCCGCACATCCGAGAGGACCAAAAGACCTCTCCTGTGGCTGCCAAACAGATGATACAGCACGCCGAGGGACAGGAGCAGCCTGGTAAGTCATCCGGAGTCCCCCATTTCGGGAAAAGCACCCCACGCCGATCCGAGCTCTTCTAGTAAACCGCCATCCTCGTGCATGCGCAGAGCCTTTTACTTTCCTAGCCAGAAATAATGAACATTATGCATATTATGAATTGATTTTCCACTGGAAAATATTATTTGAATCAATCCAACAACACTCCCAATTATACAGAGCTGAGACAATCAAAATTATCTGATTGGACATCTCTGTTAATATTTGTACTATAACGTTCATGAAACAAAGCCAGTCAGGCGTGAAGAATAGGACAATATGTTAAGTTCCAGTTAAGCTAATTTATTGCTCATTCTTATTATACACAAGAATCTAGTGAACTAACAGTCAGGACTAAATTGTAAGTTAATGGAATTCAGGGGCTGCTGGACTTGAATTGCTTGTGGGAACACAAGGACTCCAGGCTGATTCCTCTCTTGACTCTGTCCCCAGGCTCTGCCTCTTCTCTAACAAAGATGTAGCCAATCTTGAGTAATGTCAGAAAGCAGTATTGGACTAGGATAAGAGAATTACATAAAACTCAGCTAAAACCTTAGCTAAACGGAGATTAAAAAGGCATCTGAACAAGCAAACCACTTCTGTGTTGGTCCTTGGAAACAAAATAGCTGGGTACATAACCATACATTTCATATTTATGAAACATACAGCTTTATAGGACAAAAGCTTCCAATTCTGGCATCTTCTCCCCATTCTAATGTCAAATGTACCTGCAATTATTTTCCAAATCAGTAAGAAATGTCTCAAAAGACTCAGACGCCGACACAAAACTGCAATTATAAACTGCTACGTCATAATGAATATTTGATATTATTTATATTTTACAGTGGTGGCAAAAAGTCTAGGGCTGGCCTTGAAAGTGACACTTACGACTCACTTACATTATGGCAAATTCAGAGGAAAAATAATACAAGTTAGTATTGTCATTATTTAGAAAGAAATATAGGAATAAAAATAAAATAATTTTTAAAATATAGTTACTTTATAACAATCAAATTAATTTAATTTATAAACTAACCATAAAATATGTTCATGTAATTATGTACCTACTTACTGTTTTTTAAGCAATATGTATATGATAATTTATAATATAATTTTAAATTATTTTTTTAGATTTTTAACATAATGAGTAAAAAAAGAGGATGCAAATTCAACAATGATCTAAGAAGTGAATTTCCTTTTATTAAGAAAACCAAAAGTGATTACATGGTAAAATGTGAGAAATGTAATGGTGAATTTTCTATTTTGCACGGCGGGAAGAATGATATTTCAAAGCACTTGGAGACACAGAAACATAAAAGATATTTAAATAGTGCGGCATCTTCCTCCAAAAGACAGGATTTTTTTCGGAAAACAAGTTATGGAGACGAAGAAAAGAAATTAGCATTAGCAGAAGGACTTATGTCTTTTCATGCTATTAATCACAATCATTCCTTCAGATCTATGGACTGTACATCACAAGTTGTCAAAACGTTATTCAACAAAAAAATTGCCTGTGCTAGAACAAAATCCGAGGCAATTGTGTGTAATGTTCTTTCCCCATATGCATTTTCAGAATTAAACAAAAATCTAGAAAAAATTAATTTTATATCCATATATTCTAATGCATCTAATTATAAGAATATAAAGTTATTTCCAACCATTATTAGATTTTTTGATTCGGAAACTGGAATAAAAATTAGAATTTTAGATTTTGTTTCTTTGCCCGGCGAAACTTCTGAAATAATTTTCAGTTCCATTATTAATATTTTGGAGAAAAAAAATTAAAACATAAAATGATTGCATATTGTGCAGACAACACGAACGCAAATTTTGGAGGAAAAGTGAGAAGAGGTACAAATAATATTTTTTATAAATTAAACAAAAACCTTAATCAAAACATTATTGGTGTTGGTTGTGCAGCGCACATAATACATAACGCCATTCAAACAGCTGCTGACTTGTTGCCTGTAGATATGGAAAATATTGTTATTAAAATATATTCTTATTTCTATATATACACTGTGCATGTTGAAATGCTTAAATTTTGTGAAACTGCAGAAGTCGAATATCAGAAAATACTTGGATACAGTAAAACGCGCTGGTTAGCTCTTTTGCCAGCTGTAGAAAGAATTTTGAAAATATACGATCCTTTGAAATCCTACTTTCTATCACAGGATAAATGTCCTAGAATTTTAGAAGAGTTTTTTGAAAAAGAATCTTCAAAAATTTGGCTAGAGTTTGTACACAATCAAGCAGCTCTTTTTCAAAATGCTATAAAACTTATTGAAGGTGACAAAATTTCGGTAATCGAAGTAGCAAATGAAGTTAATAATTTAAAATTTCAGTGTCAAGAGCGGTTAGAAAATAATTTTGTTCCATTAACTATCCGTAATAGTATAAGCCAGCTAGAAGAACAAGGTGCAATAAATCGTGCAGATATCATGAAGCATGACAAAAAGTTCTATAGTAACTGCATAGATTATTTAGAAGAGTGGACGGTACATTACAATGATATTGAACATTTTCATTGGGTTACATTAAAACAAGAACTTAATTGGAATGATGTGCAAAAATCATTCGATCATATTGCTCAAAATTTCCCATTTAGTAATATTTCCGAAAATGAATTTTTTAATGAGGTATCATTATTAAAAAAATATATTGATAAGAAAAAGGTTAAATCTTGGGCATCAGCAAAAATCACAATAGAGAACAAATGGTTAGAAATATTTCATCATTTTGAAACAAACCATGTTCCATACAATAATGCACTAAAAATTGTGGAATACGCGCTGTCCTTACCAGGAACTAATGCTGCGACTGCAACACAGTTTTTCTACGGTAAATAAAGTGTGGACATCAGAAAAAACACAATTAAGTGTTGAGACTTTGAAAGCCATTTTATGTGTGAAATATAATTTAACAAATTCTTGTGAAAAATTTCATGACCTTTTAAACAACGACAGCAATCTACTAAAAAAATTTCACTCAAATGAGAAATATGCCAAAGAATAAAATAATACTATACATAATTATTTTTATTTATTATATTTGTAAATTGTACTTATGTTGAAATTTAAAAAAAATATTACAATACTATTTTTGCATTCTATGAAAATTTTTGTTGCTCCATATAGACCAAATCTTTAATCAAACCCCTCCCCCCCCGTCAATGGTCCCGCTTTACCAATGTTAAAATCTGTTGTTTCTCCAAATGTAGTAAGTGAGGTTGAATGTGTATAGTTTTAGAAGAGGGGTGTGTGTGTGTACATACACATACAGTATATATAGTAGATAATGTATCTTTTTGTATGCCCATACATACTCTGTACTATGTAATATGATTAATTTAAATAGTATATTTTGGATGTTCAGTAGTAGTAAATAAATAGACAGGGAAATTGTATCTGATTGAGACCTTTGCGGTGAGGAGAGGCCAGGCACCCTAACCTTTGACGTGAGTGACATCAAGTTGGCCACACCCACCCAGTCACATGACCACCAAGCCATACCCACCAAACAAGCCACGCCCCCAGGAAAAAAATTAGAACCCACCCCCCGGTCAATGGTGTCCCACTTTACCAATGTCAAAATCTGGTCACTATAATTTTAGCTTATGATTGGTAAATGCTATACCCTGTATTTGCTCTGGGAAGTCCGGGGGGGGGGGTTGGGTGAAGAGGGTGGAGGGTGGGGGGGAGGGAGAAGGAGGGTAAATATCTGTTAAAATTGTGGTAAAACTTTTTAATAAAAAAAAATAGCAATGGTAAGTACCAAAATATTGATTACAATCTCAAATGATTAGGGTGTGCGCACGTGCACCCTTGCTTATGTGGGTTGATCCCATATCAGATTTATAACACTTCACTCTTTTTCTCAGTAACTAGCTGAAATTCAGAAGTAATTTTCATTAAAAGTAATCTTGAAAGGTTTTTTCCCCTTCCTAACAAACATAAAAAGTAATCCACAGTGCGGAACTTTATTTTCCTGTGAGCTAATTTATGTGAAAACTCTCCTTACGTAGAGAATTCTTCCTTTCCCTTCCCACCGGTACCAAAGAAAGGCAAGGCTATTTTGCTTGTCCTGATTTTCTTGAGAGATAGAGTTCTGTGGTTAGACCATTTTTCTCCTCTCTTATCAACACTAATTGAAATTGTCTCACTCTCAACCTTTAAGTCGATCCAAAAATATATCATGATTGATAGAATGAAAAGTAAGAAAGGCCAATATGAATGCACTATCTTATCTCAGTCCTACCACAGATCTACAAGTGCAATCAATGGTATCTCAGTGCTATATTTCAGTCTGAAAGTTGACTGAAAAAGATCAGATGATCTGGTTCTTCAAGGGCACTTTGGAAATGGAAGATAACTGCCTTCTCAAAAAAATTTCCTAAAAATTATCTAGTTCTTAATTTAGAATTGTTTTATAGTTTCCTAGAGCACACAATTCAGATCTTTGAAAAGTATAGAAACATCATGGCATCTGAACTTCTTTTATAAAGCCTTCATGGAACACTATGGTAACAAGTCATGATGTTTGTCAAGTGAGATGCTCACATGACCACTTTGTTTAACAATCCCAATCCCTACTTTCCCCATTGCAATCAGTAAGCAACTGCACAGGTCATTAAGTTGAGTACAGGGTGCCTCAGGTATGGAGGAGATCCTGGGAGGCCTAGTCAAGGTTCAGGCCTGTAATGCAGTTCCTTCCCAGCTCTCACATGGCCTGTCCTGACCTCCCATGGCTTCTCTACCCCTGAAGCCTTCCATGCTCTGCTTTTCACTCCACTGGATCCTCCACAGACCTGGGCCTGGTTTCTGTTTGTTTGTTTTTTGTCCTGTTGGGTCTTCCCCAGCCTCCATCATGGTTCACTCGCTTACCTTTTCCATAGATTTCCTTCTGGAAGTAGATGATCCACCCACAGCCTTCCTACAGGGAAAGCTGCATGGCAGCATCCTGGAGGCAGATGTCATTTTGGCAATAGCTGCAATAAATTATGGCTACCCTAAAATGATATCCCACTTCTGGGATGCAGTCACATGGCTTCCAAACTGTATAGAGAGGCTGAGGAGTGGATTGGCCAGAAGAGCTCTTGGCTCTTCTTCCTGAATGCAATTTCTGTAACCTTCTTCCTGAATGCAATTTCTGTAACCTTGGACAGGGTTCATAAGACTCTTCATTCAGTACCATTGTAATTTTGAATAATTGCTGAATGAGTTGATTTTGAGGACTATTGGTAAGCTATTCTACTCAACAACAACTCCTTATTCCAGTAATAAGACTGAAATCAATTCTGAAAGTCACAATTAACAACAAAACCCCACTCCAATATCAAAATCCTTAATTAACTATCCCCAAATGTCTCACCATTCATTTGTCCCCAAAGAACTTCAGAACCAATCTTTTCTCAAGGGTGTTCTATAGAAGAGGAATGGTATAGAGAAGGGCTGTTCCAGAAGCTGTATCAGAGATGGGTAGTGCAGTGCTGAAAATACCTGACAGCATTAGGAACCAGAATCTGCAGTGTATCTTTCCCCCTGGATCTTGCTGTTTGGGCAGAAGCAACTTGGAGAAAGTGATTTGATAGGTACCCAGGTCCTGGGCCATAAAGAATATTAAAAATCATTGCACCTACCATCCAGCCTGCATCTAGTGCAAATCAAACAATGTTACAGAAATAAGTTCTGATATGCCATTACCACTTAAGAATATTGCATTCTCGATCAGTAATAGCTTCTTTTTTTTAATATTTTTACTATACATTTTCCTTTATTCCTTTATCACATTTACAGTTTTGCAGTGACAGTGTACTGGCTATATCAAGTTCTTTTTAAGTATAGATAGTATTATACACCATGAGTATAACCATTATTCTCATAGTCACACAATATAGTCTCTTTTAAATATATAATGTTTTACGTCATAGTTATAACCATTATTTTCATAGTTGTACCATAACGCTCTATACATTTATCACTCTGTATGTTTTAATCTATAGTCGTGTACAGTCCGATAGTACTATTGCTTACAGTATATATTCTGATATATATCTATATAACTATCTGTTTCTATTTTGTTGATCTTCTTTCATTATTTACTAATTTCTGCACCTGTTATCTAACCATTTGTTAGATATGTTAAGTAATACTCTGATTCCTCTTTATCTTTAAGTTCCATTGTTAACCTGTCCAATTCATTCTAATATTTTCTTTATTACCTTTTCATCTATAGGTATACTTTCGTTTTTCCAATTTTGTACATATGTGATTCTAGCTGCTGTTATTACATGTAACATTAAGTATGTGATTCTTTTATTGTATTTCCGGGGTAGTATACCTAATAAGAATAGTTCTGGTTTTAGATCTATTTGTTGTGCTGTCATCCCTTCTAACCACCCTTTTATCTTTGACCAATATTTTTTGCTGTTGGACAGGTCCCCCAGATATGATAATAGGATCCTGGTACCTGTTTACATTTCCAACACTTTGGTGACTTATTTGGGAACATTTTTGCCATTTTTGCTGGTGGCAAGTGCCATCTATAAAACATTTTGTACAGGTTTTCTTTGTATGTTGTTGACATTGTTATCTAATTATCCAAATATGCCAATTATCTAATTCTATTGTATACTCAAAAAATTTTGCCCATGCTATCATGGTTTCTTTTATAAATTCTTCTTCCACTGTAAAGTTCAATAGGTAATTATAAATTTTCTTTATTAGTTTTTCATCTGTCCCTAACAATCTTGTTCAATTCTTGTGGTTCCTTATAAAATCCATATATCTCTGTATCTTTCTTATGTCTCATTTGTATTTGAATATGTGGCCACCAGTCCTGATTTTTTAGTTCCTGTTTTGATTTTAAATCCCCTTCTTCATTTAGTGTATTTTTGTACCTTACAATTTTATCCAGATCTAAAACATTAGGGTATATTAGCACTTCCATTGTGGATAGCCAGACCGCTATTTTCTTATAGTGATTCTGTTTGATTTTTCCCATACTGACAACAGAGCATTTCTAATATAGTGTCTTTGGAAGTATCTATGTAGTTTACTTTTCCTGTACCATACAAATGCATGCCACCCCAATTGTAAATCATGCCCTTCTATCATCAATATTCTTTTGTTCTTCAAATTTACCCACTCCTTCACCCATGTGAGCACTGAGGCCTGATAATACAGCTCCCAGTCCGGTAGCCCAAACCCTCTCTTGATTTTGGTATCTTGTAGCATTTTTAATTTGATTCTTGTTTTTTTGCCTTGCCAAATGAACTTTAACATCAGTCTATTTAAATCTTCAACAAACTTTTTTCCTAATTTTATCGGAATTACTTGAAACAAAAATAGCAATTTTGGTAGAATATTCATTTTTGTTGTGGCTATCCTTCCGACCAACTAAGCTGTAAATTTTTCAATTTGTCCAGATCTGTCTTTATTTGCTATATTAATTTAGTATAGTTGTCTTTTTTAATGGATGTACATCTTGTTGTTAGCTAAATTTCCAGGTATTTAGGTTTTTTATCTGCATGTCCAACTTTTCCGACAGTATGATTTTCTGTTTATTTATAAAGTTCTTTGTCAATATCTTGGTCTTTTCCTTGTTTATTTTAAGTCCTGCCACTGCATCAAACTCTTCTATTTTCTTTATTAATTTGGGTCATACTAGGTCATCTGCAAAAGCTTGTACTTTGTATTATTCTTTTTTAAATCATCAAACCTTTTATTTCTGGGTCTTGTCTGTCTTATTTAGGGGTGAAATGCTCCCAGTTCGGACCGGACTGGCTGATCTGCTAGCAATGGCAGCAGGTGATTTGGAGAACCAATAGCAAAAATCCCTGCTCCCCCCCTGCCCAGTTGAGCCACATGATCATCAGAGCCTTTTTTTTACTTTTAAAAGCATTTTTTAACTGAAGAGGTTGTTAAAAATTCTTTTAAAGGGTTAAAAAAAGACTCTGATGATCCCAGCTGAGGTGCCTGATCGTCAGAGGCTTTTATTTTTTTACTTTTCAAAGCATTTTTTTAAAGATAAAAAAGCTGAGGCCTGGTAGGCAAAAAATGGGGGAGGTGAGGGGTTCATTTGAGAGTGAGTGAGGGAGGGAGGGAGGGAGGAAAAAGGAGGGGAAGGAAGGACTACAAACCTGGCACTAGATGCAGCTTCAGAGGATAATCCAGGCCATGCCCACAGAATCGGTCGGAAAGAAATTTAGATTTCACCACTGCCTCTAGGGATAGTATAAATAAAAGAAGGGATTGTGGACATCCTTGTCTTGTACCCTTGTTTATGTTAAAATTTTCTGTTATTTCTCCATTTACTGTCACTTTTACTGTTTGATTGGAATATATTGTTAAGATCATCTTCACAAGATTTTCACTGAAGTTCATGTTTTTTAACAGTAACGTCATAAACTGCCAGTCCGTTATCGAAGGCTTTTTGTGCATCCAGAAAGATCAATGCTAGCTGTTTTTCGGAGTGGACTTCGTAGTATTTCAATACATTCATAATAATCCTCATATTGACTTCCGGTCTGGGTCCGCTTCATTGAAAGCAGTCTTGTTTAGACTGCTAACTCCATAGTCTGTAGAGCTGTCAGGACATCGTAAATCTATTGTCCGACAGCTTGTAAGTCTCTTTCCTCGGGCAAAGAGGGAGAGATGAGCATTCAGGCTGAAGTTGAGACAGCCAAAAAAGCCACAGAAAAAGTTTCTGGGGGCTTGAGGGGAGTGCTCCTTCCATAGCCTGAAAAGCTCCAGACTCGGAGATGCATCTGTCTTCTGGCAGAAAAAAACGCAGCGTCCAGTCTCCGTGGCAGAAATTGATTTATGATGGATTGTAACGCGGACAGAGCAGACACTGGAGTTCTAGCATTTGTTTGTAAGAAGACTGCAATCCCCTGAGGATATATTTGTTGCGAAGATAGGAGAGAAGAAAGCAAATGGTGTTTTGTGGAATGTGTGTATTAGAAATGAAAGTTAAAGAAATGCTTATTAACAGCTAGTGTGGAACTAGAAGATATACAGGAAGACACTGACTAAATGGAAGAAATGAGAATTTTATGATTTATATTTCTTCTTCTTCTTTGGGATTATAGTGATTCAAAAGAAAAGCTTTTTGAATTTTTCTTTTTTAACCTCCTTTTATTAAGCTTATATTTAAAAAAATGGCTTTTAATCAAATAGTAACAAAAGTCACTAAAAACTTTGAAATTTCTTCAGTTCAGATTCAAAACTTAAAAGAAGAGATTAAAAAGGAATTAAGAAACTTTTTACAGGAGTTTTTGGAGATTCGTTTTTCAGAAATAGGTCAAAAATTTGATGAAATAGAGAAAGAGATGTTGGATTTTAAGGAAGTGGTGGAAGAGCAGAAGAGGGAAATGAAAATGGTAAAGGATACAATTTCACAAATATTAAGCTCTTGTATTCAGATGGAAGATAATCTTGAAGAAATTAATAAAGCTAATTTAGAGTTGCAAAGGAAAATAGAGGAAATTCAAAAGAATCAAAATAATTGGAACTTAGATAATAAGATGGAAGATATACAGGCAAAGGTAGATAGGGCAGATGAAGAAAGAGTAATATTACAATATAGATTAATGGAATATGCTGTAAGGGTGAGGGGATTGAGGCAAAATAGGAAGGAAAATTTAAAAGAGATTTTTATGCAAGCCTTTGCTCAGATAAAGGGTGTGGAGCCAGAAGACTTTGAGATTAATATTGAAAGAATTTATCGTGTTAATTCTTGGTGGGCAAGACAAAATAGATTACCGAGGGATGTGGTTATTTATTTTACAACTAAAAAGATTAGGTATGAAATCTTGCAAGCCTTTTATAAAAATAAATTTCAAATATTGGGACAAGATATAAAAATGATGAAGGAAATTCCTCCTAAAATGTTAAGAAAGAGAAGAGAATTTACTTTTTTAGTGGATGAGTTTAAGAAACATCAAATATATTTTAGATGGGAAGTTCCAATGGGTCTGTCAGTGAATTTTAGAGGCAGAAAATATTTTCTCAATTCAGTTATGAAAGCAAGACATTTTTATATTAATGTTTTAAAGAGTGGGAATCCTTTGTTGTTAGATGCTAAGTTAACTGGTTTGGAAATGATGGAAAATAGAATAGGAGAGGGGAGGAATGTTTAAGACGTGAATATGATGATTATGGTTAATTTTTGGAATTGATTTGTTTAGGATATAAAATATAGGATTTTTGTTATTTGCTATTTGTATGGTATAAACCTATGGGATGATATTATTTAATTGTGAAGGATGGAAAGTAAAAATTATGAATTTAGATAATGTTGTGGATGTAATGATTTTAACTGTTTACTGTTATATTGTGGATGTAGTTTAAATGATTATTTGTTTTAATTGGAAATATTGTATTTGAGAGATCTTATTTGAACTGATATTTGATTGATGGAGTAGTATTGGAAGATTGGACGTTAAATGGGAACATATTAATGTTTTAAAGAGTGGGAATCCTTTGTTTTTAGATGCTAAGTTAAATGGTTTGGAAATGGAGGAGAGGGGAGGAATGTTTAAGACGTGAATATGATGATTATGGTTAATTTTTGGAATTGATTTGTTTAGGATATAAAATATAGGATTTTTGTTATTTGCTATTTGTATGGTATAAACCTATGGGATGATATTATTTAATTGTGAAGGATGGAAAGTAAAAATTATGAATTTAGATAATGTTGTGGATGTAATGATTTTAACTGTTTACTGTTATATTGTGGATGTAGTTTAAATGATTATTTGTTTTAATTGGAAATATTGTATTTGAGAGATCTTATTTGAACTGATATTTGATTGATGGAGTAGTATTGGAAGATTGGACGTTAAATGGGAACATATTAATGTTTTAAAGAGTGGGAATCCTTTGTTTTTAGATGCTAAGTTAAATGGTTTGGAAATGGAGGAGAGGGGAGGAATGTTTAAGATGTGAATATGATGATTATGGTTAATTTTTGAAATTGATTTGTTTAGGATACAAATTATAGGATTTTTGTTATTTGCTATTTGTATGGTATAAACCTATGGGATGATATTATTTAATTGTGAAGGATGGAAAGTAAAATTTATGAATTTAGATAATGTTGTGGATGTAATGATTTTAATTGTTTACTGTTATATTGTGGATATAGCTTAAATGATTATTTGTTTTAATTGACACGTTTATAGATAGTAAAAGCTATGAAGTTAAGTTGGAAATATTGTATTTGAGAGATTTTATTCGTAATGATATTTGATAGGAGTAGTATTGGAAGATTGGACATTAAATGTTATGACAATTGAAGAAATATATAAGTGATGAGAATTTGAGTTCGAGAAGCTGGATCGTAATTTAAGAAATGGACTTATGAAATTTGAAGGAATATACAAGTGGGTGAAAAAAAATTGAATTTTAGAAGATGGACTAATTTTTTAAAATGGACTGTAAGAAGAACGGACATTAAATGTTATGACAATTGAAGAAATATATAAGTGATGAAAATTTGAGTTCGAGAAGATGGACTGTAATTCAAGAAATGGACTTATGAAATTTGAAGGAATATACAAGGAGAAAAAATTTGAATTTGAGAAGATGGATTAATTTTAAAAATGGATTGTAAGAAGAAGTAATATGTGAAGTTGGTACTGTTTCTTGTCTTTTTTCTTTTTTATTATTCTTTCTTATTTCTTTATTTTTATTGTGAAGGGATTTAGAGTTTTAAATTTTTGAGGGTGGGAGTTTATGTATATTTTGTATACTTTAGCTTGTGATTGTTGGTCATAATATCCGGTATTTGGAGGCTCCAGTGACGTCACCCTCCTGCTGGGTGCTCAAACAGAGCACTCCGTGTTAGAAGATTGTAAAAGTCAGTGAAACAGAAAATAAATCACTGTTCACTGAGCTTAGCATAATCTCTGGGTGAAAGAGATTATCAGAATTGTGGAAGAGTGGCAGGTCTGACAGGGGGTTTGCTCTTAAGAGCGAATTTTCCTGGATTTATGACCCCACCGAATTCCACTCCTTCCAACTTCTGCACGCCCCTGTTTTTATCAGGGAAAAGGAGAGGAATGTTGCTTCTGCTCTAGAGAACTTATTAAATTGATTGATATTCCAAGCAGACGGGAATTTCACAAGCGTTCGAACTTTGATGTAGAATCAGCACGGCAAGTACCGACTCCCTTTTGAATTTGAAACCTTTCTTGTCTTTGATTAATTGACTTTTAAAATGGCGTCTAAAAGTGAAAGTAAAATTTTTAGTACGATGAAGCAGCGTTACTTGTGGATTGTTACAAACGGAGTTTTTTATACTGAAAGGAGGAAGGAGAGTTATTAAGTTTGAATTCCTGATTCTTTTGAAGACAGAATGGCAGCTAAACCTTTAAAGCCTTCTGGAAGAAGGATCTGAACCAAGTCTTGAGGAAATATTGAAAGAACAATTAAAACTTTCTGAAGATAGGCAAAAGAGATGATGGAGAATTTTAATGCAAAAATAAGAGAAGATATTCTTATGGCAGTTCAAGGACTGAGTAAAAAATTGAAGGATTGGAAGTGGAAATGCAACAGATCTCTCAGTCAAATAAGTATTTAGAAGATGAAATGAAAGGTGTTCAGAAAAAGTGGATCAAAATGAAGATCAGGTTGTGATATTACAATATAAACTTATGGAAGGAGCTCTTAGAATTCGTGGTATGCAAGAAGAGCGTGAGAAGACTTAAGAAAAATTATATCAGAAGCATTGGCTGAATTTATTGAAGCGGACCCCAAGAGGTAGCTTACCAAATTGATAAAATATATAGAGTTAATTCTTGGATTGCAAGACAGAGAAAGCTTCCTCGGGACATTGTGGTTTATTTTGTGAAAAGGACTATGAGAAATCAAATTCTGCAAGTTTCATATCAGACAACTTTAAAATTGGAGAACAGGAGTTGAAGGTGTTGAAAGAGATTCCTTCAAAGATGTTAAGAGACAGGAAGCAATTTGCTTTTTACACAAGAACTTAAAAAACATCAGATTCAATTCAGATGGGAGGTGCCAGTTGGACTGACACTATTCTATCAAGGAAGGAGATATAGAATTGACACTGTTTTAAAGGCAAAGGATTTTCTTTCTACAGTTTTGAAAGTCGAAATAGAAGTGATAGAAAAACTTCAAGAGACTCAAGAAGGCGTGGTGACCCAAGAGCCTTTATTGCTGCCAGTATTAGAGGAACCACAAGAGCAAAGGGTGACAAGAGGAGCCCTTAAGCGTAAAGAAGAGCAACAGTCTCAAAGTAAAAGTCAGGATCCCATTATGGAAGCTGTGGAGGAGCTAGACGGAAGATACCGGAGGAGGAGCTTCCGTTGTCTGCTTCAAAGCTTCAGGAGGCCAGTAATGGCAAATAGAATCTTGTCATGGAATGTTAATGGCTTGAATTCAGCTCAGAAAAGAAGGAAAATATTTCACTACTTGAAACAATTTAAAAATGATGTGATTTGTTTGCAAGAGACACATATAAAATTATCAGACCAAAAATATTTAATTAATTCAAAATTGGGTAACCATTTTGTTGCATCAGCTTTGGAAAAGAAGCATGGAATTGTTGTATATATCAGGAAGGATATACCAGCTAAGCTAATTGAGGCAGATATTCAAGGAAGATTTATTGCTATTGAACTGGTGATAGATGCAAAAAAGACTTTGTTGATAGGTATTTATGCACCTAATCAGCAACAAGAAAAGTTTTACAAAATGTTACATGAGAGGTTGACCCTCTGGGATTATAGTTCGTTTATTTTATTAGGAGACTGGAATGGAGTAATTGATACAAGAAAGAGAACTTCCTCCAAGAAGATACCTATACATGCAAAATTACCAAAATCCTTTTGAAATGATGGAAGACTTTGAGTTTAGAGATATATGGAGGTTACGGAATCCAGATGAGAGAGATTTTACTTTTTTCTGATAGGCATCAATCTTTTCACGCATTGATTTTATTTTAATTTCTAATGACTTGCTTTCTAGGGTGAAGAAAGCGAAGATATTTTCGAGGTGTTTAACTGACCATAGCCCAGTATGGATGGAATTATTACAAGGAAAAAGGTGGTAGAACATGGAGGTTGAATGAAAATCTGTTTAGATATGAGGATAATGTAACTTATTGTAAGAAACAGTTAAAAGAATTTTTGATTTTAATATGTACAAAGGGACACCTATAGGAACTGTGTGGGAAGCGAGCAAAGCGTTTATTAGAGGATATTGATTTTATTTGGACAACAGGCAAAGGAATAATAAACAAAAGCAGCGTAGATATTTGGAAGAAGAAATTCAAAGGAAGCAACAGTTATTAATTCAAAACCCACAAGATCATAAACTTAAAGAGGCTATAAAATATTACAGAGTCAATTTAATATGTTAATGGCAGACCAGGTGGCAACGAATATACAATATGCTAAACATAATACCTTTTGTAATGCAAATAAACCTGGGAGATGGTTGGCATATAATTTAAGGAAGAAACAGAAAGCACGTGTCATACAAAAATAGAATATAAAGGTAAAGAGACATATCAACAGGATAAAATTAAAAGGCATTCTCAGAATTTTATACTGCACTATATGCAAAAGACAAAATATTGGATAGGGACATTTATGATTATTTGAAAGATTATAAGGTGAATATTCTAACATTAGAACAGAGGAGGAGCTGAACCGCCGATAGCTACTGGAGAAATAGTGGAGGCAATTAAACAATTAAAATGGGAAAACCCTGGTACAGATGGTCTTACAGCAACTTATTATAAAAAACACAGGATGAAATATTAGGCCCACTTAAAGAATTATTTAATCAGATACAATTAGGAGTGGAATACCCCGTCATGGAAAACATCTTTTATTTCACTGATACCAAAGAGGAGCAAGACTGCTCTAAACCTGGTAACTATAGGCCGATTTCACTTTTAAATAATGATTATAAGATTTTGTAAAATAATAGCAAATAGATTAATGTTAGTTTTACAACAAAGAATTCATACTGATCAATCTGGTTTTATAAAAGGGAGGCAGATGAGGAATAATGTTAGACAGATTATTAATATATTGGAATATTTGGAAAAGAAGAATACTTCAGCGGCACTTATTTTTTTGGATGCAGAGAAAGCCTTTGATCGATTGCATTGGGATTTTTTATTTAAATTAATAGAAAATGCAATTTGGAGACTGTTTTATTAGAATAATTAAAGCGATTTATGGAGAGCAAACAGCACAGATTATAGTAAATGGTAGTTTGACAGAAGTTATTAAGATTGCGAAAGGAACAAGACAGGGATGTCCCTTATCACCATTATTGTTTGTTTTGACTCTGGAACCATTATTAGATAAAATACGAGAATTAATGAAAATAGAGGAATTAAGATTAGACAATATGAGTACAAAGTTAGAGCTTTTGCAGATGATGTAGTGGTTACGTTAATGAATCCTATAAATTCAAGTAGATTTTTGTTGGAAGTAATTGATAAATATGGAAAGGTATCAGGATTTAAAATAAATCAGAAAAAAACAAAAGTGATAATTAAAAATATGTCTATACAACAGAAACAAAAACTAGAGGAAATGACAGGATTTGAGGTAGTAAAAAAGGTTAAATATTTAGGGGTCTATATTAGCTCATCGAACAAGAAACTTTATAAGAATAATTATGACTTGCTATGGCAAAAAGTTCAGAATGATATGAATGGCTGGAAGAAATTGCAGTTATCCCTATTGGGAAGGATTGCGGCTATTAAAATGAATGTGTTACCTAGATTTTTGTTTCTGTTCCAGATGATACCTATAATTAAAAGGATAAAAATTTGGAAGATTGGCAGATTGGGATTAATAAATTTATATGGCAGGGTAAAAAGGCGAGGTTAAAATGAAAATAATACAGGCTTCATGGGAAAGAGGTGGCTTAAGAATGCCTAACTTTAAACTATATTATGAAGCAGTAACCCTTTCAGTCATAAGTGACTGGTTTAACTTAACAGAGGAAAGAATTTTGAATATAGAAGCTTATGACTTGTTATATGGATGGCATGCGATTTATTTTATGGAAAAAAGTGGATAGGGCTTTTAAGAATCATGTGTTGAGAAGTGCTCTTTATGCGGGTCTGGAATAAATATTCCTATAAATTAGATTATAAGATTCCTATATGGGCGAGCCCTAGACATGCAATAGAGAATATAAATATAGAACAGAAACAGGAAATGATTACATATAAAGAACTTTTGTATGCTGAAGGAGGTAGATTGCAATTAAAATCATTACAGGTATTAAATGAAGAAGGGAGGAATTATACTTGGTTTCAATATGGGCAAATAAGTGCTAGATGGAAAGAAGATCAAAAAATTGGTATAATGCAAAGGAGGAAAATTTAATAAAGCAAATTAGAAATCAGACCCAGGAGCATATAAAGAGATTGTATAATGTGTTGCTTGAAATAGATTCGAAAAGGATTTGGTAAAGGATTGTATGATAAAATGGGCACAGAATATTCAGGAACCAATAATGTTGGAAACATGGGAGAAAATTTGGGTTAGAAATGTTAAGTTTACACAAGCACAGAATTTAAGGAAAATTTTTATAAGATGTTTTATAGATGGCATTTAGATCCCAAAAATTATCATGTATGTATCCTAATATCCAAGCGAAATGTTGGAGGTGTGATTGTGATGATGCTACATATTTTCATATTTGGTGGACTTGCAAGAAAATTAAGGTCTTTTGGATAAGAATTTGGTGGATTATTCAAAATGTACTGAAGAAGAAGATAAAGTTCCTGCCACAATTTTTCCTTTTGGGAATTATAATGGATTGTACAGGGATTGAGACTAAACTGATTTTGAACTTAATAACAGCAGCAAGACTGTTGATTGGACAATACTGGAAGAAGAAGAGATACCTACAATAGAAGAATGGATATTGAAAGTTATTAATTTGGCTGAGATGGCTAAAATCTCAGCTTTTTAAAAGACAATACGCAGGAAAGATATTTAATTGAATGGAAAAATGGATTGATTATCTACAAAACAGATATCAGATTAAGAAATATCAGATTGCCTTTGAATAATTAGAAAGTTATTTTATGTAATGGGAGGGGTTGGGAGACGAAAAGCTTTGGATGTGGTTATATGGATTGGACTTTACCTTGTGATTGACCGGGAAGCCGGGGTGGGGAGGAGGGGGTGTTTTGTTTTGTTTTTTTTGGGAGGAGGGGAAAAAAGGGGGAAAATGTTTTTGTTTTTTTTAAAACTCTTTCAATAAAAAAAAAAAAAAAAAAAAAAAAAATATCCGGTATTTGCTCTGGGAAGTCTGGGGGGGGGAAGGGGGAGGAGGGGGGGAAAGGGGGGGAAAATGATACATGGATTGGTTATTAACGTACAGTAATGTTTGAAGATATGAAATTAAAATTTAAAATGATATTGGGGCTGCTCAACTGCCATTTCAGAAAGAAAAGGAGAGAGGAGTAGAAGGAGGGAAGAAAGTAGGTTGGAAAGAGTTGAGAAGGAGGAGGGGAATAAGAAGGTTAGATAGGGTGGAAGAAGGGAGGAGTGGAGAAGGAGGAGAGGAAGTAGTAAAGGGAAGGAGATGAAGGATGGGAAAGTAGTAGAGGGTAGAGAGGGAGGCTGTGAAGAAAGGAAGTGGCAGCCTGAATCAGTAATAAATAAAAATTAATGATTAATGATGGATAATAGTTTGCGCATAAATATGATGTTGGAAAATGGAAATAAAAACTTTTTAAAATAATAATCCTCATATTATTTTTTAATTGTCTTTTAGGTAGAAAAATTCTGGTCAGGGTGTATGAATTCGTTTAAAAAACTTTTTCATCTTTCTGAAATTATAGAGGCAAATATTTTCTAATCTACATTAAGTAATGATATTGGTCCAGGGGTGAAATCTAATTTTTTTTGTATTGGTTCTGTGGGCATGGCTTGGTGGTCATGTAACTGGGTGGGTGTGGCCAACTTGATGTCACTCACGTCACTCACTGTTAGAGCCAGTAGCTCCACATTCTGACACAGAAGCACATTCTGTCTTTCACAGAATGTCACAGAAGCCAGGAGCTGCACAAAAGTACATTCTGCCTTTCTGAAGCCCCAACACTTTGAGTTTCCCTCCGGCTTGACTGTCAAAGCGAACCTTGGAGCCTTCTCTTGCCCTGCTCTTCATCCTGGAGGGCCGTACATCCCGCCTTCTAATCCTCTGTACAAATCGCCCACCGTGTTTCTGCAATGGCACAGCCTCCCCCTTGCAGGGTGATCCAAAGAGGGGAGGGGGATGCTGCAGAAAAAGCTGCCTTCTACCCGGGCCTTCTCCTGCAGCCAAATGTGCCCAGCTGTGTGTGCCCTTCCCTAAAATGGACTGTGCATGGGGCGCTTGGAGAGAATGTGAGCAAGAGAGCTCTCCAACCTCTGTTTTTTTGTGTGTGTGAGGGAGGGAGGGAGGAAGCGATCTGAAGCCGAGGCACCCAAACTTCTGACAGCAGCGGGGGTGACTTCTGAGTAGCTCTGAGTCAACCAGCTCCACCTGACCTACTCCCTGAGTCTTGCCGTTTTCCTTGCCCCCCACCCCACTCAAGCAGTGGCTTCTCTGCTCAGCCCCAACAAGCTATGTATCCATGGT
Organism: Ahaetulla prasina; assembly: GCF_028640845.1. Taxonomy (NCBI): domain Eukaryota; kingdom Metazoa; phylum Chordata; class Lepidosauria; order Squamata; family Colubridae; genus Ahaetulla; species Ahaetulla prasina. Next base: position 73,675,642 of record NC_080542.1, read on the forward strand.
GGCCGCACCAGCATCCTGAGAGAAGCAGAGAAGAAATGCTGCTGCTTGAGGGGTGTGTGTGTGAGTAGAACGGCAAGATTCAGGGAGTAGGTCAGGTGGAACTGGCTGACTCAGGGCTGCTCAGAAGCTGCCCGCACCGCTGCCAGAAGTTTGGGTGCCTTGGCTTCAGATTGCTTCCTCCCTCCCTCCCTCCCCTACATGCACAAAAACAGAGATTGGAGAGCTCTCTTGCTCTCTCTCTCTCCAAGCGCCCCATGCACAGCCCATTTGAGGAAAGGGCACGCATGGCTAGGCGTGTTTGGCTGCAGGAAGAGGCACAGCACAATGGGATTGTTTTGTTAACTGCGGTAGTGCTTCGGGAGGGCAGGTGGACATATTCATTATAGTTGTCAGCTGCAGACATCCGCTTGCCCTCCTGAAGCATCACCTCTGTTTTTGTGCGTGTGTGTGAGGGAGGGAGGGAGCGATCTGAAGCCGAGGCACCCAAACTTCTGGGAGCGGTGGGGGCGGCTTCTGAGCAGCCCTGAGTCAGCCAGCTCCACCTTACCTACCCTGAGTCTCGCTGTTCTCCTGGCCCCCCACCCCACTCAAGCAGCGGCATTTCTTCTCTGCTTCTCTTGGGATGCTGATCCCTCTAGAGAGTGCAAACTTTGCCCAAAACGAGTAGGCAGTTAAAACTGGAAGATATTAGAGAGACTAGGAAGAAAGGACCAACTCCAGATGTGAGACTAATTCTAAGTATCTTATACAAAGGCCCTTGAGAAACCCAGACTCATCATTGCTTGCTTGGAACCCTGTAGTAAAAAACAATTAATGTTCCTATATGCAAAAATTGACAAGGTCTGAAAAACTTTATCATGAAACTTTATCATGAAACATAATGAAACATTTTTATGATAATTGCCCTATGGAAAATTCATTCATCTTACCAGGTTTGTTATCTTGCTTATCCAGATTTCTGTAGTTGACAAACATTGTTGAGTTTTGTGTGGCTGGTCTTTCCTCAAAATCAGACTCTGGGATAGTATCACAGCCACCTAAATTACAAATAAAATAATTGGTAAATTAAGGGATAAGAGCATTAAAAAAAAGAAAAAGGAAATCTAACTTTTAGAAAGTATTAGCTATTTTTTAACTATAGAAAATGTAGAGTGAGCTAATTTGTGCTGCAGATGATTGAACAGGATGATTGAGGACCAGGCTCCCTTCTCTTTTCATAAATTTGGTTGCCTACTGCAGGATGCATTGTTAAATCAATGTTTCTCAACCATGGCCACTTTAAGATACGTGGACTTCAATTCCCAGAATTCCCCAGGCATGAGTTGAAGTTTACATCTTAAAGTGGCCAAAGGGGAGAAACACTGCACGAGATGGACATTGGAGCCAATTAAACAGAATTCATTTGTATCTCAGCATCATTGTTAATACTGTAGGACAGTGATGGCGAACCTTTTTGGCCCTGAGTACCCAAACTGGAAATCGTGTGCATGTGTGTGCATGTGCATGTGCCGGAGCACCAGGAACCCAAAAACCAGCTGGCCTGCATGCATCTTCAGGTTTCTGTCACAAGTATGCATGCCGACCAGCTGGTCTTCGTGCACACCGGAGCACCAGAAACCCGAAGACCAGCTGGCTGGGGCTTGCATGCCTTTTTTGTGGGGGGCATTTTCAGGCTGTTTTTCTGGCCTGTTTTTTGGCCGGTTTGGGGACATTTTCAGGATGTTTTCTGGGACATTTTCTGGTGCTCTGGCATCTGCGAATACCAGCTGGACAGCATGCATGTGTGCATCAGAAACCAGAAGAGCAGCTGTGCGTGCCCACAGAGAGGGCATGCCATAGGTTTGCCATCACGGCTGTAGGATATTAGAACACAATCATTGTGCACTCACTCTCTGCTTTTCAAACAATTACCTGTATAAACAATCCTGTTGTTTATTTAGGCCAAGGTTTTTATAAACAGAAGTTCTCCAGTAACCTGGAGTTTTAGTCCAATACTTTAACTATGACATGATGCATTCCTTTGTGGAATGGTCATTTCCATTCCATAAATGTTACACTTTTTAAGTATGCCATATAAATCAGTAGGATCTACTTTTTCTCCCTGTTTCTTGTTTTCTATGTATAGAAACTATTTTTATATAGGTATGCAGTCAATTATGTGTATCCCTCCTTTGAACAAAAAGTAAAACAGTTCAGTTACTAGTTTATCACTTAGTTGTAGACTAGGTAGGAGAAAGCAGTGAATTTAATAACTGCTAGTTGTTTTCACAGAATGGAAAAATTCTTGAAGAGGGCCTTTCCTGCTTACCTATTTTATGCCATAAAAATAATATGAGATGAAATACCTAAGATATAATATATAGGTCTAGTATAAGCTAAATTAGCTTATACAAATGAACTAACAATTATAAAAGATGCATACATTTTAAAAGAAAATATTCTGTATACTGTATTTTTCGGAGTATAAAATGCACTTTTTTCCCACTAAAGAAGGGTGGAAATGTCGGGGTGTCTTATAACTGAATACAGCCATTTTTTACCTCCTGAAGACCCACCCTGCTTGGCCCATTTTTGCTAAAAATTGGCCTATTTTTTTGCAAAAATAGGGTGCACAGAGGGTTTGGGAGACCTGCAAAGTGCTCCTGGGGACTGGGGAGGGTAAAAATACCCCTATTTTTGCAAAAAATGGGGCATGCAGAGGGTTTGGGAGGCCTGCAGAGTGCTCCTGGGGACTGGGGAGGGCAAAAACCTTTTTTCTTACTTACCTTTTCAAAATCTTGGTGCATCTTATATACCGGTGCGACTTATAGTCTGAAAAATACAGTATATAGAAAGCATTTCTTTTCAGAACAAAGAACAGTGAGAAATTATTGCTATATGTTTGCACATGGAAACTTTTATTTCAAAAGGATTATTCAAATATTCTATATACTATATTCTGCTTTATTAAAAAAAGAAAAAAATACCTTTGACAGATTTGAATAAAGACCTATTTACCTAAAAACCTCAAAAGATTGATTGAAATAATATTTTAGATATTATTTCATAATACAAAATACAAAATTTACAAGAGAATATCTAACCATTAATACTGTACATTTAAAGTTTGTCCATATAAATGAAAATTCTGAAAACTTATTTTTTAACTGAAACCTAAAAAGGTTATATACTTTCTAAATTAATATCTTTGATACTAAATTATTTCATCAGGTATCAGTTTCCTTGGCAAAGGTATGGAAATCGTTTACCAGTATTGTCAACCTCCTTGACGTTTGCTTGCTATTGGCTGCCATGGTAACGGGGGGGGAGATTTGCATTTGGGTGGGGAAGTGAGCTGGAGAGAAGACGGCCTGGGTGAACAAAAAGGGAGGGATGTTCTCATGATCTACTGTGCAGCTGAATGAAGATGTTAATGCCCAGTCAAGGTCAATTGTCCCGGAATGGACAAAAACATTTGAAGATGTGCCCCACATGATACCATATGAGATGGAGATTGGACATTCAGTCTGAGTCCTTGGGGGAAGGGATTTGGGGAAACTTTCAATATTTAACTTTCATGCCTTTTGGTTCAGATCTTGCTTTTCTTTCATTGCTATCGTTTCAAACTCAGTAAAAGTACCTACAAACATGGAGTTGGGGGTTTTCTTCCTTAGGTTCTAAATGGAGGCATGCCTGACATTAAGCAAGATCTGTTTTATCAACCAACCCAGAGACCAAGTCTACTGTGGGGTGCTGAGCAAAGAATGTCTATCCACAGCAGTGATCGAGAGGATATAGGAGCTGCAGGGTTGATCCACCCAGTCCCACCGTGGTTGAGAGGAGACTGAGTGGCTGTCAGAATTGTAGCTTGAGGAGAAACTGGTCCAACCCAATGGTCATTGGGCGAAGGAGAAATAGAAATTCTGGAGGAGCTCCCCTCTGGGGTAACTGCTGCCAGAGGCTGCCTGGCAGGAAGCTGACAAAGAAGACCTCCTGCTGATCCAGACCCTGCACCTTCTGTATGAAAGTCGGAGAGCTCGGAGGACCCTTGAGGGAAGATATGGCCTGCTGGCATGCAAAGAGGCTGGGGAAGCAGCAGGACGAGCAGAAGCCTCTGCAAACCCAGAAGTGATTTCTATAGCTCAGCCAGGACCAGCTCAAGCTGAAGGCATTCAAGCCAGATGCCACAGCCCAGGCCTGCCCTGGTGGTGGTGGGTGTCTCCGGAGGCACCAAATTCCAAAGGTTCCTCAGCTGGGAATAAAATACGGAGAGGATCCCAAAGCTCTGGGATTTTTCCTGGCCCAAATTTGGAATCACATGCAGGAGTATGGGGAGCATATTTTTTCAAAACCAGCCAAAGTGAGGCGTGTCACCATGACCCTGGAAAGGACTGCTGCTGAGTGGATGGTCACCCTTCACAATGATGATGCCCTCCATCTGAGAGATTATGACCTGTTTATGATAGCCCTTCAAACCCTTTCGAAGACCTCCTGCCGAAGGTAAGGCAAGGACCAGGGTGAAGACCATAAACCAGGGGCAGAGGTCAGTGGCTGAATAGACCCAGAAGTTTTGCGAACTGGCTTGCCACATGCATTGGTGGTCCCAAGAGGCTCTGATGGAATCTTACAAAGATGGGCTCAATGATGAGGTCTACCAATGCTGTATCTCCAGAAGGGCCCCTCGAGACCTTCATGTGTTGGCAGCGGAGGTGGAAATTGACCTGGCCAGAGACCAGCACTGTGGGGGCAGCTGGAACAAGCCTTCTCCTTCTGCCCCAAAAGAGGCCACTAGAGCTACCAAAGGCAGTCCAATGGCCAAATCCAGATCCATAGCATGCTTCAGACGTGGGAATGAGAAGCATTGAGCTGTTGAGTGCCTCACCAAGCCTGGCTCCAAACAGACATCAGCTGGAGAGAAGAAAGCCAAAGCCACCAGCAAAACACTACAAAACGACCCTGAAAAGCATGGAAGTTGTCAAGGGCCGTGGGTGGCTCAGGCTGTAAGATAGCCTGTTATTAAACACAGCTGCTTGCAATTACTGCAGGCTCGAGTCCCACCAGGCCCAAGGTTGACTCAGCCTTCCATCCTTTATAAGGTAGGTAAAATCAGGACCCAGATTGTTGGGGGGGCAATAAGTTGACTTTGTATATAAATATACAAATAGGATGAGACTATTGGCTTACACAATGTAAGCCGCCCTGAGTCTTCGGAGAAGGGCGGGATATAAATGTAAATAAATAAATAAATAAAAGTTCATTCCTCTGGACCAGGAGTATCTGGGGACCACAAAACGACCCTGAAAGGCATGGAAGTTGTCAAGTTCATTTCTCTGGACCAGGAGTATCTGGGGACTCCAACCACCCGAGGGGAGAGTAAAACTAATTCCAATGATGACCCCCTGGTAAGTCAGCATGTGGGCCTCATGAACATCCCAGTGGAATTAAGAGTGCTTTCATCCGGCACTCAAGGGAAGATGCTAGTCCGTTTGGATTCTGGGTGTATAAGGTGCATAATTAGCCCAGAGGTGATGGAAAAACTAGGACTGAGACTGAGAACAATGAAAGTGCCCATACCATTTTGCCAGATGGATGGGTTGGTAGTTGGGAAGGAGGCAGCTCATTTTGTGACAGAACAGTAGAAATATGGATGGGGGATCACTGAGAGACTTTGAGTTTCATTGTAGCCCCTGGATTGGAACAACCCCTCTTGCTCTGATTACTCTGGCTCCGGAAATAGAATCCTCATGTGAACTGGAGGAAGGGACTGTTGTGCATCCATTCCACGAGCCGGAGAGGTGGGGAGGAAATCCCCCATGCATAGCCAAAGCCTCAAGGTTGCTGGCAACAGTAGGGAGCATATAGTTGGGGAGGAAAAAATCCCAAAGAAATATTGGGACCTCAGGGAGGTGTTCAACGAGAGGGCTTTCGATGTGCTCCAATTCCATTGCCCCACAGACTACGGTATAGAAATCCTCTCTGGGGTGAAACTTCCTAAGCCAAAGATCTACTCAATGACCACAGGAGAGCTGGAGGAACTGATAAAAATATAAAACAGGGCTTCATCTAACCAGCTAGGCCATGAGTGGCCACTTCAATGCTCTTCCAAGAGAAAAAAGATGGCTCTTTTCATCTTTGTGTGGATTATAAAGGCCTGAATGCCGTGTGTGTAGAAAATGTTTATCTACTACCCCTAATGAAGGACATGTTAGCTCATCTAGCCAAAAGAAAGATTTTTACTAAACTGGACTTGAGAGAAGCTTACTATAGAGTCCAAATTAAGGAACGAGATGAGTGGAAAACCACCTTCAATTGGACTGTTTCCAGTTTAAGGTGTTCCCATTTGGATTACAAGGAGTACCAGCGGTGTTTAAGCAACTGGGCCTCTGTGGCTCAGGCTGCTAATGCAGTCTGTTATTAACAGCAGCTGCCTGCAATTACTGCAGGTTCTAGTCCCACCAGGCCCAAGGATGACTCAGCCTTCCGTATAAGGTAGGTAAAATGAGGATCCAGATTGTTGGGGGCAATAAGTTGACTTTGTATATAAATATACAAATCGAATGAAGACTATTGCTAACATAGTGTAAGCCGCCCTGAGTCTTCGGAGAAGGGCGGGATATAAATGCAAAAAAACCCCCTGATAAATGAACTGCTGCATGAACACCTTTACAAGGAGGTTCTGGTCTACCTAGATGATATTCTTATTTACACTGAAACCATGGAGGAACATGTAAAGTTAGTGCGATCACTTCACCTCCCACTTCTAGAGGGAGTTCCTGAAGTTGTTAGGCTCTGCCCAAGGCCTAAGGTTCTCCCACCACCCTCAAAACAATGGGGCTTGTGAACATACTAACTTGATTCTAGAACAATACCTCAGATGTTACATAAATTATTAGCAAGATAACTGGACTGACTTACTGCCTTTTGCAGAGGTCGCTTATAATAACTCCATCCATAGTAGCACTGGCTTCACCCCATTTAAAGTGGCTTCTAGGCAGGATTTCATACCCATTCCAGAATTGCCACAGGAGAAGCCCCAAACCCCTTCCCTAGTAGAATAGATTGAACAGCTTCAATTTATCTGGCCCGTCACCCATAAGGCCTTAGATGAGGCTCATCGAGCCCATAAGAAACAGGCTGACAAGAAAAGAGCTAAACCGAAGAACTACCAAGTTCTTCGGCTTGGGGTAGGGTTTTCTTGTCCACTAAGTACTTACAGACCACCCAGAAGTCAAAGAAGCTGGGTCCTCAATATGTAGGCCCTGTCCATATTGTAAGGATTGTAAATCCAGTCACAGTACAGTTAGAGCTAACAAAAAACCTTAGAAGTATCCACCCTGTGTTTCATGTTAGCTTTCTGAAATCTGAACATGTGTCTCCTCTTGTAACAGACCAACCTACCCCTCCCATTCCCTTCCTCATTGAAGGAGAGCAGCATTTCAAAGTCAAAGAGATCTTGGATTCCAGGAAACATAGGGGGAAAATAAAATATTTGGTGTCCTGGAAACATTTTCCTCCCTCTCAATCTGAATGGGTGAATTCTTGAGATGTCATAGCCCCAAAACTTCTACAACCGTTTCACACTAAATACCCTGACAAGCCTTAATGTTAGAAATGTAAATGATCCTGTATTTTGGGTTGTTTTGATTGCTTCTATCATATCTATCTATTTTGTGTTGTTTTTTCCTCCAAGGCTAATGCCTCTACTGCAGGAGGGTGATGTCAGCCTCCTTGACACTTGCTTGCTATCAGCTGCCATAGTTCTCCGGGGTCCTGAGCCCTGGCTCCTTGCCCGGTTTATCTGGGCATCAGGAAGACTCAGGGAAGATGGAAGAAAAAATCAGAGAGGCCGTGCGCTCCTGCAGAGCTTGTGGAGGAGCCCTGGAGAGCCTGCCGACCCCCTTGGATGTTCAATAGGTGGAGGAAGTGGTGGTGGAGATCGCGTGTCAAGTGGGTTCCTGGCCCAAAGTCCGTACTGAATGGCTGGCCACCCAGGAGCTCTAACAGACAGAGCAGGACATCAGCTGCTGGGCTACATTCCAGGAGCCAAGGGGAGAATGCCCAATCACCTCGATGAGGGAGGCAAGGATGACTATCCTTGAGTGGAGGTCAACGGGCCCTCTGAATCTCAGTGAGTCTCTGGATTGGAGGTACCAGATCACGGCCTGCAGACAAACCCTGGGATCACTGCCTGAGAACTTGGCCAGCTGACCCTTGGTGGATTCAAGCACTTGCATCAACACGAGCAAGGGAGAGCAGTTTTGAGCCTGCCAACTTTCCCCCTCAGAGGACCTATCTACTTGGGTTGCGACTCCTCTACAGTTCTCATAGGTGCCACCCAGCCCGTGACTGAGTATACCCAGTCTACCACTGCCACGATCTGTGGAGTCAGCCTGCTTCCACTCTTTTCGACTCAGCTGAGCCCTATATTGCAGCAGAACCTGCCTAGATGCTGGAGACCAGCTAGTCCACAGAGGTAACACCAACAAACGCCAACATGGTAGGTGCCACTTGGTTGGACTTACTACCTGGGTAAAGTATAGGTCAAACCTCAATGGATGCCTGTCCTAGCTCTGCCTCCTCCTGCTCCTCATCCAGCTCAGCCTGCCACCCCACTGCACTTCAGAGTTGCTTTCGATGGGAGCTTGGACAAGCCTTCTACCTGAGGGACCACATCATTTGCTATGGGGAAGACTATGCTACTGACCAGGAAATGGTCATCGCCATCACCAAGAATCTGGAGGGAGACGCTACAAAATGGGTGACCAACCGCACAATGAAGGAGCTCCTGAGCTAGAGAACAGGAGATGAGGAAAAGGTTTGAGGACATGGCCCAGGGCAAAGAAGCAGAGGAAGAGATCAAAGTGTTCAGGCAGAGGAGCCGCCTGGCTAAAGAGTACTTCTTGCTGGGAAGCTGGGAAACTGCAGTATTGGTCTGAATGCCTCCCAGTCTACTTCTTTAAGGAGGTCTTGGACCGGGAGTTGCGCAATGCCTGCATTTTCTATGGCGTCCTGGATCACATCCATGACTGGTACCGGATGGCAGTGGCCATGGACATCGAGCATCATAAGAGATGCCAGAGAAGAAACCCAATAGGCAGCTTGGCAGGCGACCTGTTTCCCACCAAGCGGAAGAGCAGCCCAGGGGGACCTCAACATCAATCAACTGCTTTTGGTGTGGTCAGCAGGGCCATTGAGCATCAGAATGCCTGGCACTGGCTCCTGTCCCCCAAACAAACATCCCTGAACTGGCCAAGCCCAAAAAGATAAGAGACCCACAGATAAGGGGAAGTTGTGTGCCAGTTGTCTAGGTTTCCCTTCCTCCCAAAAGGGAGGAGGAACTCTGGCTTAAGAGGCACCACCATTGGCAGCAGGCAACAGCGATGACAAAAGTGAGGATGACCCAATGGTAAGAAAAACCATCCATCCATTTACTATCAAGTCAAGACCAGTGGTCCCCAAGACAGGCACCCAGGAGGAAGTAGAGGCTGTCATAGACATGGGATAGAAGCTAGGCATTCAGACTAAACCCTTATCCAGCCCCATAAACTTCGAACAAGTCAATGAGTCACTAATTGGGGGAGCCCCTGCCACTGAACCCATACAGCTGGAGATGGGAGTTCACCCAGTTTGTTGTGGCACCAAAAATGACTGAAACAGTCATCCTGGGGCTGGCAAGGTTGGACAAATAGTGTTCAACCATCTCGTGGGAAGACAGCTACCGGAAAATAAAGCTGAGACTAGGCCCTTTCCCCCCTCCTGACCCTGCAGGAGAAGGAGCAGTAAGGCTGCTAGAGTGCGAAAAAACAGCTGCTACCAGAGAACAAGAAAAGAGCTAAACCGAAGAACTACCAAGTTCTTCGGCTTGGGGTAGGGTTGCTGCTACGCGTTATACTTCTTGTGAACTCTTGCGCCTGCGAGGTGCCCCCGCCTCGCAGGAATGGCCCTCCTCGCTACCGAGGGCCGGCCTCCATGACGGGTCTTGGGACCCACAGAGGTGGCATGCGAAAAAGAAGAGCTTGTGGGGTTTTTTAGAGAGGGAATTTTTAAGGGGTGGGAGGGTAAGGGCGGGTAATGGGGGTAACCCGTCGGGTAGGGGGCCAGTTCCTGCACATGCTCGCGGCGGTTTTTCTCTATCAGGTTCGGAGGTTATGGGGGAGGAGTGTGTTCCTATCTGTGAGGGTGGTTCTATCGACACGGTAAGTGGGAGAGGCAGGTATGGCGGAAGCGAGGGGTCATATCAAGTTCCGGGAGCACGTGCTCGATGTTTGAAAGCGATCACGCGCTCCGACCCCTTGGACTTCTCCCATTCCCCGGATGGTCAGGATCCTCAGAGCTTGGGCCTTCGGTTGATGTTGTGCAATGTTCGGTCCGTGGTGAACAAAGCCCCCCTTGTCTGTGATCTTATACAGGAGGGTTCCGCGGACCTTATGGGCATTACGGAGACCTGGTTGGGCACTGAAGGGGGCGTGCCCCTTGTTGAGATGTGCCCGCCGGGTTTCCGTGCATTCCATCAGCCGAGGGCCCAGGGTAGGGGTGGGGGGGTGGCGGTTGTGATTAGAGAGAGTCTAGAGCCGAGGGAGACCACTGTACCTCAGATTGCCGGGTGCGAATCCCTCTTTGTGAGATGGGGTCGTAGGTGTCAGATGGGTTTGCTGATCACGTACCTGGCTCCTTGCTGCGTGACAGCTGCCCTGCCCGAGCTCCTGGAGGTGCTGGCTGGGGTGGCAGTTGAGACCCCAGACTTTTAGTCATGGGGACTTTAACTGCCATCTTCCGGCTCGTCATCGACGGCAGCTCGGGAGTTCACGGCTTCCATGACGGCCTTGGACCTGACCCAAGTAGTTGATGGCCCTACTCACATTGGGGTGGCACTCTGGACCTGATTTTCTCTCTGGTCAGTGGTTGAGAGATCTGGACTTAAAGGAAATAGTCACTGAACCTTTGTCATGGTCAGATCACTCTCTTCTTCGCCTGGACTTTCTGACCGCCATTCACCACCGCAGGGAGACGGAGCCGATACGTTGGTTCCGTCCCAGGCGCCTGATGGACCCGGATGGGTTCCGGATGGAGCTTGGGCCATTTCCTGAGGGTCTGGCTCACGGCTCGGCTGAGGAACTTGTTGCGGCCTGGGAACGGGCCGCGGCGGGGGCCTTAGACCGTGTCGTGCCTTTGCGGCCTCTGACCTGGCGCAGGTCCCAACCGGCTCCTTGGTTCTCCGAGGAGCTGAGAGGGATGAAGCGCCGGAGAAGACGCCTAGAGAGTTCCTGGAGGTCTAGCCGTTCGGAAGCTGATCGGACACTAGTGAAGTCCTATACTAGGACTTACCTAGTGGCATTGAGGGAAGCGAGGCGTAGCTACGCCTCCTCCCTCATTGCATCGGCAGATAACCGCCCAGCCGCCCTGTTTCGGGTGACTCGCTCCCTCCTACACCAGGGGGAGCGGGATGACCCGCTGCAGGGATGTGCTGAGGAGTTTAACGGTTATCTATACGATAAAATCGTTCAGCTTCGGGATGGTCTGGACCAAGATTGCGGTGATGCGGGTGAGATGCTCGAGAGTGGTCTTGGCGATATTGTTTGGGATGAGTTTGACCCTGTGGCTCCCGAGGACATGGACAGGTTGTTGGGTAGGCTGAATGCCACCACGTGTTTACTGGACCCGTGCCCCTCCTGGCTGGTGCTGGCCACTCAGGAGGTGACACGAGGCTGGCTCCAGGCGATTACGACCGCTTCTTTGGTGGAGGGCGTCTTCCCGGCCGCCTTGAAAGAGGCGGTGGTGAGGCCCCTCCTTAAGAAGCCTTCCCTGGACCCGGCTGTTTTAGGTAATTATCATCCGGTCTCCAACCTTCGCTTCGCGGCGAAGGTTGTAGAGAGTATGGTGGCATATCAGTTTCCCTTGCACCTGGATGAAACTGTCTATCTAGACCCGTTCCAGTCCGGTTTCCAGCCCGGTTACAGCACGGAGACGGCTTTGGTCGCGTTGGTGGATGATCTCTGGAGGGCCAGGGATGAGGTTGTCCCTCTGCCCTGGTCCTATTAGACCTCCCAGCGGCTTCCGATACCATCGACCATGGTATCCTGCTGCGCCGGTTGGAGGGATTGGGAGTGGGAGGCACCGTTTATCGGTGGTTCTCCTCCTATCTCTCCGACCGGCCGCAGTCGGTGTTGACAGGGGGGCAGAGGTCGGCCCCGAGGCGCCTCACTTGTGGGGTGCCGCGGGGTCGATCCTCTCGCCTACTGTTTAACATCTACATGAAGCCGCTGGGTGAGATCATCAGTGGTTTCGTGTGAAGTACCAGCTGTATGGATGACACCCAGCTGTACTTTTCTACACCGGACCACCCCAACGAAGCTATCAAGTGCTGTCCCAGTGTCTGGAGGCCGTGCGGGTCTGGATGGGGAGAAACAGGCTCAAGCTCAATCCCGCCAAGACAGAGTGGCTGTGGATGCCGGCATCCCGGTACAGTCAGCTAAATCCGCGGCTGACCATCGGTGGCGAGTCATTGGCCCCGATGGAGAGGGTTCGCAACTTAGGCGTCCTCCTGGATGAACGGCTGTCTCTAGAAGATCATTTGACGGCCGTCTCCAGGAGAGCGTTCTACCAGGTTCGCCTGGTACGCCAGTTGCGCCCCTTTCTGGACCGGGATGCCCTATGCACGGTCACTCACGCACTCGTGACGTCTCGCCTGGATTACTGCAATGCTCTCTACATGGGGCTCCCCTTGAAGGGCATCCGGAGGCTACAGTTAGTCCAGAATGCGGCTGTGATAGATGGAGCCCCTCGTGGCTCCCGCATAACACCCATCCTGCGCAGACTGCACTGGCTACCTGTGGCCTTCCGGGTGTGCTTCAAGGTTTTGGTGACCACCTTTAAAGCGCTCCATGGCATTGGGCCGGGTTATTTACGGGACCGCCTACTGCTACCGAATACCTCTCACCGACCCGTGCGCTCTCATAGAGAGGGTCTCCTCAGGGTGCCGTCAGCGAGGCAATGTCGTCTGGCGACGCCCAGGGGAAGGGCCTTCTCTGTGGGGGCTCCCACCCTCTGGAACGAACTACCCCCCGGACTTCGTCAGCTTCCGGACCTTCGGACCTTCCGCCGCGGGCTTAAAACATACTTATTTAATTGTGCAGGACTGAGCTAGATTTTAAATTTATGGGTTTTAATTGGGTTTTATTTTTATATTTTAATTAACGGGCTTATAGAATAAGTTTTTTAATTGTTTTTATATTGTATTTATGTGTTTATGTGTTTTTTAAGTGCCTGTAAACCGCCCTGAGTCCTTCGGGAGATAGGGCGGTATATAAATACGATTAAATAAATAAATAAATAAATAAATAAACCACATCCAGGAAGGCCCCAAATCCCCAGAGAATATAGTGACTTGCCTGAAGTGTTTTAGTGGGGAGGAATGCAATGCCCTACTGCTTTACCACCCCACAGATTGTGCCATAGAGTTTGTGCCAGGAGCCAAACTGCCCAACTGAAGATGTACTCCATGACCCCAAAAAGACATGACTGAATTAAGGGACTACAATGACACTAATTTGGCCCAAGGATTCATACAACTGGCTAAATCAAGAGTAGCCACCCCAGTCCTCTTAAAAAAGAAAAGATGGGTCAATGAGATTATACATTGATTTTAGAGGTATTAATGTCATGTGGATGGAAAATACCTATCCATTGCCCACATGAAAGACATGCTAGCACACTTAGCAAAAGGGAAGGTGTTCACCACACTAGACCTGCAGGAGGCATACTACAGGGTGCAGATAAAGGAAGGTGATGAATGGAAAATTGTTTTTAACTTTAGGCAGCTTCCAATTCAAAGTAATGACTTTCAGATTACAAGGGGACCTGTCAGTCTTCATGCAGTTAATAAATGAGGTACTACATGAGCACTGTATAAAGGAGTCCTCATCTACTTGAATGTAATTTTCACTGCAACCTTAGAACAGCATGTCAAACTGGTATGCCAAGTCCTGAAAAAACTCCTTGCGGATAAGCTATACATGAAGTTGTCAAAATGTGAATTCCACAAGACAAGCCTGGACTACCTGTGTCAAAAGTGTCAAACGAGGGGGTTGAAATAGACCCAGCTAAAGTTAAAGTGGTCTTAGACTGGCAACCCCCTTGCACCCAAAAGCAGCTTAAGAGCTTCTTGGGGTTCACCAACTCCACAGGCAATTCATCCCATCCTTCACCTTCACCCTGCCCAGGGGTGGGGGGGGAATCTGCAGAACCACATCCAAGCCAACCCCTAAACTGGATTTTAAAATGCCAGTGGGCTTTTGAGGATATGAAGGCCTTGTTTGCCAAGGAGTCAATTCTCAGGCACCCTGATCCAGAACAGCCCTTCATCATCCAAGGTCACCCCAGTGATGTAGCCATTGCAGTTCTCCTCCAGAAGAATGCTAATGGGAACTGGCAACCAGCGCATACGCCTCCAAAAATTGATGGACACTGAGAGGAGGTGGGTGTGTAAGAGAAAGAAGCCTACACAGTCTGTTGAGCTGGAGATACTTCCTTGAAGTCAGTCATGCCCCATTTGAAGTGTGGACTAACCATAAGAACCTAGAGGCACTAAAAAACCCACAAAGGCTTTCCCCAAAGCAAGTCCACTGGGCACAGTACTTCAAACAGTTCAACTTCCAAGCTGAAGTACATTCATGGTGGGGGGGGACGCATCCTGGCAGATGTCCTATCACGCAAACCACAAATGACAGCAAACATGAAGAGGTGGTCCATGCCATGATTCCTCCCTCCCAACCTGCCTTGCAAGCCATGACCCACGGGCAGGCCAGATGACAGGACCTACAAGTGAGGATGGGATGACCCAAAGACTGAGGGACGAACTGCCAGCCAACCTATGGTACAATGACAACAAGGAGGCACTGACCCTAAGAGATGGACTAGCCTGGAAAGGTTCAAAGTTGTACATTCCCACAAGCCTGTGACTCCAAGTTCTTCAGCAGAGCCATAACTCTAAGCAGGAGGAGCACTTTGGTTACTTAAATCCTGCACTTGGCCAGAAGGCAGAAGGGACATTGAGGACCACATCAAGAGCTGTGCCACTTACGCAGTCATGAAGAAAAGGCCAGGAAAACCTCCAGGGCTACTGCAGCAGGTGGCAGACCCCTCAGGCCCTGGGAGGAGACTGCCATGGACTTCACTGTAGCGCTCCTAGAAAGTGGGGGAAATACAGTCATTTGGACCACAATAGATTTATTTTCAGAACAAGCCCATTTCACTGCTTGCCTGGGGGCTCCCGTCAGCAAAAAAAGCTGGCCAGATTGTTTATAAAACAAATGCATAGTTTGCATGGCATTCCCTGCAGAATTATTTCTGATAGGGGTGTCCAATTCACAGCAAAATTCTGAAGAGTGTTCGTTAGGTCCATTGCAGGGACTTAGCTCAGCTTTCCATCAAAGTATCAACTGTGCAGCAGAATGCGCAAATGCCATGATAGAGCAGTACTTAAGATGCTATGTCAATTACCAGCAGTCCAACAGGGCAGAGTTAAGCAACTGAGGTGGCTTACAATAATGTGGTACACAATAATGTGGTACACAGCAGCACTGGCCTGACCCCTTTTCAGGTCTCCAATAGCATGGAATTCATCCCCATGCCTAAGCTCCCTAGGGAGCCCCCCCCTCCTCCATGTCACTAAATGAGTGAATGGAGTCTCTGATGGTGGGAAATACCAAACTGGCTTTGTGAGAAGAGGCAAAAACTCATAAAGTGCAAGCTGACAAGCGCCCCAGCCCCCAAGAGCCATTCTGGGTTCAAAGCAAAGTTTACCTCTCAACCAAATATCTAAGGCTAAAATACCTGTGCAAAAAGCTAGATCTAAGTTTATATGACCTTTCCCTATAATGCAAGTAATGAACCCTGTTAAGGTATGGTTTAGCCTTCCTCGTCTGCTAAGGAAAGTGCATCCAGTCTTTCACAGCAGCTTTTTAAAGCCAGCGGTAGGCTCCCTGATCAGACTGGTAGATCAGGCAGCCCTGAAACCAATAGTGGGGCAGTGGGACATTATGAGGTAATGAAAATTCTGGATTCAAAATTGCATAGGGGCCGTTTGCAGTACCTTGTGTAATAGAAGGAATACCTCCTATCTGAGGCCATATGGGTCAAGAGCTGGGATGTAAAGGCAGATAGGTTGGTCAAATAGTTTCATGACGAGTTTCCCAAGAGACCTCCAGAGGAAGAGAAGGAGTGTGTGTGTAAGGATTGCCTAACATAAGAAAGTGAACATTCTTGAAACGGAATATTTCAAAAGGAACCTTTTATTAAGCAGAAGTGATAGCAATGGATTCAATGTCTGAATACCCAAGACAAGTAGGATTAAAGCAGTAGAGACCTCTCCCTTTAGCCAGAATGCAGATTTTAGCCAATACACAAGTGTGAAGATGTTTTCTTTACCAGTTGCCCTGAGAACTGGATAAGCATGTATTCCCATTGTTATCCTCCATTATCCTTTAAAGTGAAACAGCCCGCATGGCTGTCATAAACATTCCCCAAACTTAAAGAGATCTCAGGGCATTTGGCACCAGGATATAGGTTGTAAAATATCTGTTGACACAGGCAATGCTAATAAAATGAATCCAAGTCCCCCCTTCTCCCAACTGAATGGCAGTATCACTTTTAGAGATCTGACAGGGAGTTGAGTTGAGCCTTGACTAACTTCTCCCTTTATACTTTTGTCTTGCAGGTAGTCCTCTTCAACTGAGAGGGGCAGCCTGTTAACCTTGAAGCTGACTTGACCAGAGCAATCTTGGAGATTCAGTGTTGCCACACTGGAGCTGTGGGATAAGAAGGGGGGATTAGAGAAAGCTGGGTTTGTGTAGCCAAAATAATATACTTTCTCTTGGGAACCAAGGACATTCTCACACCTGGACTGTGGAAGGAGGAGTGAGGTAACCAGATGACCAGACAGCATCTTGATTGGACCATGTGACTGGTTCTTTGGGGTTGTGGGAAAACTTTCTCTTTTAATTAGGTGAAAACCACGGGAACCTTCAGAGTTGTTTTTTTCACCAGATCTGTGCCAATATGATTATTTCCAATAAAGTTATTATTTGAGGAATTCAGCTGCCTTACAGTTTTGCTTGCTATAGGATTATTACTTGGAACCCTGATACTAAGTATACAAAGACCTCGTCCCTTTCCTTGATTCTCATTCAGTAGTATGCCTCTTGTAGATCTAGTTTGGTGAAGATTTTCCTCTTTGCTATCATGTCTTTCATTAGGGGGAGTGGGTACATATTTTCCATGCAGACCCCATTAAAGTCATCAACCCGTCCTTTTTCTCTTTGAACAGCACTGATGTGGCCACCCTAGACTTTGCTGGCTATGTGAACCCTCTGGCCAGGTTTTAAACTTAGCACTGGCTCCCCATAGGGCTATGTGATCAGTTGCTACTTGTATTCACTGTACACACATGATTGTGTACCATCAGACCCATCTACTGTGATCATTAAGTTCACAGATGACACTACCATACTGGATCTTATTACAGGTGGAGACGAAACAGCGTACAGGGGGAGGTTCAAAAACGTTCTACATGGTGCTTAAAAAACAACCTGCACCTGAACATCAGCAAGACCAAGAAGATGGTGGTGGACTTCTGGAGGAAGAGAAAAGAACCTGCCCCACTTTACATTGAGGGGGACTGTGTACAGAGAGTTTCCTCCTTTAAATTCCTAGAAGTCCATCTCAATGAAGACCTCACCTGGAAAAACAACATGATCCAGGTGGTCAGGAAGGCCCAACAGAGACTCCATTAGGGTCTTGCGTAAAAACAGGGTGGAACAACAATTGATTACCTCCTTTTACTGGTCCACAATAGAAAGCATCCTCACTTATTGCATCACGGTATGGCATGCTGGTCTGACAGCCACAGATAGAAAAACATTACAGAGGGTGGTGAGCACAGCACAAAACATTGTGGACTGTCCCCTGATACCACTAGATGAGATCGCTAGGGCTTGCTGCCTTAGAAGAGTGAAGAAAATTCTCAGGGATGACTCTCACCCTGGTCATCACTTCTTTACCCTCCTACCATTGGGAAGGAGATATAAAAGTATAGCCAGCCGTACAAACAGGCTGAAGAACAGTTTTTATCCATGAGCTTTCAAACTCCTAAATGGAAATAACATCATAACTATGTAGTACGATGGACTGCAGGGCCGGCACAATATTTAACATGTTCACACTGGTGCAATAGGACTGGGTGTTTTGTTAATATGACTTATTGGGTTAAGGATTTTATGTCTTCACTGTGAGTTGTATTGTGTTGGGGGGTTGCACTGAGGGAGCTCAACCAATCTCATTGCACATATATTGTGCACTGACAATAAAGATTTGAATTTATTGATATACTCCCTTAATTCCTTCATTTCCCTCAGAGTCATGGAGTACTGCTTCGGTTTGGGTAGCTTCGCCCCTGGCACAATCTCTATTGCACAGTTGGTGGGCCAGTGAGGGGGCAGCGTGTTGCACTCTGCCTGTTTGAAAACTTCTGTGAGGTCTTGGTATTCATTGGAAATAAGGGGATTCCTGATCAGTTGTGGCTTCCGCTTTATCATGTCGCTTAGTGTTCTTCTGCTGCTGGACAGCTCTCCTCTTGGGACTGCTGGGAGGGGGAGGGGGCCTATCCCTAGCCTTAGTTTCCTTCCCCCACTTCCCACCAGATTTGGGGGGGGTCACTTGTCTAGCCAGGACAGTTTGAGGATCACCGTTTCAGTCATTTTTGGTGCCACCACAAAGTGGATGTTTTCCCAGTGCCTGCCCATCTCTAGCCTCACTGGTTCGGTGAGGAGCTTGGTGGGGACTCCCCTATCAATGATCCATTGACCTGTTCAAATTTTATAGGTCGGATCAGGGTTTTCACTCTGATCCCTAGCTTCAGGACAGTTTGCAAATGGATTAGGTAGATGGTGCACCTCAAGTCTATTATGACTTCTACATTTCCCTGGGCTCTGGATTTCAGTGCTATGATTTCCACTGGGATGGCAAAGGGGTGGATGGCTTCACTTACCATTGGGTTGTCCTTACCCTCATCATCACTGCCATAGGGTACTGGCTGTTGGATGTCCCTAGCCGGAGTTCTCTCCCCCTCACTTATGGTAGGAGAGATGTCAATGGCTTGGCAGGCAAACTTCCACCCCTCTCTCGGCTTTTGTTGCCTTGGTAGGCTCCGGTGGCTTCTCCCTTGACTGGGGAGTGGGGGCAAAGCACTTGACAGCCCAATGGCCTTGCTGGCTACAGTAGAAGCATTTGATGGCAGTCCCAGAGCTCTGCTGGAGGGATATGTAGATTGACCGGGGGTTGATCGCTTCCCCAGTTGTCGCTTCTCCAGTTGGGTCCTTGGCTTTGGTTCTGTGGTTCTGTGTCACTTGCATTGCTTGAGCTCAAGGTACATTGCTACTGCCATCCAGTATCACTAATGGATCTGGTCAGGGACCCCTCGGTAAACATACGCATTTAGAAGCTTATGGTCCAAGCCTTCTTTGAAGAAATAGACCGGTAGCCTCTCCAGCCACTGCTGCAGCCTCCCAGCCATTCTCCAGAACTCTTGGACATACTCTCTGATGGGCTGGTCCCTTTGTTTTAGTTCATGGATTTCAGCTTCAGCTTGCACGGCCTGGAAGTTGTCCTCAGCTCTTGAAAGAAGGTGTCAATGTTCCCCAGTTCTAGCATGTCCTCATCATGGAGTTGGGTCACCCACTCCACTGCTTCCCCCTCCAGGTTTGCTGTCACTGTGTGGACTATTGCTTGGCCACTCTAGTGGTCAGCTGCATGGTCATCTATATGAACCCACACCTGATTCAGAAAGAAAGCCAGTCCCTGTCAAGGGTGGCTTTCATAGGAGGAGGTGCAGCTAGGTGAGGAGGAGGATAGCGTTGCGGCAGTGGCCAAGCTGGGAGCCAACAGTCAGGGACCCAATTGGCCCCAGAGTAGTATGCCCAAGGTGGGGTACCCTGCCATCCCAGGAGGTAATGCACCTGGCTGGGCAGGTTCATCACCTAATAGAAGTATGGTGGGCTTCGTTGCAGGGTTGGGCTCAACTGCACTGACTGTGGCAGAGGAGAGCTACCGGCTGTTTTGCTGCTGCTGGAGCCAGTCCATGGTGGAATGGGAATGTCAAGGCAGGTTGGCTCATGATGCCGGGCCATTCGAACCTGCACACCTGCCCCATCCTCTCGATTTTCATCTGGTCAAACCTCTCCTGCAGGGGTAAGCTGTCTGGTATCTCCATTCCACCATCTGCCCTGGGTAAGCTGTCAGGTATCTCCATTCTCCAGACTTGTGTAGCTCAGGAGGTCTTCTCTCTCTCTAGTGCGGGGCAAAGGAGGCTGATTCCCATGTGGATGACAGTGAGAACTCCATCCCAAGCCTCTGAATGAAGCCCTGGCGTCTGAGGTCCTCTTCAGCCCAGCATAGGTCCCAGGTGGCCATTAGCGTCTTCAGGCCCTCCATGGGGGTTTGCAGGCTCTCTGTAGGGGTTGCACTGGAGGCTCCCTCCCCCGGCTTCTCCATCTCCATAGTTTTCCTTCACTGCTTCACTGCTCCCTCGAGAAATCAGGTGAGCATCTGGGGCTCAGGATCCCAGAGAGACACTCCGGTTAGAACGGGAAGTTAAGAGAGTTGTTTTAATGACAGCATTGTGAGTAACACACCCACTGAAAGCAGAACTCCAAGGCAGGTAGATTCCTCAAAGAACATGTTTATTGGATTCATCACATCAGCAGAGCTGGTGAAAACCAACTCTAAAGGTTCCTGCAGTTTTCCCCTAATTAAAAGGATAAGAATCCTCACTCCCAGGTGTCACCAGTCACATTGACCAATGAATGTAGCTGGCAGACTCCTCTCCTCCTTCAACAGCTACCTGTTATGATGATCTTGGTTCCCACAGGAAAACTTTTTGTTAGCTGGGCTATCTACTTTTCCACTCCCTTCTCCCTTTCAGGCTTCATGGCAACTTTGAGGCAGCACAAGATGGCTTCAGTCAAGTTCACTTGAGAGATAATTTAACCAGTAATATTTTTATGATAAGTTTCACAGAAATGTTACTAACATGTGATGTCCAGTTTCTGGAACATTTACGGAAGATAAAATATTAGCTTGCTTTTTTCCTTATCACTATGTCCTCTAATGTGCATTCTGAATGCATATTGCCCTAGAACAAAATATCAAAAAAATAAAATGTTCGTTAGCAATAACTAAAGCTGTTGTAATAATATTGTGCTAAATAATATTGTGCTAGGAAAAAATGAATCTCGCAAACAAATTAAATTGAAAAGAAAATTGAAAAGAAATTTCAATTTTTAGATTAATGAACTTTTCTCAGTGTAAGATTTAAAAGTTTCTGTACTATATATGCTGTGTGTGTATGTATGTGTGTGTACCATGTTGGATAATAAATATTATTTGAAAATAAGAGCATGGAATTTTCATACAATAATAATATTTGACTAGTATATACCTTTTCCAAGGGGGTCTAGAGAATATATAGAATCCAGCTCCTTTCAGCAACAGTACTATAGCATGCTAAAAAACATGCTAGATTTTTAAAAGTAATCACTAATACGTAATCACTAACTCATCAGAATGCATCTTTAATATATATAAATTCATTTTATCAGATACATATATCTATTGCTATACACATAAGCATGAAAAAAAATCAGATGCTCCTCTACTTACAACTGGTCACTTAGTGACAATCCAAAATCACAACCTACCTGAAAAAGGAGATTTATGAGCCAGATGTGAAGTTTTGATGGTTGCTTCCCTGAGCAGCCACATGACTACACTTTGGGCACTTGGCAACATACCCACATTTATGGCCATCTGCAACTTCCCTCAATAACGTGACAATGTTTTAAGAAGTTTTGCCAAAAACTGGCATTTCTGAGTTTTGGCAAAACCACCCCATAACAAACAATGGACTATGGCATCTGTACTTATGACTATCACAAAAAACTCATAAAATTGGGTTAATCATCTGACTGACTGATTTTACAATTTATGATCATGGGTGGGATCCTCTCTTTTACCCCATCAGCCATTTCCACCATATAGTGCTCCCATTGGTGCTCCAAAACAGCTGGTAGAACTAGGTTTTGAAATCCTTCTAGTATGCCTCTAGAAAAGGCTCCTCTAGACCCCACCAGATTGTCAGAGTTTGTTGCAGCAATCAAATCCAGAAAGCACACACAGGTAACTGATGCAGCAGGATTCATTAACTTCTCTTTATATACATAATAATACATGAGACATATATACAATACCAAGAGTGGTTCTTTTAACGTGGCAGAGATGACAAGCAAACACAGGCAGAGGAGAGAACAGTTTCAGTTCAAAGTTGCAGACTAGTTTGCAGCTTCAGAGCTCAGAGCTTAATACAGACAAAGAGAACCTCCTCTATACAGGGCAGTTAAACTAAGCCTAAGCCACACCCAGGCTCCTTGCTGTTTCAGTCAAATACTGTTTCAGTTTTCAAACAATTCCCATTGGCTGACCTTGTTTCTATGCCTATACATTGGTTGACCTTGTTATGTCTCTGCCAGTCATGAATATACTGACATTCCTCCCTTCATGATGGAATAGACTAAATCCAAATTACATTAATATTCTTCAGATACCTGAATTAGAAGACCCAAATTCATGGTTCCCTCCAAATACCCGAGAATCCCTTTTACTGTGATATATCCTTTGCAATGAAACAAAGAAACAAATGCCAATAAGCTGACAATCCCCACCTTGTAACTTTCCAGGGTATGTGCAACCATCAGCCTTGTAACTCTTGAACCCAAGATCTTTCAATGCAGTATCTAAACATATATTACAATTCCTGGCTGCTACAGCCCATGAATGGCCTTGTTCAATTTATACACCATGTTAGGCTTTTTACTCTCATACCCTGGTGCTTGAACCATGTAAATTTCTTTCTCTAATTCTGCATTGAGTTATGCAGTAGTTATGTCAAAATGCCAAATTTTATGGCCACATACCTGACAATGCTAAAGCCAGCCTTATGCTTTCACTCTTTGCTGTAGACGTGAATACCTCATCATAGTGCACGTTTTTCATCTGTGAAAAACCTTGTACCACTAACCTTGCTTTATATTGTATCTCATTATTGGGTATCACTTTCTTTTTGTATACCCACTTATATCCTACAGCTTTGCAACTCTGTGGCAAAGTCATAGATGTGAACACTTTATGTTCACCCATGGATTTCATTTCCTTGTCCATGGCTTCTTTCCACTTTATTTGTTCAATTTTACATAATGCCAACACTTTCTTATAGTTTCTTGGCTCATACCATACATTACAGACTTTAACTTCACTAGCAGAATGCCTGTCAGGTTGAATCCCCTTGTTCCATCATTCTGACCTGCATGGCATTGACTGCTGCTGTTTCAACCCTCTCTTCTTCACATCTTTTTCAGCTTCTCCTCTCTGAACGCTGACACCATCACTAAATGAGTTACTGACACTAAGTGAGTTACGGTCATTAAGTGGATCACCATCACTAAGTGAATCCTTCCAAAAATTGGCATCAGTTCTGTTCCAATTTTGGTCTGCAAAGCTAGTAGATCTGGAAATCACTATTCTCTTGCTCCCATCGCTAAAGCAATAGCTCTTTGAGCCTGGCTCATAGTCCATAAACCTGAGCTTTCTAGATTTTGGGTGTCCTTTTCTTCTGACTGCTTTTGGAATATGCACCCATGCATTGCTTCCAAAAACCCTTAAATGTGCCAGAGATGGCTTTCTCCCAACACTGCATATGGAGTATCATTAATAGATTAACTCCACAGCCTATTGATTAAATAATTAGCAGTCAACAGCAGTCAACCCCAATATGACCTGGTCAGACCAGAGTCCTCCAGCAGTGAATCCTTCATGGCTTGTAAGACTCCATTCCGCCTCTCAACTACACCATTCTCAGCTGCTGTATACGAATTAGTGTGTCTGTGTTTTATTCCTTTTTTTATTATTAAGTTTTTATTTTTCCAATATAAACATAAATATTTTGTGGACAGTACATTGATTAGGTCAAGTCTTTTTTATACAATGTTAATAATAATAATACAAATAATATGTAGAATTGTAATCTTCCAATTTCAAACAATAGTCTCATTTCATATTCCTTTTACATTTTCTCTTTAATTCATTTAAGCATAAATAACATTTCTTCACACCCTGTATTTATTATCCCTTAGTAAATATTGTCATTCAATATTTTAAAAATCACTCATTATTCCATCATAACATAAATATTCCAAATGTATAGGATTACAAATAACACCAATTATTAACAACATTCAATCTATATGGGAGTGTATATCTCAAAGTCCCTACCATTTCTAAAACTTAATATTTTAAATTCACAATATCTTTTAACACACTGTTAATATTAATACTTCGTTCTGGTTGGAATCATCTAGCAGTGTGGGGGAAAGTGAATGGTCTCCGTTCCTAGAACCCGAATTGTTCACATTTTGGGGACCTTTCTGGGTGCAAAGAGCCTGGAGGGCTATGCAGCCTAGAGGGGAAGTCCAGAGTGCAACAAAGTGAAAGGCGATCACTTGTTGCACGGAAGGACACCCCTGTCAAACCAACATGAATGTGTCTGCCATTGTGTTATGGCAGACCCGAGGCTGCGATGATCCAGAGAGCAAAGGGAAGAGAAGATTTTCATAGCAGACTGTGAGACATTTGGAATGGCTGATTATCCTGAAAACTGCAGGGCTGACAATCGCTTGGAAAAGTAAGTCCTGTTTACTTGGTTAAAAGGAAACTCTAGCTGTGGGAGCGGGTGGTGACTCAGCAGGAGGAGCAGTGATTCAGCATAATTCATCTAACCGCTAAAGTGGTGAAGAAAAAGAAAGACAAAAGCGTTTGTGACAGTGATACAGCAGTGAGAAGGGGAGACATTCTGGTGAGAAATTGAAGGAAAGTAGAAGTGAAGAAGGAGAGAAAGCTGGCATCCTAGAGTGACAGGAAAAGAAAGGAGAAAAAGAAAAGTGGTGAGAGCAGACAAAGACACGCCATGACGGCAAGAGAGGCTTGAGGAGATGAACACCCGAGCCAAAAAGTTGAGAAAGAACCTGCCACTTTAACAGAACTTTTGAACAGAAGAACCAGAAAACCCCGAGGCTGAATAAAGGTGGAAAAAGACAATAATAATTTATAATAAATATAATTGAGATAGTAAAGACTCAGGAGGAGTAAAAAGAGTTATAATCGGAAGAAGATGCAATGATTCATACTCTCTTAGAATTAAATATTTGAACTCTGCATTTAAGGCATATTTATTATCTCTTATTGACTATTTCCAAGCTAATTAAGAAGACCTAAAGGATCAATTATACCTATATATTTTATATACAAATAATAGTGGTAATTGTAAGTACTTATGAATTAGTAATATTGATAAAAAACGTATTTTAGGGAGAGTTAAACTATAATATTTTTGTATTTGTATCTAACCACTTAAAAATTTGGATATATTTATCTGTTTATAACCTGTTTTATACTCAATTCTATCGATACTCTGAATTGTTAATACATTGATAATTGTAATTACCTTTCTGTGCAAATTGATAACTAAATTTATAATTAACTTTAGATATATACTAATTATAGATATATACTGATTATCAACACCCACTTTTATACCTATATAGGCCTGAATATTGATATAATTTAAAACCTAGTTGGTATATTCTGTTTAATCTACATAGATTATTGATAGTAATATTTATGTCATAACATAAATAAGCTAAAGTTTACTACCATATTCATTATTTATATTTACTCTTATTTTAATATTAATACGTATTAATATTGATATTTATATGTAGACTCAGACATCCTTTGATAGTTAGATAGCCATTGGTTTTGCTTTTGCTTTTGTCTTTACTTCTGTCTTTGTTGATAGTTAGTTGTTATATATGTTGATTAAGTTGTCAAGGTTGATTAAGAATAGAGATAGTTAACATTAATGGAATTGATTACCTAATAGCTAATTTTTAACATAAGAGGGGTAAAAAAGGGGATATATGTGTGTGAGTGTGTGTGTGTGTGTGTGTGTGTGTGTGTGTGTGCGTATAATAAGTAAAAATAACAACAACAACAACTATAAAAAGACAGATAGTCAATGGTTGATGATAGTGTGGAAAAACATTTATAGAATACTGGGAGAACAAAGTAGGGCATTGAAAAAGATTACCAGTTTTACAACAATGACTTTGAAATCAGGGGAAAAAAACCTGCATCAAACTCAATGATAGCGATGGCTTCCCACTAGACCAACAGTGGACAGAGGGATTACCAAAGGTGGAAAAAGCTAATATGACTCCAAACATGCAAACAATGCAAAACACTCTGACATTGACCCCGGAAACAATGGCAAAGATGCAAGAAACCTTGTCTTGCAATGACGGAGAAATGAAACTCAATATTCAGAAATCAGATAATAAAATGAATAATTCAGGAAACAATTCAAAAGAATGAACAAAAAATAAAAATAGTAGAAGCCAAAACAGAACAAAATGAAAAAAAAAATAGACATGGCAGATCAGAAAATGATGGCAATAAATAAAGATCTCAAAGAGTTGGTAATCCAATTAGAAATGGACTGGGCATCATTTTAATTAAGGTTCCAAAATGTGGTAGAGACAAAGGATGAAGACCTAGGACAGATTATGGCAGGCATTATAGCAGAATCTCTACAAGGGGTAAACAAGAAATTATGAATGAATTGGACAAGGTATATCGGATATCAGATCCAAATGAATTATGCTAGATGCCATGAATTGTCTAGAGAAGTCCATATTAGATTTGTCTGAAAGAAAATCCAGGATATAGTCTACAATATCACCAAGAAGAACCATTAATGTACAAAGAGAAGGAAATAATCACATTGAAGCAAATCCCTAGAAGAGTCCGAGAACAGCGTAAAAAGACTATCATTTCTTGGCAATACAATTGAATAAATGAAATATTTTGTTTAGGCGGATACTTCCGGAAGGAATGCTTGTGTCATGGCAAGGCAAGAAGGTTAAAATTGATAGTTTAGTTTAGATAGCACAAGACTTTTTCGACCAATTGATGGGAAATGAAGAAGATCAGAGTAGTAAGGATGAGTTGGAGACTATGAGTCAAGAAGAGGAATCACTACAACGTCAGGAAACCAAAAGAGGAGTCCGGGAAGAGAGAAGCAAAGAAGAAAAAGGAAGCCAAGAAGTAAGAGGAATAAAAACAAGACAGCAAATAGTCACAAAGGCCAACAGATACTAATACTCAATAGACAGACAATAGAATGGAAGATTTGAAATTAATATCAATAATGAACTAAATGCAGTGCCAAAAAGGAGACAGATATTTACAAAGCTAATTAAACAAAAAACAGACATAGTGTGCCTCCAAGAGGTTCACATCCGAAAGCAAGATGAAAAATATTTAGAGTACAATAAACTAGGGAACCTCTATACAGCTTTGGCAGAAAAGAAGAAGAAAGGGGTGGCAGTATACATTAAGGAAGGAGTAGAGGCTAATCAAATATATGCAGACCCAAAAGGAAGAACCGTAATGATGGAAATAAAAAGAGGGCATACACTAATTTTGTTAATTATTTATGCACCTGACAAAAACCAGGGGGAGTATTATAAGAAATTGCATGAAAAGATAATTGTGACAGGCCAGAGGAATATATGTATTGTGGGTGATTACAATGGGATAGTCAATAATAAAAAAGATTATGTCAGTGATAAAAATAATAAGAAAAAAAGAAATATACCATCAAAAACTTTTTTTAGAATGATAGATGAATTAAATTTGGTAGATATGTGGAGAACCCTACATCCAAAAGAAAATATAGAAATAGAAAAAATTGAGATCTCCCCAAACATATGGGCAGATCATAACCCCCTTGAGATAATTTGGAGAGGCCACTAGAGAAAAAGAAAAAGATGGACGCTAAACCCCCAAATCTTAAAGGAAAAGGAATATATTGAAAGGATAATGGAGGAATTGACATTATTTTTTAAAGAAAACAAAAAGCAACATACCTCATTAACAAATGTATGGGATATTATGAAAGCCCGTATAAGGGGAATATCTATAGCCTATATGGCAAGGAAAAATAAGGAAAAATGGAAGAAACACAACACTCTAATGAAAGAAATTGAAAAATTGGAGAATCAACTCCAAATAAAACCAGGAGATGAACTGGTTAAAGAAACTTTGACCCATATTAGACATAAATTAAACATCTTAGAGCAAGCGGAGGTCGCAAGAAATTTAAAATTTTTGAAACAATTCTTTTTTGAACATAATAAGAGTGGAAGGTGGCTGGCCTACAAATTGAAGGAGAAAGAAGGAAGGATTATCCAACAATTATTTAATGAGACGGGGACCCCACAAAACAATGAAGAAGAGAAAAAGAAAATTGTACATAATTACTGTGCGAATCTTTATAAACAAAAGAAAATAGCAAAGGATAAAATTGACAATTATTTGTTGGAAGAAGGGATTACACCATTAGAGAGAGAAAAAGGGATAATGCTAAATAGAAAAATAATGCCAGAAGAATTGAGAGTGGCAATCCTAAGACTTAAGAACAAGACAGCAGGACCGGATGGCCACCAGGGGGAAGTCTATAAAAAATGAGTGAGATTATAGAACCAGTGTTGTTGGAAATATGTAATGAAGCACTGTATGAAGCAAAAATACTGGATTTGTGGAGGGAGGCATACATTACCTTAATTGCAAAAGAACGTTCAGATAAAAATCAAATTGGAAATTATAGACCAATTAAATGTAGATTACAAAATATTTATGAATATAATAGCAGAAAGACTGAAAAGAATATTGAATGGTACTATACACCCAGATCAAAACGGCTTTCTTCCAAACAGACAAATATGAGATAATACAAGAATAGTAGACATATTGGAATATTATGAAGCTCACCCAGATAAACAAGTGGTCCTCGTTTTTCTGGACACCCAAAAGGCTTTTGACAATTTAAACTGGCAATTTATGATTAGGCAAATTAGAAAAATGAAATTGGGAAGTAAATTCGAAAACATGATAGCGTCAATATACACAACGCAGAAAGAAAAGGTAATGGTAAATGGAGATACCACCAACACATTTCAGATAACCAAGGGGGTACGTCAAGGATGCCCACTGTCGGACTTCCAGCTTGGCTCCGCTTCGTTGAAAAAGCAGTCTTGTTTAGACTGCTAACCTCGTAGTCTGTAGAGCTGTCAGGACATCGTAAATCACATCCGACAGCTTGTAAAATCTCTTCCCTCGGGCAAAAAGGGAGAGATGAGCATTCAGGCTGAAGTTGAGACACCCAAAAAAGCCACAGGCTTGAGGGAAGAGCGCCTTCTATAGCCTGAAAAGCTCTGGACTGGGGGGGGCCCTGCCTTGGCAGGAAAAAAACATCATGTCCAGTCTCCAGGGCAGAAATTGATTTATGATGGATTGTAATGTGGATGGAGCAGAAACTGGAGTTCTAGCATTTGTTTGTAAGAAGACTGCAAGCCCCTGAGGATATATTTGTTGCGAAGATAGGAGAGAAGAAAGCAAACGGCGTTTTGTGGAATATGTGTACTGGAAACGAAAGTTAAAGAAATGCTTACTAACAGCTAGTGTGGAACTAGAAGATATATAGGAAGATACTGACTAAATGGAAGAAATGAGAATTTTATGATTTATATTTTTTCTTCTTCTTTGGGATTATAGTGACTTAAAAGAAAAGTTTTTTGAATTTTTCTTTTTTAACTCTTTTTTGTCATTTTTTTTTATATTTTAAAAAAATGGCTTTTAAGCAAATAGTACCAAAAGTCACTAAAAATTTTGAAATTTCTTTTTTTTTTTTATTCAAAAAGTTTTACAAAAAATTTTTTTCCCCCTTTCCCCCAACCCCTCTCCCTTCACAAACCCCCTCCCCCCTCCCCCCCGTGGCTTCCCGGAACAAACACAAGATATAGTTAAAAATAAAACAAACATATGCTAAAAAAATTTTTTTCCCCAAAACTATTATACCAATTCTCCCTCTCTAGCTCTGACTTCCTCCTTACATAACCAAAATCCTTCAAAAAATTAACAATAAACAGTAATAAAATATATAGATCAGTAGAACAAATTAATCCTAAAATATTTAAAACCAGCTAAAGCATAAAAATCCAATCCAGTTCAGAGAATATCTCCCTTATAACTTCTATAACCATATAATTTCCCCCCCAAGTCTTTCTTACATAAGATCTTTCGAGAATATTCTATTTAAGATTCAATACAACAGATTATAAAATTTCAATACAGGGAAATTACAATATCTGTTCAACTTTAGTCCTTCCTCGTCAAAATCCAGTATAAATCCAAATATCTAGTCTTTTATGATGGTTATAAAACATATAATCAACCCATTTCTTCCAAATCTTCCTTACGTATTGTCTTTCAGAAACGCTAAAATCTTTTTCTGTTAATATTTCCAAAAAAAAAAATTCTTTCAAAAATGATACTTTTGTCTCTTGCCATTTTTGATGCATTAGTCTCTGTCTTTCCTTCATTACTCCTTTTGAAAAGTCAGTCACAATATTTCCTAATAGTTCCTTATGTCCAAGAATCCACGAGTTACTGCCGTATATTCCCTCAATCCGAAAAGAGAACTCTTGAAAAGCATTAACCCTGTGAATTTTTCCATTTCGGGAGACAGCCTCCTGTAGCACAAATTCAGGCTTTTCATCCAAACTTTTTAAAAAAGGCTTCTTTACATCCATTCCATATTCCAAGTCCTGATTACTTTGGTTAATTTCCTCCAAACTCTCATCCAAAACGCCTCCATTTTTTTCCAATTCGTATTGTTGAGTAATTAAATACATTCTTTCTGTATAATCCTGTATAAAGTCACGAATCCATTCTTCTGAAAAAACCTTCATGGCAAAGTTCTTGCTGAAAATCCCCTTATGAAATACTTAAACAACCTAAAATAATCCAACAATCCACAGTCCAGTACAATAAGATAAAATCTCCATTCAGTTTCACTTTCTCAACAAGTAAACGCCATTTTATTTCATTGTGTTGATTGTAGATGAGAGGGAAAAAAAAATTTTTTTAAAAAGAAAAAATAGAAGTCAGATTTAATACTTGCAATTTAAATGACTGATCTCCTGTGTTTTATTCCGTCTGCTTATAAATATCCATAACAATCAATTGAAGCAGAAGTGGTCGCTCTCTTCTCTGTCTGCTTAAAGCAGAAACACACTGGGGCTGGAGCTTTGCAGAAGGAATTCCAGGGAACTTTCCCTTTCGAGTTCCCCAAACGGGGCCTCTAGAGAGAGCTCTACCTTTCCTTCTTCTGCTCTTTCCCTTCTCCTTACCGGGGAAGGTACTTTCAGCCGTTGATTTCGTCGGCTTTTACAGAATCCCAGCGCGGGCGCCCTTAGGGCGTCCTTCGGAGAGAGCGGAGCCACCAGAAGCCAAATTTTGAAATTTCTTCAGTTCAGATTCAAAAATTAAAAGAAGAAATCAAAAAGGAATTAAGAAATTCTTTACAGGAGTTTTTGGAGAGTCATTTTTTAGAAATAGATCAAAAATTTGATGAAATAGAGAAAGAGATGTTGGATTTTAAGGAAGTGGTGGAAGAGCAGAAGAGGGAAGTGAAAATGGTAAAAGATGCAATTGCGCAAATATTAAGCTCTTGTATTCAGATGGAAGATAATCTTGAAGAAATTAATAAAGCTAATTTAGAGTTGCAAAGGAAAATAGAGGAAATTCAAAAAAATCAAAACAATTGGAACTTAGATAATAAGATGGAAGATATACAGGCAAAGATAGATAGGGCAAATGAAGAAAGAATAATATTACAATATAGATTAATGGAATATGCTATAAGGGTGAGTGGGTTGAAGCAAAGTAGGAAAGAAAATTTAAAAGAGATTTTTATGCAAGCCTTTGCTCAGATAAAGGGTGTGGAGTCAGAAGACTTTGAGATTAATATTGAAAGAATTTATCGTGTTAATTTTTGGTGGGCAAGACAAAATAGAGTACCGAAGGATGTGGTTATTTATTTTACAACTAAAAATATTAGGTATGAAATTTTGCAAGCCTTTTATAAAAATAAATTTCAAATATTGGGACAAGATAAAAATGATGAAGGAAATTCCTCCTAAAATGTTAAGAAAGAGAAGAGAATTTGCTTTTTTAGTGGATGAGTTTAAGAAACATCAGATATATTTTAGATGGGAAGTTCCAATGGGTTTGTCAGTGAATTTTAGAGGCAGAAAATATTTTCTCAATTCAGTTATGAAAGCAAGACATTTTTATATTAATGTTTTAAAGAGTGGGAATCCTTTGTTGTTAGATGCTAAGTTAACTGGTTTGGAAACGATGGAAAATAGAATAGGAGAGGGGAGGAATGTTTAAGACGTGAATATGATGATTATGGTTAATTTTTGGAATTGATTTGTTTAGGATATAAATTATAGGATTTTTGTTATTTGCTATTTGTATGGTATAAATCTATGGGATGATATTATTTAATTGTGAAGGATGGAAAGTAAAAATTATGAATTTAGATAATGTTGTGGATGTAATGATTTTAACTGTTTACTGTTATATTGTGTATGTAGTTTAAATGATTATTTGTTTTAATTGGAAATATTGTATTTGAGAGATCTTATTTGAACTGATATTTGATTGATGGAATAGTATTGGAAGATTGGACATTAAATGTTATGAGTGATGAGAATTTGAATTTGAGAAGTTGGATTGTAATTTAAGAAATGGACTTATGAAATTTGAAGGAATATACAAGTGGGTGAAAAAATTTGAATTTTAGAAGATGGACTAATTTTTTAAAATGGACTGTAAGAAGAACGGACATTAAATGTTATGGCAATTGAAGAAATATATAAGTATGAAAATTTGAGTTCGAGAAGATGGACTGTAATTTAAGAAATGGACTTATGAAATTTGAAGGAATATACAAGTGGAAAAAATTTAAATTGGAGAAGATGGATTAATTTTAAAAATGGATTGTAAGAAGAAGTAATATGTGAAGTTGGTACTGCTTCTTTTCTTTTTTCCTTTTTATTATTCTTTCCTATCTCTTTATTTTTATTGTGAGGGGATTTAAAGTTTTAAATTTTTGAAGGAGGGAAGTTATGTATATTTTGTATACTTTAGCATGTGATTGTTGGTCATAATACCCGGTATTTGCTCTGGGAAGCCCGGGGGGAGGGGGAGGGGGGGAAAGGGGGGGGAATGATACATGAATTGATTATTAATGTACAGTAATGTTTGAAGATATGAAATTAAAATTTAAAATGATACTGGGGCTGCCCGACTGCCATTTCAGAAAGAAGGAGAGAGGAGTAGAAGGAGGGAAGAAAGTAGGTAGGAAAGAGTTGAGAAGGAGGAAGGGAATAAGAAGGTTAGATAGGGTGGAAAAAGGGAGGAGTGAAGAAGGAGGAGAGGAAGTAGTAAAGTGAAGGAGATGAAGGATGTGAAAGTAGTAGAGGGTAGAGAGGGAGGTTGTGAAGAAAGAAAGTGGCAGTCGGGCAGGCCTGAATCAGTAATAAATAAAAATTAATGATTAATGATGGATAATAGTTTGTACATAAATATGATGTTGGAAAATGGAAATAATTTTTTTTTTTTTAAAAAAGGATGCCCACTGTCGCCACTTCTCTTTATTCTAACATTAGAAATATTACTATATAAAATCAGAGCAAATTGAGAAATAAAGGAAATGAAAATTTAAAAAGAAGAGTATAAAGCACAGGCCTTTGCCGATGACATGGTATTCATTTTTGAGGAACCTTTGGAATCCAGTCCCATTCTAATACAGGAAATAGAAAAATATCAGGAAATAGGTGGACTTAAAATTAACAAAGAGAAAACCAAAATGATAGTTAAAAACTTAACAACAAATCAGAAAAAATAATTAAAAAAAGTAAATAAACTTACAAATTGTAAAAAAAAAATATTAAATATCTAGGTTAACAGCAAGATGTTCGTCATTTGTAAAGGAGGATAACCATATGGTACTAATTCAACAAATAAAGAAGGATTTGGAAAGATGGGAGATGCTACAACTATCACTTTCAGGTAGGATAGCGACTATTAAGATGAATATTCTATCCAAATTATTATACTTATTTCAGACAATTCCCATATTATTTATTTATTTATTTGTTTATATTTCTATACCTCCCTTCTCCCGAAGGACTCAGGGTGATTTACAGCCATATTAAAACAGTTTTTACAAACACTAAAATGATTTAAAATGAAGTATTTAAATTTAGGCTGATTCCTTAAAACCATTTAAAATTCCCAATTAAAATTATCAGGCCAGTCCTGCATGATGAAACAGCCATGTTTTTAGCTCGCGTCGGAAAGTCCGGAGATCAGGGAGTTGGCGAATACCAGGTGGTAATTCATTCCAGAGGATTGGGGCCCCCACAGAGAAGGCCCTCCCCATGGGGGTCGCCAGCTGACATTGTCTAGCCAATGGCACCCCGAGGAGGCCCACTCTGTGGGAGCGCACTGGTCGCTGGGAGACCGTCGGTCGCAGTAGGCGGTCCCGTAAATAGCCAGGTCCCATGCCATGAAGCGCTTTAAAGGTGGTAACCAGTACCTTGAATTGCACCCGGAAGATCACCGGAAGCCAATGCAGCCTACACAGGAGTGGTGTTATATGGGAGCCTCAATTTGCTATCACCCACGCGGCTGCATTCTGGACCAGCTGAAGCCTCCGGGTGCTCTTCAAGGGGAGCCCCATGTAGAGAGCGTTCCAGTAGTCCAGATGGGAGGTGACAAGGACATGGGTGACCATGCATAGGGCATCCCGGTCTAAGAAGGGACGCAACTGGCGAATCAGGCGGACCTGATAGAAAGCTCCTCTGGTGACAGCCGTCGTTTGATCTTCCAACAACAGCCGTGCATCCAGAAGAACGCCCAGGTTGCGGACCTTCACCGTGGGGGCCAATGACTCGCCTCCCACAGTCAGCGATGGAGTCAACTGATTATACCGGGATGCCGGCATCCACAGCCACTCGGTCTTGGAAGGGTTGAGCCAGAGCCTGTTTCTCCCCATCCAGACCCGCACGGCCTCCAGACATCGGGACATCACTTCGATGGCTTCGTTGGGGTGGAAATGTACAGCTGCGTATCATCAGCGTACAGATGACACTGCACCCCTAATATCATTAGGTAAGAAGTTTTTTGGAGAATTTAACAAAGTTATTACAAAATTTGTTTGGTCAGGAAAGAAGGCAAGGATAAAACTACACTCTCTCCACGATAATAGAAAGAGGGGAGGTTTTGGACTCCCGGTGTGGAAATTTTACCACAAAGCAGCTACTCTAGTCTGGATAAGGGACTGGGTTAACTTAAATAACAGAAAAATCTTAACATTAGAAGGACACGATTTACAAAAGGGGTAGCATGCCTTTATGTGGGATAAAAGGAATAGGACACACTCATATTTCTTTAGACACAAAATAAGAGATGCATTATTACAAACTTGGAAGAAGTAAGGGGAAAAAAAGTTGGTTATCTACCATGGAAGCAATGATCCCCCCAATACATTAGACATAAGTAAAATGCCCAGATATTCAGAAATATTAGAGAAACAGGGAAAACTTAAAAACAACCAGGAACTAAAGGAACAGGGAATACCTATTGACTGGTGGCCATACTTATAACTGCAATCTAGATATAAGAAAAATGTAAAAGAATATGGAATTGACACGGAACCCAATCAATTAGATAAATTGTTGACAGGCCCTGAGGGAAAATTAATATCCAAATTATATAATTATTTATTAGAATTTGACAGAGTAGAAGAAGTGGTGAAAGAACCATGATTGCATGGGCTAAAAACATATAGATTTAGATGACTGGGAACAAGTTTAGAACAAAAATTACACTATAACAAATTCCGCTGCTTATAAAGAAAATCAGTACAAAATGTTTTACCCTTGGCACCTAGCCCCAGATAGGCTAGCTAAAATGTATTTGAATTTAAGCCCAAAGTGTTGGAAATGTAATCAACATCAAGGTATCTTCTTTCATGCTTGGTAGCTACGTCCTGAAGCGAAAAAATACTGGACTAAGATACAAGGACGGCTTCAAGATATAATAAAATGTCAAATCGAACTAAATCCTGAAACATTTCTCCTGGAGATACTTAAAATAAATTATTATAGAAAAATAAGGCATCTGATTTTACACATATTAACAGCGGCAAGAATTGTGTTTGCGCATTATTGGAAGGAAAGCAATATACCACCAGAAGGATTGATTATTCAGAAGATATATGATTGTGCCAAAATGGATAAACTTACTCTAGAACTAAAAGAAAAAGACGATTCAGAATTTTATGCGGTTTGGGAAAAATTGTATACTTGGACAAATAATAGAAATAAAAATTGGAAATATATCTAAGGCTATTGAAGATTAGATATTGAATGTATATAATGTATATATCATATGGAATGTTGATCTAAAGCATATAAAAATGACAGTCTGTTGATTTAGAGTTTGTAAAGGAAAAAATGTAATAAAAATTATTTTTTAAAAAATAGTTAAATTGTCTAGTCTTAAATTACCATCTACTAACTTAAAACTTATCGGGGCTTTGGTGTTTTCCCATTTTATTAATATATTTTCTCATTATCCATCATCTCTTAGCCTTTCTAAAATTCCATCATTTATTGATTTTTTTGGTCATTTTTTAATCTCTCTCTTTCAATCTTGTATCTCTTTTTAATTTTTTTTGTGTCTACTTTCCCTTTTGGATGCCTTTTGCCTCTTTTTGCTGCATTTTTTCAACATCCATCCACAAAACTTCCCTTTGTTTTTTAAAGGGGTTTTTCGCTCTTTTCTCCGTACCCTTATAAATTATGATGTTATATATTTGTCTTCTACTTATTACTCTCTTCTCTTTGTTCCTAACTTCTTGCTTCTCATTTTTATTCTCCCCTTCCCGTTTTTTTCTAGTTTCTTGTCTATTTCTTGAATACCATGTTCCTCTTTTTCCTCTAATTGTTTTTTTTTTATTCAAAAAGTTTTACAGAAAAAAATTTCCCTTTCCCCAACCCCTCCTTCACTAATACCTCCCCTCCCCTGGCTTCCCGGAACAAGCACAAGGTATAGTTAAAAATAAAACAAACATATGCTAAGAAAATTTTCTCCCAAAACTATTATACCAATTTTCCTCTCTAGCTCTGACTTCCTCCTAACATAACCAAAATCCTTCAAAAAAATAAAATAAAAATTAACAATTAACAATAGTAAAATATATAAATCAATAGAACAAATTAATCCTAAAGTATTTAAAACCAACTAAAGCATAAAAATCCAATCCAATTCAAAAAATATGTCCCTTATAACTTCTATAACCATATAATTTCCCCCCCATGTCTTTCTTACATAAGATCTTTTGAAAATATTCTATTTAAAATTTAGTGCAACACCTTATAAAATTTCAATACAGAAAATTACAATATCTATTCAACTTTAGTCCTTCCTCATCAAAATCCAGTATAGATCCAAATATCTAGTCTTTTATGATAGATATAAAACATATAATCAACCCATTTCTTCCAGATCCCTCACAAATTGTCTTTCCGGAACACTAATATTTTTGTCTATTAATATTTTAAAAAAACCTTGTTTCAAGAATAATACTTTTGTCTCTTGCCATTTTTTTTGGTGCATTAATCTCTGTCTTTCCTTCGTTACTCCTTTTAAAAAGTCAATCACAATATTTCCTAGTAATTCCTTATGTCCAAAAATCCAAAAATTACTGCCGTATATTCCATCAGTCCAAAAAGAGAACTCTTGGGAAACATTAAGCTTGTGAGTCTTTTCCATTTGAGGGACAATCTCCTGTAGCACAAATTCAGGCAGTTCATCCAAACTATTTAAAGAAAACTTCTTTACATCACCTTGTTTCTTCACGATCAAATCTTCATATTTATCCACTTTTATTTGTATCTCCTGCATTCCATTTTCCGAGTGGTTGCACTGGTTAATTTGCTCCAAGCTCTCATCCAAAACGTCCCCATTTTTTATCAATTCGTATTTTTGAATAATTAAATACATACTTTCTGTGTAGTCCTGTATAAAGTCACAAATCCATTCTTCTGAAAGAACCTCCATGACAAAGTTCCTGCTGAGAATCCCCTTTAAAGTACTTAAACAACGTAATATAATCCAACAGTCCACAGTCAAACACAATAAAATAAAATCTCCATTCAGTTTCGATTCAACAGCAAAGCCCCCTTTGATGTATCGCTCTGCTTTCAGTTTCTCTAAAACAAAACTGAAGGGGGGGCAGAAATTTCTCTTTTTTTAAAAAAAAAAGGGTAGAAGTCAGAAAATCAAAAATACTTGCAAACCAATAATTGTTCACTCACGCTTGTTCCGCCTGCTTGCAGAAGTGGACACCTTCCTCTTTTCCTGCTTTTTCAGGAGCGCAGTGAATACTGGAGGTTGGGGGAGGGGGTTCAAGGGGATTCGACCTTTCAGGACTTTGCATTACAAAAACAAAGCCCCTAGGGGAATCTACCACAGTCCCCCCCCCCTTGCTCTTTCTCTCTCTTTCAACCAGAGAGAGAAATTAAGCCGGGATCAGTTGTTATGTCCGGCTTTTACCATATTCAATGCAGAGTGCCATAAATTAGCACCCAGCGAGAAAGGTGGCGCCACCCAGAAGCCCTTTTTCCTCTAATTGTTGAGTAGCTTCTACATTCATTTCTTTAAACAATTCTTTTGTCTCTTTGCAACTGGTGTACCTGTTGTTTATATCGTCTTTCTATGAAGCTTACCCACTGCTTAAATTTCTGTAGCACCTCTATTTTTAGTAAATACCAGAATTCAAACCTGTGTATATTTTGCTCCTCCCAAACTGGCTTGCATTGGGCCAACCAAATCTGCATGTACCAACTCTAGAATTCTTGTTGTCTGCCTTGTGCTACTCTTGCTTACTGGGAATGCCTTGGACCTTGATGACTTACATACTGCACTGTCCAAATATGCCTTACATCCCTTTAAATGTAATGTCCTTCTCCAAACTGTTCCATCTTTTGCAAAACTTGGAAGCTGGCATGGCCAAGGATTCTGTACAGTATGAATCATACTGGGCCACATTTCCAAATGTTTGTGCTCATTGAACCTTTTGTCCTTGCAACACATAAAGATTATCCTCTTTTATACCCTGTGCACATACATTCTTATTTCTCTTTAGAGGGGGAGGAGAGAATCCCCAAAGAGTACTGGGACTTATGAGAAGTATTTAGTGAAAAAGTTTCCGATGCTCTACCCCACGCATAGGCCTACTGACTGTGCAATAGACATACTCCCAGGGGTAAAGCTCCCAAAGCCAAAAGCTTACCCCATGACCCAAAAGGAATTGGGGGAGCTACGTAAATTTATAGACAAAAATTTAGAGTAGGGTTTCATTCAACCGGCTAGTTCTCGGGTGGCGGCACCAGGGAAATTCCGAGAAAAGGAAGATGGCTTCTTTCGTCTTATAGTCGACTATAGGAACCTGAATGCCATTTGCGCCGAAAACTTATACCCCATGCTGCTCATGAAAGACATGCTGGCCCATTTAGCGAAAGGGAAGTTTTTTACCAAGTTAGACCTATGAGAGGCATACTACAGAGTTCGTATAAAGGAAGGGGATTAGTGGAAAACCGCTTTCAACTGCCCCTTAGGATGTTTTCAATTTTGAGTGCTTCCATTTGGTCTGCAGGGGGCTCCTGCAGTTTTCATGCAACTGATAAATGAAATACTCCATCAACATTTGTTTAAAGGGGTCCTTGTTTATCTTGATGATATACTTATTTACACAGAAACCATGGATGAACACATAAAGCTAGTAAGAGTGGTGCTCAAAAAACTACTCGCAGCAGAACTCTATGCCAAGCTATCCAAGTGTGAATTTCATCAAACAAAAATAGACTATCTAGGATACCGCATTTCAGTGGACGGATTAGAAATGGACCCAGAGAAGATAAAAGCGGTCTTGGAATGGGCAGCCCTACGCACGCACAAACAGTTGCAAAGCTTTTTGGGATTTGCGAACTTTTATCGTCAATTCATCCCCTCTTTTGCTCAAATTGCTCTCCCTATCACCAACCTCCTAAAAACTAAAGGAAATGCAAAACCCAAACCTTCATTACCCCTTGAATGGACAATGGAATGTCAAACAGTGTTTGAAAAGTTAAAACGATTGTTTGCTGCTGAACCTATTTTAAAACACCCCGACATGGATGTTCCTTTTGTAGTACAAGCGGACGCTAGTGATGTAGCAGTCGGAGCAGTTTTGTTCCAAAATAACGCTGATGGTAAACTACAACCTTGTGCTTTCACTTCCCGAAAATTGACTGAAACTGAAAAGAGGTGGGCTATTTGGGAAAAGGAAGCTTTTGCGGTTCACTGGGCTCTTCGTACATGGAGACACTTCTTGGAGGGATCTAACCATCCTTTTGAAGTTTGGACTGACCACAAAAATTTAGAAGGCCTAAAAACTCCTAGAAGACTTTCACCTAAACAAGCCAGCTGGGCTCAATATTTTAACCGCTTTAACTTTACCTTACATTACATTCCCGGAGGAAAGAACTTCCTGGCAGATGCTCTTTCACAGCTACCGCAATACAATGGGACACGTTCCAAGGTGATACGACCAATACTCCCCATTCAACAACTAGTAGCTTTGGCTGTAACCCGAAGCCATACCAAAACCGAAACATCACTACCAGATGAATTAACTAAAGCATTCAAAGAAGCTCTGAACACGGATGACTGGTTCTTAGCTCATTCGCAGGAATGCACACTCCATGATGGATTAGCTTGAATTGGAACAAAACTATATGTTCCTGCATTACTCAGAGAAACCATACTACAACGATGCCATGATGCTAAAATGGCAGGGCATTTTGGTTTTGTGAAAACCTTACACCTTCTTAAAAGACAATTTTGGTGGCCAGGACTTAAAAAGGACATTCAATCTTATATAGCAAGTTGCCCTATTTGTGCATCATCTAAAAGACCACCAGGAAAGCCTCCTGGATTGCTTCAAACAGTAGCCCGGCCAGGAGCCCCTTGGAAAGAAATATCCATGGATTTCATAGTGGAGTTACCCGAAAGTGCAGGCAATACAGTAATCTGGGTAGTTACAGACCTGTTCTCCAAACAAGTCCACTTCATCCCATGTTCCAAAATACCTTCTTCAAAAACATTGGCAAAATTGTTTGTACAACACATTTACAGACTCCATGGAGTTCCAGAACGCATAATCTCGGATCGAGAAGTTCAATTCACTTCTCAATTTTGGAAAGAGTTTTTGCGGCTGATAGGCTCCACCCAAGGATTAAGCTCCTCCCATCATCCCCAGACTAATGAAAGTTGTGAACACTCAAACGCGGTACTAGAACAATATCTACGATGTTACATAAATAATCAACAAGACAATTGGGTGGATTTACTACCTTTTGCGGAAGTAGCTTACAATAACTCAATTCATAGTAGCACAGGATTCACTCCTTTTAAAATAGCCTCTGGTCAAGACTTTGTTCCCATCTCAGAACTTCCTAAGGAAAAAACCACAATTTCGTTGTTATCAGAATAGATAGATCAAACACAAAGTACATGGAAGATGACTCGCAAAGCGATTGATGACGCCCACCAAGCACACAAAAAACAAGCTGATAAGAAAAGATCTCCAGAGAATAAGTACAAAGTCGAAGATAAAGTTTATCTCTCCACCAAATATTTGAAAATCACTCAAAAGTCTAAAAAACTGGGACCTAAATATGTGGGACCTTTCCCAATAGTAAAAATTATAAACCCAGTGACTGTACAACTAGAATTACCAAAAATCCTGAGAAGAATTCACCCCGTTTTCCATGTTAGTCTACTGAAACCAGAACACACGTCCCCATTCCATGTTAACCATACACCCCATCCTCCACCAATACTCATAGAAGGCGAACAACATTTTGAAGTAAAAGAAATGTGAGATTCAATAAAACATAGAAATAAGATCCAATATCTTATTGCTTGGAAGCATTTCCCTCTGTCCCAGGCTGAATGGCTGAACAAGGAAGATGTTCGCGCTCCAGACAAAATAGCACAATTCTATAGAAGATATCCTAACAAACCCTAACTTTTCTTTTTTCTTTTCCAGGACTAATGTCCTTGTTGCAGGAGGGCTGAATGTCAAGCTTCACTCCAAGCTTCACTCTATTTGTCTTATATGTGTGCAATTTGTTTTCAGTAGCTAGAGTGCTATGTCAGTATGTTAATGTAAAATAGCCATGAACCTAAGATGTATACTATCCTATTCAGATTAACAGAAGAGGGCCCTTTAAGAGTGTTGTCTGACATAAAAGGAGGGGAGGGGGCAGCTAATGTTTGAATCAGCATAAATGGCAGACGTTTGGGCTTTCCAACGTACCCTGCATTCCAGAGATAAGAAACTGCCAGAGACCTTTGGAAGAAGATTACCACGGGGGGCGAGAAGGAGCTGGCATTGGACCAGGCCTGCCTGACCTTTGTGGGAAGGAGGGACTAACAAGGGGATATGGGATGTTAGCCATATTCTGTCTCAGATCCAATTTTACACTGCTGTTGTCCGGATGTATTTAATAAAAGTACTTTTCTTTATTACAAAATGAAGTCAAGGTGTATTCTTTCCTAAATATAATCAGAGGCAGCCTGACAGACACTTCTCATTTGCAAATGTGGTCTCAAATCCTTGCTTGTCTAAACTAGAAACACTCAGTAAATTATCCTCCATTTCAGGTACACATAATATATCATTAAACCTCTTTTCCAGATATGGAATTTGCACACTGCCTCTTCCAATGACTTTAGCCTTCTGGCCATTTGCCTATGCATCACCTACAGCTGGATCCATTCTCTAAAACAATTTAGAATTATTAACATTTGTTTGACTTGCCCCACTGTCTATTAATCATTTATCTCTGCTATTGCAATAGCTAACTTTTGCCACAGCAACTTGTTTCATCAGTTGATTTTCTTCCTTGCAAACAGTTT